>NC_092810.1:75633825-75992992 GCF_040954645.1 Diabrotica undecimpunctata
TTTTTTTCATTTTCTATAGTGGAATTAAGTTTCCTATAAAACGCCTTCTCTACGTAGTCAAAAAGTATATTGTCGCGTTTTCGGTTGTTGATTACTTTGTATCTCCTGAGGCGGTCTGAATAAACGGAAAGTTTTTGTTTTAATGTGTCCATGCATTGTTGCGATGTGTTGTTTTCTTATTCCTCGAATGTATTCTGTTATTTGTCCAATGTCCCTACGCAATGATTCAATTTTGCCTAGCAGCCGTTTTTCCCAAGGTGCAATTCTGCTATCATTCCTTTCGGTATTAGTACCCCGTCGTGTTCTGATCTTAATGCCCATAACATTCTGTTATGGGCCCATAACCGTCTTCCACGATATACTTGAGTATACCTTCAGTATTCACAATTCGTAACAGCGCACCTAGTTTCTTACAAGAGTTTATTTTTGGTAGCGGTGGTCTGCTAAGTGGGTTTGTCCCATTAAATCTTGTATAGCACGTGTCATTTCACTTACCAGGCTATCGTGCAACTCATTGTTGTCTTGATGCGTATTAACAGGTTGAGATTCTTGTATGACAGTATTCATTAGGGATTTGATCTATAACTAGCTATGGGTTATGAATCTCCCGTTCGACTTCGCTTCTGATGGTATCGCACCTAGTCTCTGGGATAAGATTATTTCTTATAATTACCCTATATTGATCTGCTATTCTCTGTTCAGATACTTGAATCTCTGGGTACTCCCTCCAAAATTCGGCAAACAGATGTTGTCGATAGTCGATAGTTGTCAGATCGTTTTTCGACCGAGGTTCGTCACCTTGTAATAGTAGTGCAAAATGTTTTCGTTTATAGACACAGTCCGTTTCATGTACTGCCTCGGTGGTTCCGCTTGAGTGAGCGCCGGATGATGTTCCAGCGCAGCATTTTCAGCGAGTGGAGCTCTGCTGTTGTTTGGCTCACTTGTGGTTTTCTTGTTGTTGGGCTGTAGCTGATTGTATGACAGGGGCCCTCCTCTTCAACACCCTGCCACCGACGTCCCGCATGCTGTTACGTTCAACGCCGGATGCAGACGTGCCCTGGCGATCCCCAGGCAGGGACCCTAAACATAAATCGTTGTCATATACCTACTGCCAGGTATCAGTTTTTGTTCCACGGCAAGTATCCCTGCTACCCTCTGGGTATCGGTGCTACGAATACCCAAAAAGCATACCTCATTCGCAGGGGCCTCGCCCAATAAAATAACTGACAAAAACTCCCACAGGATATTATTATTATCCAGATTTAGCCATACGGTTTACACTCCCTCTAAGGGAAAAATTCACTCATCCCATATACCTACGGTATCAAAAGAATTGAGCTCTGGTGGGACTCTTTCCGTGTTATCGAGTCCTAGGTGACTTGGTACGTCGGTGTATCTCTCAAAAATTTTCGCACGCATCTGGACGTCGAGAGTATCACGGCTTTTTGCATAATCTTATATCGATGTTCATTTAGACCCATCTTTTTTATGTTTTCTAGGAGGTTCTTCGGAATGACTCCAGTTATAGAAAGAATCATAGGTATCGTCTGAGTACTTTCCATTCTCCATTGTCTTCTTATTTGTATTTCCTTATATCTGTACTTAGCGATCTTTTTCTTGTACTTAACCCGCAGATTATTGTTGTTAGGTATCACCACATCGATTAGTGTTGTTTGTCTCAGTAGTTTATTAATTAGCACAAGATCTGGTCTAATATGTGCCACAGTTTGGTCTGTGAGCACAGTGCGATCCCAGTATAGCTAGGGTAGCTGTCCCAGTGTAGTTGTCATTTTCTAGCATACTCTCAGGAACGTATTGATAATATGGGAGATGGTTTGTTTGTAGAAGTATCAGTTTAAAAACTATCTCTTAATGAAGGACCTTTCCTAGGTCCTTTCTAAGGAGTCGTGCCTTTCTTTATATTTCGTTGCAGCAAATGCTTAACAGCCCCCGGCAAAATGTTGGATGGTTTCTCGGGCTTGACATCCATATCGGCATTTGTCGTTTTGGACCTGAGGGCCTTTGACGATATATTTCAGGTAATTTTTGGTTGGTATAACCTGATCCTGAATGTCAAGTAATGAACCTTCTGTTTCAGGGAACATCTTTCCTGATGTTATTCAATACTTCGACGCCATATTGTCGACACAGTCTTGACTGACTTAATTGGGATGTCGCCCGTGCAGATGTTTACCCATCCAGATGCGCATTTTTTCATTCTTATTAAGATGGTTTACGCGCATTTCTGGTTCCCTCAGTTTGATCGGTGTTGTGTCATCTACTGCACAAATCGCGGGATGTAGATTAGATATCTCAGCCTGCATCTGAAAAGTTCTTAACTAAGTTCTTAAATTAGTAATCTGTTTTTCTAATTGCTCGCTTATATCCATGGTGTTTTTGTGCCTTCATTAGGTGTGTTCGTACTTTTCGCCGAAGATTTTCTATATCCGTTTTTGTTGACTTAACAATACCAAATGAGTAGCTAAGCGTGGAATATGCGTAGGTGTTTAGTGACTTAAAACACATTTTTACTGTTAAGGTGTGAAGTACGGAGCTGTTTTACCCTTCGTATAAACTTAGTAGTTATCTCAGTTTTCATTTGCTTATGGTCAATCTTCGTGCTTGCTGTACTCCGAGACATTTATACATATCATTTTCACCCATGGCCTTGATGTTCTGGCCATTTTGTATATAGAATCCGCCGGGCTGAACCTTTCCTTTGATTATGTTTAAGACACTGCACTTATCAAGACCGAAGTGCGTACTAATATCATTAGAGACATTTTCAACTGTTTTCAGGATCTGGTCCAGGTGGCTTCGAGTGAAAGCCAATAGTTTTAAATCATCCATATACAAAGATGATATAAAGTTTTGCCACAACAGTAGTGTTATTTTTGATGCTAAAACCTGTGTCAGTTGAATTCAATAGCTGTGATAGGGGGTTCATCGCTAGACAAAACCCCAGTAGACTCCTCGAAACTTCTTGTAATAGGCCCCAGTTGGTTGCAATATGTGTGTGTGTGTGTGTGTGTGTGTGTGTGTGTGTGTGTGTGTGTGTGTGTGCGTGCGTGCGTGCGTGCGTGCGTGCGTGCGTGCGTGCGTGCGTGCGTGGGTGTGTGTGTGTGTGTGTGTGTGTGTGTGTGTGTGTGTGTGTGTGTGTGTGTGTGTGTGTGTGTGTGTGTGTAGATAGTGGATGACATTAGAACTTGTCTATTTGCCACAGAATATTTGTATTTTTTTATTATTATTATTAAGGATAGGATAGGGATAAAAACAAGGTCATTCGTTTCTTGTCTAGGGACCCATCAAGACATTTTTATTAAGACAAACTAGAGTAGGTCACAGGCAGGAGATATTAACAAATGTGGTAAAACAGAGGTTTGGATTCTAATTACATAATGTTTGTAAACACATATATATATATATATATATTATATATATATATATATATATATATATATATATATATATATATGTATATATATATATATGTATATATATATATATATATATATATACATTGGACGAATATCCAAGAAATGGCAACAAGAAGCACAGAACCGTGAAGAGTGGCGAAAAATGGGAGAGACCTATGTCCAGCAATGGACAGAAGAGGTTGCATGATGATGATATATACACACATATATACATATATTTAAACCATATATGAGCTAAATATCTATTTTTGCTTCTAAAACAAACTTGATTAAAAGGTTGTATATTTCTTTCTTTCTCTTGTTGTGCCAATAAAGTAGGAATGTTAATTGGTAGACTTACAAACTTTTTCAGTTCTTGGTACAGCATATCTGTATGTGCAGTATATTTTTGACACTCTTTGAGACTTTGACAGAAAATGTGATTTATATCGGCTAAAGCTTTTTCTGGACAGTGACGACAACACGGAGAATCTAAGATGCCAATCCTAAACAGATGTGCTGGAAATCGACCATGATTAAGTTTTAAACGTGATATAATTGATGACTTATATCTATTATAATCCCACGAATTGATGTAAGGAATGTTCGTCGGTAAAACCGGTTGAAGTTTAAAATAGAGGTTCTCTGATGTAGTTGAAAATTTACTGTACTGAGTTTCTCATCTAACCCTAACATCCGCCTTATATAAATTAATAAGATCTGATGGGTTGCACATGTTTACTTTCAATTCTGAGTCAAGTGCTTTTTTAGCTGCGAGATCAACTGCTTCATTCCCAGTTATCCCTGAATGACCTCTAACCCAGACCAATGTAACTCGTCCACCATACTCCCTTCAGTTTATATAGACTATTTTTTATAGATAGAAGAATATTTTTGTTATAATGATTAAAAGGAGGGCTTTTAATGGCGTGCAAAACTGAGAGATAGTCTGTTATAATTACCACAGATAAAGGTAAATTCATCTCGCACCAATCTAAAGCTTTCCTAATAGCTATAGCTTCTGCACTAAAAATCGATAAATAATGAGGGACTTAATATTGCTCAACATGGTTAATATTAGAAACTAAAAATGCACAGTCTGTTTTAAATCTTTTTTTTTATCCATCCGTATAGATGATGATTTTATTCTCTCCTAAATTACAGAGTATAGATTTGAAAATTAATTTTGATAGAAATACATTATCTGGATAGTTTGGAATTATAATGGTTGGTTTAAATATTAAGGCTGCAAAATCGATTTCGTAAATAGGATATTTTTTTGACTATGTATTAGTTCTTTATGTCTCTCAGTGTCAATAAAAGCATCAGCAAGAGGGGGAGACGTTTTAATTCTCCAATATTTGTTAGTAAGATTCTGGACCGCCATATTTGATATTTTTTTGAATATAAATGTACCAAACGTCCTATACTTTATTAGCTGTTTATTAGCTAAGTACTCTCTTCGAAGTCACAAAGGCGGTTCTTGTGCTTCAGCGAGAACTGCACAATTCGGTGACGACATCATAATTCCTAGAATTATTTTAATTGCCTTATATTGAATTCTGTCTAAGATTAATAAGTTTGATTTGCTAGTTGAGGCATAAATAGTATATCCATAATCCATTATTGAGCGGATGTATGACTTATAAAAAGTAAGAGATATTTTAACATCTGCACCCTATTTATATTTCGAAACTACACGCAGAATGTTGAGCCCTTTCTCACATTTTTGCTTTTCGTGTTTTATGTGGCTGGTCCATAGGAGTTTATTATCAATATAGATGCCAAGATATTCTTTCATTATGGGTATAGTAAAATCACCTATGGTATACAAATCAGGTGTTTTAAGTCTGTGCCTAGTAAGACACATAACCGCTGTCTTTTGCTGTGAAACACTAAAACCCATAGTATGTAACCAATCACGCATGCAGCAAAAAATATACTCTAAATCTGTAATACATCGTTCATATGAACTATGGATAGTATAGAAACAAATATCATCCGCATACTGTATAACTTTTATAGTGTCATCCATCAAACTATGAAGCTCTGCTGTGTATACATTAAATAAAAGTGGACTCAATATTAATCCCTGCGGCAAACCGTTATATACTGTTCTTGGCCCGTGGAGTACATTTCTGTGGTCACGAATATAAATTTTTCTGTTTAGAAACAAATTTATTAAGTTATTTGATACCTGTTTGCTGATACCCATTCTACACAATTTTGTTTTTAAAATACTCAAATCAACCACATCATATGCACCTTTTAGGTCCACAAATAGGCATAACATGTATTTGTTATCGTTCTATCTATCGTGCTATCAGATAAGCATATTTGTGCATCTGTAATCATATGGGTCAATGCATCTATAGTACTACTGCCTGTCCGAAATCCATACTGTGTAGTGGGTAGGAGAGAATTGCTTTCAATAAAATGTTCTAGGCGAAACTTAATCATGCGTTCAAAAGTCTTGGTCAGACAAGACATTAACGATAGAGGTCGATATGATGAGGGTAATTTTGGATCTTTAGATGTTTTTTTTTATTAAACATATAACAATATTTTTTAAATCCTCAGCATAATCTTGTTTTGCCCACCAGTTGTTAAAAATTTTTAAAATTATTTGGTTAGCTGAAACTGGAAGATTGTGTAAAATTTTATATGTGAATCCATCCAAACCGGGAACCGTGTTTCTGGTTTGGTATAATGCCAAAATTAACTCTGAATGGGTAAAAGTTTTAGACATAGTATCTGAAGTAGAATAAAAATGAAATTTTTTTTGATTGTCTACATCGACATTAGAGACCGAAGGCAGGGCCAGCTGGTTCAGAACATCCTCAACTAAATCTTCGTGCAATGGAGGTTTCTTTTGTTTATGATATTTGTTTCTTATAGCTTTTACACAATTCCAAATGTTTGAAAGGGGTGTATATTAAGAAAGGTTATCCAACTATTTTTTTGTTTTAACTTGACTTTGTTGCCTTTGCTGCAATATATTGGTAATTCAGATAATTTGTAATATTTCCTTGTCTTGTGAACAATTTAAGTGCGTGGGAGCGACTTTCAGCTATATCAGAACATTCTTCGTCCCACCAATAGGGCCTTGGGACAAAAGGAATGAAAGGTTTTTTAACGGACGTGCATGCATATGCTGCTGAAGATATAACCTTGAAATAATTTTTTTGTTATTCGACAGTTATCTGAATCATTTAGAGATAAATTTGTACTGATTTCATTTTCAATAAATGCTTGAAAGGCTGACCAATCGGCACGACCGTCATTCCACTTGGTTGCCGGATTGATTTCGAAAGATATGGGAGCAATTTGAAGCTAAATCTGAATAGGGTAGTGATCAGAACCTAAAGTGTCTTGATATACGGACCAATTTACCAAATCTGCCAAGAAAGGGGAGATAAGAGTTAAATCAACTGCAGAGTGATTACCATTGGGATTAACTCTAGTGGGCGATCCATCATTTAAAGTAATTATTTCCAAAAAATCTAAAGCTTCTGTTAAATCCTTTCCCCCGCGATCTTCCGGAATAGGGCCCCTCCTGTAATGGTGTACATTAAAATCGCCGCAAAAAATTGTACGAGAGATATCAAACTGTACCAATAAATTTAATCAATTTTTTTTTGTGGCTGCTATATCTGAAGGTTTGTATACTGAAACGAAAGAAACATTTATATCTGTAATAAATACTGCACATACTTCAATGCCCCTTGAAAAATTTTGATTTATTACACTTTCTTGATAGTTAATTGTTTGTAAGATAAATATACCAACTCCTCCATATCCGTCATCACGATATCTTTTAATGAAATTATATCCCTTTATATTAAAATTACTATTGGACTTAAGTCAAGTTTCGGAAACTATGATAATATCAACATGATTTTTATTAAGGTAATTTAACAAATTATTTTTATTAGATGTTATTGATCTACTATTCCACTGCAAAATTACTAATTGGTTTTTAATTGTTTGCTTATTAGCCATTTTTAAAGTTTAATCAGTAAAATAGTTTTTCACTTGAATCTGATTCACTATATGTTTCCATAGCATCATTTGGATCACTTGGGATCAACAAAGGCACTTTCTACAAAGTCCCTGATATTAGATTCCATGAGAGTATTTGGTGCTAATTGAAAATTTTTTTGAAATTTATTTATGAAGAAGGTAATTATTAACATTATAGTTTTCTCTTTATAGTCATAAATTCTTCTCTGTAGGGGTTAGGTATAATGGGTTTAGGTTTTTGACTAGGTTTAAAAGATTTTTTTACTGGCATCGTATCTGGTGTAGGAGAGGTTGGGTGTGTTCGTTTAATTGTTTTAATAGTATTCACTTTAGAAGCTGGTTTTGGTTTTTTAAAAGTAATATTAGATGATGGACTGTCGCCAGAAGTATTCGGTAAAGTTGGAAAATTGTTATCGTTGTTTAAAATAGAGAATCGGTTATTCGTAGCCACCTTCGCATATGATGGATTATTATATATATTTTCGGCTTCTTTAAAAGAAATGTTTTCAACTGACATAATTTGTTTTATCCCCTTTTGCTTTGCATATACAGGACAAATACATGAAATGGAGGGGTGGTCGTTATTATTACAACAAATACACAAATTATTTTCTTTACAATCCTCTTTTGTATGACTTGTATCTATACACTTTTGGCATCTCTCATTTTTTGATTTACATTGTCTAGCTGAGGGGCCATATCTCAGACATTTGAAACACTGTACAACGGGTTGTATGTAAGGTTCAACATGAAAATTGTATAAATTTATTTGTATACATTTTGGAATTTCGTTTTCTAAAAATTCTACTATTATCATTTGTCTATTTACCAAAATTACGTTTCCATCAGAGTCTATAATTTTTACGGATTTTCTATAATTTTCCTTTTTATACGAATAACACTTGATACCTGTTTGTTTGATTTGATAGCCGTTAATAAATATTCTTTAGAAAAGAAGGTATCTACCATCCTGACAACTCCTTTTTGTGAGTGTAGAATTTAGGTATAAATGCTATTAACTCGTTTTTTAATATAACTTCGTGGTTAACTAAACTATTGGCTATTTCTAAGGTATTAAAAATAACCTTTACCCTATTAACTCCTACTGGTTTAATATCTATTACATCTTTTTTTTAAATTTCATCTTTAAGGAGAAAGTGCCCTATTTTAATTGGAAAAAGTCTCCCTAAATTTTTATTTTTGTGTTCAACAAACACATAAAATTGACAATTATCTCCTGGTCTATAACTGTTATTTATATCTATTTGTTGAACATACCTACTATTATCACTATCACTTTTATTAAACGTGTTTTTTTCATCGGGCGGCTTATCGCCGCCTGTTTTTTCTGACATCATTTACGCCTTAAAAAACTCTAATATGCTCTCCGTAAATATCAATACCAAAACTAATAACTAATTACACTTATATTTTACAAGAATCAATCACCAGCTATTTCACAAAACTCGAATACGTCCACACACCTTGACTAACGAATTCGAACTGTAAAAAGGTGTTATCCACTATATTATCATCAACTTTATATATTTTTAATATATCTATAAGCCATTTAAGCAGCACTGAATCAAATGCTTTCTTGTAGTCGATGAAAGCAGTGGATTCCCTTTTTTGCTATACACTTGGTTAGAAATGATATAGTCTATAATAAGTTGTTCTTTGTAGCCCATGGAACCCTTATGGGCTCTATGATGTTGTTTAGAGAGTGTTTGTAGATACGCTGGGCTACACAGGATGTGGCCAGTTTATCCAGAGTTGGAAGCCAAGTAATTGGGCAATACTTGGTTGGATCTTGAGTATTATTTTAATCCTTTGGTTTTAAATAAGTTGTTTTCTGGGTTAGAAAACATGGTATTTCCTGCGGATTGTAAATAGTGTGATTAATTAATGCTGATAACCACTCATGAATACTCCAAAACTTCTTAAGCCAGAATTTTTGAACGTCGCCTGGTCCAGGAGATTTCCATTTATTATTATTCATAATTCAGATTCAGATTTAGCCATACGGCTCACACTCCCTCTAAGGGGAAAGTTCACTCATCCCAGATACCTACTGTATCAAAAGGATTGAGCTCTGGTGGGACTCTTTGTATATTATTGAGCCCTAGGTGTCTTGGTACGTTGGAGTATCTTCCAAAAATCTTCTTACGCATCTTGATGTTGAGAGCAGTATTGCATATTGCATGGTCTTATAAAGATGTTCATTAAGACTCAGCTGTTTTATATTCTCCAAGAGGCTCTTCGGAATAACTTCAGTAGTAAAGAGAATAACAGGTATCGTCTGGGTAATTTCCATTCTTCATTATCTCCTTATTTGTATTTCCAGATCTCTGTACCTGGCCATTTTTTCGTTGTATTTAACATGCAGATTATTATTATTAGATATCGCCACATCTATTAATGTTGTCTGTCTAGAAAGCTTATTAACTAGTATTAGATCCGGTTTATTATGTGCCACTGGTTGGTCTGTGAGTACAGTGCGGTCCCAGTAAAGTTTATAGTTGTTCTTTTCAAGCATTCTGTCAGAGACGTATTGCTAATAAGGGAGATGGTCGGTTTGGAGAAGTGCCAGTTTGCTAGCTAGTTCTTGGTGAGGAATATTTCCTACTTAGTCATGGCGTTCTTTGTAATCAGTTCTGACAAACGCCTGGCAGCCCCCCGTAAGATGTTGGAAGGTTTTTTGGACTTGCCATCCATATCGGCATTTGTCGTTTTGGACCTGAGTGTCTTTGACAATATCTTTTAGGTAATTTTTAGATGGAATCACCTGATCCTGGAATAACGGGGAATCCGGAAACATCTTTCCTGACTTCCTTAACGGAACTGAAATATTCGAAAATCGTTTGGGTTTATGCAAGGAAATCAACAGATGTAATTCGCAGTTTAAGACAACTGATGGAAAAGTATATAAATACATGTTCATATGCTATTCATCGATCATTTATTCCTCAAGAGATGGTGTGGTGGGCGATTAAAAGAAAGAAGACCGATGAGTATGTTAGCATTATCAGATATGTATGAGAGATTAATAACGATTGTTAGGACAGGTTTTGAGAGAGACTGGTAAAGTTTATGCTGCGCATGGCAGGGCGGGCGCTCATTTGTACAATGAGAATTCATACCAGCAACAATTTGTGCCATAGATCTTGTTTATCTCTCTTATACACGCCGCAGCCCGAGTGCCCGCCCTGTCATAAGCGCTTCACTAACGATTAAAATACACTGCTTTAAAATTAAATAAGCCCAAAAAACTTATAAGGAAATGATATAACAAGGTTTGAACTTGAATTTAGGTCCTTGGTGAATTCAAAAATAATATTTCCTAGTTGTTTTTTTTGGGTCCCGAAAATCGTAATTTTGCATTTGTTTCAGATTTAAAGTGATTGTAACTCGAACACGATCAAATTTACAGACAAATTACAAGAGACCTATTTTGTTCAGAATTAGCCAGAAAATAAAAAAATTTCCAGGCCGAAAAATTTTATTTTTACAATTAGTTTAAAAAAAATTGTTTAAAAAAATTTGAATAACTTTTCACGTGGGCGACCTCTTGAACCTTATATTGGGGTATCTCATGAAAGTGAATATGCAAAAAAAATCTCATAAGCATATTTAAAATCCGATTTATAAACCCGAGCTTTTCGCCTTGTCTATTACTAATAATATTTTTAAAAGACAATAAAAACCAGTCCATTCTAAATGTATACAAGGTCGTCATAACCAAGCATGCATGTATTTAATTAGATTTCGTAAAAATTTAAAGTTAGATAAAATTCAGGTAACACCTTATGAAACTGTAAAAACTGTCGGTATTCAAAAAATATAGTATAAAATTATTTCTTTTGAAATAGTTGCTACATATACCTATTTACTTTAATATTCTACAATTTTGTAAATTGTTTGAATTATGCGAAGTATTCTTTTCAATTTTTTAAATAATGCAATAATAAATGTAAAATATTTTTTATTAATTTTACCAAAAATTTCACTTTTAAAATTGACATTTATGTCAGTACTATTTGTTAAATTCGGATAATATCTATCTATATAAAAGGCTATGATGACAAGCAAACCTTTTGTCCTGTAAGGTGACTAGGAAGAAATCTGAACTACCAACATTTGATATTTCAATAATATTTTGATTTTGAAACGGTACGGTTGATTTATTGTTAGTTCGTTCTACAAACTGATGATTAATATTGTTAAATCAGAAATTTCACTCTTTACAGTAATTAAGTTTTTCGCAAAATTGCTAAAAATATAGGTTACTGCAATGATAAGGTAAGATCAATGACAAATAATATATATTTATTATATGTCATTGGGTAAGATAAACATACACTTACTGTAAAACTAAAATGACGTTTAATAAACGTCAACGTTTTACTAAAATAAAATAAAATAAAAACTAAATAAGAATAAATAAAATTAAATAAAATGAAATAAAGGTAAATAAAATTAAATAAAGTTAAAACAAGTTAAACAAAATTACGTAAAATTAAATAACAATTAAATCAAATTAAGTAAAATTAAATAAAGTTAAGTAAAAGCTATACCTGTAAAAATGCTGCTGTACCGTTTTTGCTTCATTTCCCATGTAAAATACCATAAGAAAATGCTTAGGTTTATTCTATTCATTTTTAGAAAGGGGGTAGCGAATATGTTGAGACAGAAAAACACACATTGCGGCATTCCGCCTTTAGAGCATTACAAATGCGGTAAATGAAAATGAAGGATATAACGAGTATATTCAGATAGCAAAAAATAAACAAAGATACTACCAAGGGGGCACTACACATCATCTTCGTTATTAATGAACGTATAGCGACATACGACATATCCCATGACGCTCTAAATGATAATAGAGATATTTGCACTATATATAAATGGTGAATTTACTTTATTGACCTGGCCTCTGACTGATTACAAATTACAAAATACTAGTCCAATATATATATATATATATATATATATATATATATATATATATATATATATATATATATATATATATATATATATGCTTTCTGTGGTTTTCCGGGTCTAACTCCGCGTTGAATAATTTTGGTTCTGATAAAAACCATTATTTTGAAGGCATTTCGGCGAAGTTAGCTGACTCTCGTGTTCGTTGTGTTTACTTTTATAGCCGATCGAAGCGCGCTTCTCTCGAACGGACCATACCTCTCATAAGTCTGTTCACATTTTTTAATAGAGTAGTTATTTTTGGTTTCCAATGTACCTCTATTCAGTAAAACAAAATTTTTTAATTTTATCTTAAATAAATTGAGTTAAGAATACTCTAGTCTGAACGATGTTTTTATGTTATTTTGATGAATTTCTGACCACGTGTAGTTATTGTAAAATCAAATTCTGTATAATAAGTACATGCTTCAAAATCAAGTGGACTATATTAGCAGTATTATTAGATAAATTAAGGTACAATACCAGTCAAATACTGATAAATAATTTAGTTTTTAGAAAATTGGCCAATAGGATATATTGTGTTTTTTGAGAAAAACATTTTTAAAATGGAGAAACACATGTTGTCGAACCTATAGTTCAAATGTAGTAAGAAGGAGATGACCATTTTGGTGTGTTCATAGGTGCAGTATCCTTGAGGATACGTCGTGTTCTGAAAATATATTGTGGTTCTTCATATAATGGTTAAATTGCTTTATTTCTTTTATAAACCACATGGTAATATATATTGTTGGGTGTGTCCATAAAGTTAAAATTTAAAAAAAAATTGTTTTGCTTAATAGAGATATAACATTGGTAACCACAAATGACTACTATTAAAAAAATGTTTACAGTATACAAATGCAATACAAATACAAAAGTATTACAGAAATAATGTGAACAGACTTACCTATGATCTTGTCAGTAGGTATGGTATGTCTTGTCATGGTAATTTACAAGCTCAAATAAGACAAAATTTTTACTGTTAATCCATTGAATTTAAATAGTTCAAGCACTATGTAAAGTTAAATCTACATTCAGTTCTCAATTTTCTTCTCTCTTAGAATACAAACCTTATTGCTTTGAATAATTTAGTAATTTTCTGGAACCTTTTAAAGAATTTAGATATCAATAAAGCTCAAACTCTCTCTATCTCTCTCTCTCTTTATCTTTCTCTCTCTCTCTCTTTATCTTTCTCTCTCTCTCTATCTCTCTTTTCACAATAAAACATTTAAATTTTAAATTACACATAAACCATTACAGATAGTTCATACATACTGATAATTGTTTCTCTTTTATTGTACTTATTATTTATTTTGCTTATTATGTCATTACCAAATGTTGACTAATTACTTTAAAATTATAAATCTGATCTATTTAGTTTCTGATACAATCCTTTAATTGTTACATTAAATTCATTTAGTCTTTGTAAAAAATATGTCACTATATCAAATCATTTATGTTTACTTCACATCATAGAATTGGTTGATTATATTTACAATACTAATAACATTGAAGAAGAGCTGTCATAGTATAACCTATAACTACATTAACTATTTTAATTTCATCTCTCAAAATTTATTAGACAACAAAAAAACTATTCCTGTTTGCCAGTTCCTCCTACATAAAAGTAATGTAGTGCACAATGTACAAACTACCCCGTTTTTTAAATTAAATGTCTGTTTTGTGTTTTGAATGTGTTCTGTTTGTCCTTAAACGTTTTTTAATTTTAATTTTTGAAATTTATTTCCAATACAATTTTCTGACACCACAATAATTTCTTTCTGCCTAAATAATAGACCAAAATTGGATCTTTATTTACTTGATGAATATAATTTGGAGGAATTGCACACCCAATACTAACATCAAAAATAGAACATCTATCTGTTCTAGATAAATAATTTCTATAAATAACAGATATTTTAAAATATACCTCTTCAATAAATATAAATAACTTTTAAATAATATAACATCACATTTTGATTTTCAACAAACAATTTACATTGATACCTACATTACTATCCTAGTTGTTAATATCAATTTTCCTCTCAATAACTATTCCTTTACTCGTTAAACAGTTGCAGTAAAACCGATGATCACCTGTCAGCAGTTTACCATAACAGATTTTTAAACTGTGTTTTCTTAAACATTTAATAATAACCCTTGTATCGGGATGTAAGTAATATTTATTTAATTTCAATTTTCACTACATCATTTTTCACTTAATTTTTATTTAATTATTTTAAATTCATATTTAATAAATCGCACACATATAATATTGGAATAATTGCTATATATTTTGTACCAGACAGCGCCCTAATATGGGTTATTATATTTTTATCATTTAGTTTACCATATATCGTTGACCTGAAGATGCATAGCAAATTATAATATGCGAATCCGGTCGTTGGTACCAGAATAAATTTATTGTGAGTAAGTCTTATTCTTATTTCTTTTACCTATTATAAATACTTTAATTACGAACATAAAAATCACATAGAAATACGAATTATAGGATCTTTATTGTTGCAGACAAACTTAAATGCTTTTTACATACACAATCTGGACACACTGCAGACTTCTGTCCTTACCATCTAGAAATATCTAGCAATCCCTCTCTAAATATAACTTCTAGCCAAATCCCACTTGATCCTTCTAATATATCTCTTCCTTCCTCCTCTACAAAAGAAGAAATATATGCAAAAACACACCTACTAACCTAACAATCCAAAATGAACAATCTCTAACACGAGTATCTTTCCCTTTTAACATAATTTTTCTCTAAAAAATACCAAGAAGTCTTTCATCAGTTTGAGATAAGGTCCACGTTTCAGCCCCATATATCCACGTTTTATATTTTTATATTTTAAGTGTTTCTGGAGACCGTGAACAGTTCTGTTTGTTATTGCTATGCGTCTTTTAATTTTGTCGCTTGTCGTGTTTTTGTAGCGTTTACTAGCGATCCAAGATATGTTCTTTGACTTGCTCAAAGGTATGGTTGTTAATTTGAATTATCTGTTGGATATTTCGTCGATCTATTAAAAATAGTTCCATTCATTCTAATATTTAGTTGTCTGATTGCCTTTTCCACGACAGTATTAAAGAGGAAACACGCCAGCGCGTCCCGCAGTCTTAGACCATTATTGATGTCAAAGAACGTAGAGTTTTCTCCTGCAATTCTAACGCATGAGCTTACGTTTTGCATTGTTAGTTGGGTCAACTTAACTAACTTAGGTGGGATCCCAAAGTCTATCATTGCATTATATAATTCAGTTCTTTTTACTGTCATTGACTGCTTTGAAGTCGAGGGAGGGATAGTGTGTATCTATGTTATATTCTAGTTACCCTTCTAGGATCTGTCTATGTGCTTCAATTTGATGTATAGTTGACTTTCCAGCAGTAAATCCGCATTGATATTGACCAACAATATTCTTTGTAAAATGTTAAATCACTGTCAACAACTTTAAATTACCGGTTGTTGATAACTTTAAAATATTAGGGTTGATATTTTATTCAAGATTAACCTGGAAACAACGCATTCAAGAATCCAAAGGAGTTTGTCTAAAAAGGTTAAATATAAATTAAAACACTCTTACACTATCATTGGAGCGCCGAAGAAACTACTTTACTTAAAGTTAGATCACTGATATAGATCACTAATAAACCCTAAATCAACCTTAAATTTACTAAATACAGTACACAACACGGCTATCCGCATATGTCTTGAAGCATTTCGTTCTAGTCCAGCAGAAAGTCTTTACTGTGACACACATTACTTTTTTTTGACTACATTTACTTATAACATTATCACACCAATCCCATAACAACACCCCATGTAACTTAATTATATATCCTTTTGTAGTCTTCTACAGCCGTTATTAAAAGATATAAATTTGTCTAAAACCAGAACTCTACCATTCTCCAATAATCCCTAATACCTACTACATTATGATATTTTCTTCGCCAAAAAAAAAAGATGCCAGTGTTAATATATTAAGAATTTGCTTTCTAAAACTGATAAGCAAAAATAAGTATAACATAATATGTAGTTCTTTACACTGATGCGTCAAAGACTGAAAGTGGAGTTGGATATTCTATAACCACAGTACAACAGATCGAACTCTATAATATTTCTCCATGGTGTAGTATCTACACTGGTGAACTACTAGCTATCTCACGTGCTTTCAAATATGCTCAACAATATCCGAACACACATATAGCCATAGACACTGATTCACTTTCCTCTATATACTCCATAAATACTACATCCACCAAAAATCCTCTCATCCAACATATGCATCATGTATATCAGCTTCTTATAAACCAAAATACAAGTCACTATGATATGGGTATCATACCATCTCAGGATTAGTGGTAACCAAAAAACCGATTGCTTTGCCAAAAAAGTCGCAGCATCTATGGACTCCATTAGTAATATACAATCCTGAAACGATATCTAAACGCAAGATTGAAGAAACCTAATCTATCCACCTGGCAAATTCACTGGAATAAAGTTACTTCAGCACTGCATGAAATGAAACCCTCAAGTGAACCTATTCCCTGTCCTGGTTTATCTTAGAAAAATGTGGAAATCATACGGAAATCATAATCATCAAGACTATCTGATAACATTATCCCCACAAGAAAAATGTCAACACTGTATTATGGAGGATTAAAACGGGGAGTAGAGGAGAAGGAAGAGAAGTTGGAGAAACAGAGATAATTAGTGGCAAAAAACAAGGGAATCAATCAGCGGTACTCCGAATAGATGGAGAATATACCGATCAGGTCAAAATCTTAAGGGTAGTGAGACAGGGGTGCATAATTTCACCACTGATATTCATTCTGTACTCGGAGCCCATTTTTGAAGAGGCTCTAAAAGATATTGATGAAGGCATCTCAATAAATGGATTCAAGCTCAATAACCTGCGGTATGCAGATGATACAATAGTGTTTTCCAATACCATAGAAGGGCTGCAAAACATAATGAACAAAATAACGGAAACAAGTAGAAAATATGGACTGGATATAAACACCAGCAAAACCATGCTAATGATCATCAGCAAAGAAAACATAAATGGAGCAAATCTGTATGTGAACAAAATGAGAATTGAACGTGTCTCACAATACAACTACTTGGAAACTATAATCAATGAGTCGTGGGACAATACCCAAGAGATTAAATGTCGCATCGGAAATGCAAAAGGTGCATTCTTGACTATGAGTTCTGTGTTCGAGAGCCATGACCTCACCCTAGAAACAAAAATAAGGCTGCTTTAATGTTATGTGCATTCAGTGCTTCTGTACGGAGTAGAAACGTGCACATTGAAGGCGGAAACTCTATCAAAACTTCAGGCTTTTGAGCTATGGTCATACAGAAGAATCCTGAAGATACCATGGACAGACAAAATCACCAATGAAGATGTACTGCGGAGGATGAACACAACTGCGGATTTGGTCAATATCGTGAAGAGCCGTAAGCTGCAGTACTTGGGACATATAATGAGAAATCAAGGCAGATACGAGCTACTTCAATGCATTTTGCAAGGTAAAATTGAAGGAAAAAGGGCCCCAGGGCGAAAAGGAATATTCTGGCTTGCTAACCTGAGAGCATGGTATAGAAAGACCTCAACACAGCTATTTCGTATAGCAACCAATAAAGTCAGTATAGCTAGAATGATCGTCAAAGTTCGGAACGGACAGGCACCCTAAGAAGAAGAAAAAACAAGGAATATGACAAAACTGACAAAACCCTGGCAATGAAAACGGACCCGAATAAACTAAATCAGAACGAAAAACATAAAACACATAAAATCATCTTGCAAGAAAAAAAATGAGCATACCATTTGGAAAATTGGAGCTTGGAACATAAAGTGCATAGATGATGAAGAAATAGAACTAGTAGAGGAGTTTGAGGCTGCAGAATTAAGTTTATTAGCAATATCAGAGACCAAGAAAAAAGGACGAGGAGTAGTAAAAACGGAAAATAATCACACCTTAATATATAGCCGAGTATCAGATGATAATGATGACATTTGGCATTTGTGGACCTGAGAAAGGCGTATGACTCTGTACCAAGGCCAGAACTATGGGAGGCAATGTACAAATTAGAAATACAGACGGAACTCATAGAAGCTAAAAAAGCTCTGTATAAAGAAAATAAATTGTCCATTAAAATGGGAACAACCCTATTCCAACTATCTCCAACCCTATTCAAAATATACTTGACTACATGGAAAAGAAAATGCGAAGGCATGGTAGTACCGGTACAGAACGAATACCTATATACGTTAAGCTTTGCACACGATCAAGTAGTGATTGCACAAGACCAAGACGACCTCAGCTACACGATGAAGAAACTGCAAGAAGAATATACCAAGGCTGGCCTAGATATTAACCTTGCAAAAACAGAGTACCTATCTACAAGTGAAGAAGACATAGAAGATCTACAGATTGATGACAACGTAACAATCAAAGGAAAGGATAAATTTAAATACTTGGGGTTTATAATCACGAAAAACGCAACAACAGAGGAAGAAATAACACAAAGATTAGGACAAACAAGAACAGCAATCCGACAACTTAACTCAGTATGGTGGGATAGACACCTAAATATGAAGACAAAAACACAGATTTATAAAACATTAGTGCGAAGTATTATGACATATGGGGCTGCAAACTGGATCGTAAACAAGAAAAACAGCAGTAAGATAGTAGCAACAGAGATGGAATGCCTGCAAAGATGCTGCAAAGTAACAAGAATGGATAGGAGAAGTAATGACGAAATAAAGCAAAGAACATCAATAGAAACAGACATACTAACATATATAGAACAAAAAAAACTAAAGTGGTATGGACATGTAAAAAGAACTAGCGACAGCAGATGGATAAAGAGAATAACCGAATGGAGCCCCATAGGAAGGAGGAAAAGAGGACGACCCCGAAAATCCTGAAGGAACGAAGTAGACGACGCCATGAGTAAGAGAGGCCTAAACGATGGAGAATGGGACAACAGAGAGAGATGGAAACGGTTGAGCGAGGGAAGGCAGTGAATACTGTGGAATCCTTGAATGTAGATATATATATATATATATATATATATATATATATATATATATATATATATATATATATATATATATATGTATATATATATATATATATATATATATATATATATATATATATACATTTAAGGATTCCACAGTATTCACTGCCTTTCCTCGCTCAACCGTTATATATTATATCAGATGATAAAAGAGCAGCTGTAGGTGTAGGTTGTATAATATATAAAATATTGGAAAAACGGATATACTTCTGAAAAACATGGTCACAAAGAATACTGCTAATAGAAATGAGCGATAATGAATGTAGCCGTAATAAAACTATTATAGTAGTATATTTATCAAACAGAGATTGAGTAACGTACAAAGCAGAGATAAATTTTGGGAAGAATTAACGTTTGCAATAGAAGCCGCAAGAGGAGAAATACATTGCAGTGGCTTTCAACAGCAGGGTAGGAATAAAAGACGAAATATACAATAGACATATAGGACCATATGGAGAAATAACTAGAAATGACAATGGAAGGATATTGTTACAATTTTCCACTTTAAACAATATGACAAAAACTGATATATTTTTTAAACACTAGGAAATCTACATATATACTAGAGCAGTAAAGTGTCGAAATGAAAAATCTATAGTTGACTATATAATAGTTGAAAGCAATGACAGAAGAAAAGTAATAGATGTAAAAGTACATAGAGGACCTAAAATACGCAGCCGACCTTACATGCTACTAATGAGAACAAATAAAAAAGAAGACAAAGACTAGTACAGAAAAGAAAAAACCAATGGTAAAAGAGATGATAAAAATGTATAAGCTAAGTAATAAAGAAATGGCAAAAATATTTAAGAAAAAAGTAAACGAAAAACTTACAACAATAAAAGGAACAGACGAAAATTATGATATAAACAACCTATGGAACAACCACAAGGACCTGCTACTGGATGCAGCAAAGAAACAGAGAGCGTGGTGGTCCGAAGAAATCAAAAAGCAAGTAAAAGTGAAGAAAAATGCATGGAAACAATATCTGAAAGACAAACCAAATGAGAAGTATAATAAATGTAAACGTGAAAGAAAAAAGGTAAAATTATTGATAACAGCATCAAAGAGAGATAATTGGGAAATGGGAGAGAAAAAAACATGAAATATACAGTATTAAAAATAAAAATGGAGAATTAATAACAGAAACAAAAGAAATAGTTCAAAGATGGAAACAACACTTCAAAGAACTGCTATCGGATATAAACCACGACGACATTAACGAAGAACAAAATAATATATTGGAAGATAATACAGAAAACATATTTTACAGAACCTTGGAGACGATAAGAACACAAAAAAAAACATAAAAGATACAGTATTAAAAATAAAAATGGAGAATTAATAACAGAAACAAAAGAAATAGTTAAAAGATGGAACCAACACTTCGAAGAACTGCTAACGGATATAAACCAAGACGACATCAACGTAGAACAAAATAATATATTGTAAGATAATACAAAAAACTCAATATACGAGGAAGAACTAGTAGGAGCAATAAAAACGTTGCAGTATGAAAAACTTCCTGGAGTAGATAGAATAACAACAAAAATTATAAAAGACATGGATAAAAATGGAGAACAAATTTAATATTACTAAAAATAATGAATAAAATATGGAAAAATAAAGGTATTCTGGAAGATGGGAAAGTGTCACCAATACAACACGTACAAACTCTAAGAAAAAATAATAAACAGACGATTAAAAACCATGACAGAATATAGATTAGACGATTCACAAAGTATATTTAGAAGTGGTAGGAGTATACAGGATCATATATTTTCTTTTAAGATATTATATAAAACAGATAACACAAGTGGCGTTGCAATTTCATACAAGCGTAGCATTCCTTGACATAGAAAAAGCCTTTTACAAAGTACCAGGATAGACACTATGGAAAATATTAAGAGAAAAAGGAAAGGACAACAAGTTACTAAGAATGATACAAAAGATATACAATGAGAACAGTAATAATACATAATTAGAAACGTTTACAATAAATGAAGGCTTAGGTGCACTTAGCCCAACACTATTTATAATATTTATGGACGAAATTATAAAGGAAAGACATGCGCAACAAGAAGTAAAAAACTGAATATTGGTATTAGAAATCTGCAAAAAGTAGAAATCTCGGAATAAGTATTTGCTAATGATTTGGTGCTAATTGCAAAAACTGAAAAAGAACTTCAGAATAATTTGGAACTATGGAAAGAAGTACTCACTGAAAACAGAATGAAGATAAATATTAGCAAAACAAGAGTTATGCGGATAGGAGAAACAAGAGAAAAACTTAATATAGCAATTGAAGGAACAGAAATAGAACAAGTTAAAACTTTTATATACAATGAACAACAAATTTATATGCAGAAAAGAAATATCACGGAATACAAAAATGAAAGTTTTCAAATGTTTCCAAATCAGTTTATAGACTTGTCCTGACTTTTGGCAGCGAATCATGGGTACTAAAGGAACGGCAAAAGAGCATAATACAGGCTATAGAGATGAAGTTTTTAACAAGAGTCAAACGGGTTACAAGAGTGGGAAGCAAAAATATTGAACAATTAAAAAGGGGAAGACCAAGATAGACATGGGATGAAGTAATCGGGAAGATATTGGAGGGAAGAAGATTGACATTGACGCAAAAAGGTATATCTGTCAATAAAATTCGTAACGATTGTCAAAATTAAAAAGTTATAAATATCATCCAATTAATAACAATATTATATCATCTGTTTAAATTTTTATGACACTTCTCGTTTTAAAGTAACTTCATATAAATACAATTATTATTTTTAAACATAGTATTTAGTTTATATAATAAGTTAATTTACTACCAAATGATATTTATTTATATTTTAGTGATAATTGAACACTTCGTTTGAATTTGACAGGTCTATCAGAAGTAAACAACGTATGCTTTGTTAATACGTTAGCAGGTGGCGTTAGGAGCAAACATAATAATTTATGAAATTATTTTAATATAATATGTTGAAAATTATTATATATTTTTTTTAAATATAAATAATAAATAAATAATAAAATCACTTTATTTAGTTTTAAAAATATTATTTAAATTTTAAAAATACAGAAAACATAAAATGAAGTTGTACCACTTACTGTACCATCTTGTTTTTAACTTTTCTTGGTGTGTATTAAAAGTAAAAACCTTTTAGTTAGGTACTCGTAGAGTTACCATATCTTTATTATTTTATGTTTTTGTTATTACAAAAAAAAAATACCTCTGGGATTAATAGTTTGAATAACTTTTAGATTAATGAATGAATCGAGCTGAAATTTTGAGGGTTTGTTGAGCATTATCTTTCAGAACCTTGTTTAAGAGCAATCACAAAAGTGTAAGTTAATTTTTACAAAATTTATAAAAAATTAACGATTTTGCCTTACTTTGCTGCTTTTGAAGTAACAAATTAATTTAAAATTTTTAGATTTAATAATTAAAAACAACGAAAAACAACAATATATATATATATATATATATATATATATATATATATATATAATATATATATATATATATATATATATATATATATATATATATATATATATATATATATATATATATATATTGTGATGATGGTATTGTTTGTGAATGATTTTAATGAGCAATGAGTGTTTTTTAATAATATATATATATATATATATATATATATACCCTATATATATATATATATATATATATATATATATATATATATATATATATATATATATATATATATATAGGGTTTTTATCGCGGTTCTCAAAGAATTAGTTTGTAAGCACTTTTTGAAATTATCTTTATTATATCTATTATGAAACACACATATACACCTAACAGAACCAATGTAAAATTTAAAATTAACTATCTTTAAATTGAAATTCTTATGAAACTAATTAAATTATATAGACAATGTAAATTTTAAACAAACTATCTTTAAAATTGAAATTCTTATGTCACTAATTAAATTATATTAACAAAATGTTGTACCTTTCTGTCACTGAATGCCTAAATGAAACTGTTCTCCAAAATAAAGATTTTAATCACCACTCAATGTCTTCGTTCTCAGCCTCGGTTATCTTTCTTTTGTAAACTTGCCTTGCCCAATACTCCACAATGTTTTAATTATCAGCTTCCACCAATTTAGAATATTTTTCTTCTTAATAGCATTTATATTTATTCTTCTTTTTAATACACCAATATCCAATCACCATATAACTATTATAATTTTAATTTCTTCTAATCTCCAACCAATATTCTTCTAATATACTTTCCAATACTATCAAATTTTACTACTAAATCACTGATTATTGCATACTTTATACTTTCTTCCTAATTCTGACTGACTAATGACTTTTTACTGACTTTATACTGACTGCTTACTAACTGTGTATCTCTTTATACTGACTTTACTATCTTGAAAATCTCCCCAACTGACTAACTATATACTGACTGCATACAGACTGACTTAATGACTTTATACTGACTTCATACTGACTGCTTACTAACTGTGTCCTCTTTTTTTATATTGACTTTACTATCTTGAAAATCCCCCCAACTGACTAACTATATACTGACTGCTTACTGACTGACTGACCATCTTGAATCCAAATCACCGAGTATTTATATCTTTTCAATGTTCCAGAATCATCTGGCAAGAAATCATATTCGAATTGTTCTATTTCCTACATATATGAATGTTCTCGAATAGTCTCTCCTAGCAAACAGGGTTAACTTAGTGTTCTAGAGAATTATTTACTTTTCTATCGAGAATTTTATTGACATTTAGGCTTTTCAGATCAGAAACTAAACTTATATGTAAATTAAACACCCCAAATCAATAAATTACACTATTTCAAATCCGTAACTATATGTAAACTAAACATCTTAAATCAACAAATAACCCCACTTCTACATTCGCAACCATCACTTAACTGTCACTTTCAGAGTATATTTGGTTGCCTATGCACATGGCTCACTTAAATATATCTACAATATCTTAATTATTAAAATAACCAAATACATTGTTAAACACTTTTTAAACTTATTATAATGTTAATTCCTTAAGAATGCCCTCATATAAATATATTCTATAATATTCTCTAGTATATAGCTTATTAAAATAATCAAATACTTTTTATATCTAATATTATCTAGTGTGTAACTTATAAATTATTTTTTTTAAACACTATTTTTCTTTTTCCTATGTTTAATATCATCTCAATATATATATATATATATATATATATATATATATATATATATATATATATATATATATATATATATATATATATATATATATATATATATACATAACGAGTGTTTATCCGTTACTTCACTAGAGTAAAAAAATAAGACACAATAGTAAAAATAAAGCCATTGATTTATTCATATGTAGGCGTATTAGAATCAGCACACAAGGAGGAGTATAATTATTAACTGTTTATATGAAGATAAAAGTTAGTGCATGGATGATCGAAAATTATTCTTTGGTCGGACCAATATTAATCCCCTTCACAGACATGTCCCGTTTAAACGAGAAATTCTTCTTTGTATTCGTCCAATATAATTTCAGATTTGTACCTGTCCCCACTATAATTTTGGCATCAGTTGGTACCACGCCAAAATTTATCCTAATAAAGTCATGATTAACTGTTTTTTTTCTATTTTTTCACTTCATTTATTTATCTAATTCTCATTTTCTCAACATGCTTTAGTTATTATTTTTAACTGTAGCTAGCTAGCCAACGTTTAGTGCCATATTTCATAGCTTAGGCTGTTTTATAGAAATTGTCTTTCATTCTTATTTGGTATATTTCTGTCATGTAACACACCACTCGCCTCCATCCATTTCACTCATTCCGCTCTCACTCTAGTACATGCATGTTCATCTAATTTTCGATGCTAGATACTCATTACTCTTATTTTTTACATTTTACTATACAAAGTTATGTTATTCACATCCAGTCTATATATCACATCCAGAGTCTATAACGCACACAGGAATATCACTTTAAAATTCCCCTGTTATCTGGATCAACGCTAATGAGACAACAAACAACTAAACACTGAGCTCTGAATCAAATTCTATTTTAACATTAAATTGATTAGTCTCTCTCACTTATGTCCTAACACTTCTGATAATCTTCACATACTCATCGGGAACTCCTCTCCTGCTGGGTCCATGTCAAAGTACCTGTGAATGTACCCTATCATATGCTTTCTTAAGCAATGTAAACACCTCATTAACGTTGATTTCTTATTCCAGCTGTCTTCTTTATTATTAGCTTTCGTATAATAAAAATTGCATCATCTGTTTTTTTCACGGATCCGTCTATCAATTTCTTGGTCCTGAAGTGCATACCTAACCTTTGGTTTTGTACACAGGTTCTAAGGTACTGATAGATAAATTCAAAGAGGTGGGTGGCATTTGGCCTATTTCACCGCGACCTTTTTAGATCTATTTTGGTTCTCTAAGATACTGATACTGAGATTCTACTGTATTCAGATATAATTTTTTTTTTTTGGAATTACATCCTGTATATACAAGAAAACAATCAACATCGTATTTCATTTACATTTGCTCATCCCCCTTTTTTGACTTTCAGAGATTTTGGAGTTTTCCACTGCATTGATTGCCACTTGGTTTTAGACTCATATTGAAAAAATTCAGGTTTTGTCACGAGTTATCACCCTTGACAAGCAGTCTGAATCCCTTTAAATGCATTCCAGGAGGTCAGAACAAATGCTTTAACGATATATCGTCTGTTTCGCCGTAAGGAGTCTGGATATGGACACAAGCTTAGTACACGCTTTCCTCATGCAAAATTTGTGTTACAGTTTCTTTATTAATGTCCACATATTCAGCAATGGCTCTAATACTTAATCGACGGTCTTTTCTTTTACAGTAATCTTGCAACACATATTTTCGTTAACAAAAATTCTAATTGCCATCCCTCGTATACCTCTAAGGGGAATTTGAAAATTGTAACACTACTGTTTTTCTGCAGTGCGTGTTGTTTGTAGCAATAAAACGTCTACTGCTAGACGTATTTTCTGTAATGCTAGTTACCCAATAATTTAATCTTGAAATATCAAATATGTAAGAAAACACGTTAAATTACGTTTTTGGAGAGAAATTGCCATATAATTTTAACATTAACTCTTGTTTTTACGATTTGGAACCGAAATAAAATAATAACATTACATCCAGTCTAGACTAATAAACTCAACACAAAATCTCAATTCAGCTAAAAAAGAGAAAAGTCAGCGAGGTCAGATAAAAGAAAAGGTACGCCAAGAGCTTTTTAAAGGATTAGTTGTGGCGTTTACTTAAAACCGAAGAATTTACTGGGGCAGAAAAGTTCTTAGGTTTTTAACATGTTTTGCTTTGTTCTAATGAAAGTTTTTGGGTGAGTTATTTTCAGGGAAGTTTGTGTCAAAGAAAAATAAAACTTTACTGTAATTTTGAGAAAATTCGCTTTAGCAATTCTAAAGTGATTGCGATTTTTTTAGATTAAATTGTCTTGTATCTTACAGAAGTTTCATGGAAGGTTAATTTTTATATTATGTTTTAAATAAATATCATAAGATGGTCTTTCTGAACCAAACTAAAATATTTTATGTCTTGGTCCTTTATAATTTATATCTGATACTCATTTACATTTACATGCACATGATAAATTGAGTTTTAACGTAAATTTCTATTATAGTAAACTGTCATTATGGATGAATAGATAAAATGGTGTATGAACCAATCTAATATGACGATTTGTCTCCTAACTTTTTATTTTTACGCATTCCGTCCTTCTGAATACATTTTTTTCATCGTCTAGGTAGACCCAAAAAACATGGACGTGCATTGCATTTAAACATTTACTTGTTTAATTCTCTATATTTTTTGTCAGATACTGACCGCCGGTGTACAGTAATATACCGAGGTTCCATCATATTGTTACGATAAATATGACTCATTCTCTAAGCTGTAAACATATTTTTCTAACAAGTATTGTTTTTGAATAGGTAATAATCCACGAGTCTTCTCCCCTGAAAAACCTGTCTGGTTCCATGGCGTTCGAGAAAGTTCAAGAAAGGTCACCGGCCAAATTCTAGGGATCTCCAGATAACGGTTATTTAATATATATATATATATATATATATATATATATATATATATATATATATATATATATATATATATATATATATATATATTTATAATCAACATATACAATTTACAGTTGAGGAAGAGGTAGATAATTCTCTACCATTCCTTGACATGAGAATTGTAAGAAATACAGACAATATGTTGAAAACCAGATGGTTCAGAATACCCATATGTAGTAATAGATTTATAAGCTATTACTCTCACCATCCAAATAAGATGAAAATGAACCTTATAACAGGATTAAAAGAACGTGTTTTAAAACTTTCTCATCCAGATTATCTACAAGATCTTCAATTATTAAAAAATATTCTAATTGAAAACTCTTATCCTCCAGATATGCTACATAGGATGCTTTTTTCTAATATTGGTAATATAAATAATTTAACACCATTTTTTGCTCAATCTCAAAACATTGTATCTAAGAATCAGAACATCTATTATCATTCACTACCTTTTATACCATGATTAACACCTAAATTAATACAAACACTAAAGGTTATTGACAATATAAAAATAGCAACAAAGAACATCAAAACGATTTCATCTTTATATTCTAAAACTAAATATCCTATAGACAAATTTGAAAAAAACGAATTTAGTATACAGCATTAGTTGTACTCAGTGTGAGGCTGAATATGTTGGTGAGACCGGAAGAAATCTTTCAAATCGCATTATTTCTCACAAAAGTGATTGCAGAATTAAAAAACCATCTTGTGCTTTGGCAGAGCATGTAATCGATAAAGACCATATTATGGATTTTGATAACATTAAAATTTTATGTAGTGAAAGTAATAAATTTAAAAGGACTTTTTCCGAAATGGTTTGTATTAGCAAAAGTGATAATAATTTAAACAAAAGATCAGAAATTCAAAATTTAAGCAAAATTTATAATTATATTCTTTCTTTATGATTTATATATAAAACTTGTAAAATGTCATATTTAATTCTCCATATATCTGTTACATTTTTTCAGACATCTGTCAACGGTGAATAAATCTTCTTCTTTTTGTTACTAAACAAAAAAGAATGTTTAAACGAAATTTTACTTTTGGCAATATAATTGTCAAAAATAAAAATTTTATGTTGGCATTTATGACATTGAGGCTATTTGTAATTGTATTTTTAACTTATTTATAAATTCAATTATTTTTGTATTAAAAAAATGTTTTCAAACTTATAAAAATTTTCGGAGAAACATTTATTGGATTAAAACATTTTTATATTAAATATTTTGAAGATGTATTAGCAGTAATTTTTACTTACTAAACTAATTTTTATTTGGTAAGTTAACAAAAATTGTTTTTTCTTTTTAGTTCAACCTTGTAAGTATTTTGTCTTTTTTAGCTCTTGATAATAATTGTAAACACAATTGAAAGCTCGAGAATAAAAAAAAAATAGTTAACCAATAGCCCTTTTATTGACTCCAACCCATCCAAAACAGTTATATATTTGTTCCAAACGAGTCACAAGTACTTCTTTATATATATATATATATATATATATATATATATATATATATATATATATATATATATATATATAGGAAATTTTTATTGTAAACGGTCAGTCGAAGAAGAATAATTGTATCGAGTTGGTTACAGGGAATTGTGGACAAAGGGACACCTGTTAAGATGGAGCCTTGGAACCATGACGACGAGGTTGGTCGAGGAATCATAATTGGAAAGGAATTGGTGACTTCGGCTAAAAAAATACCTGTGAGACTTATCAATATCAATGATTACCCAGTGACCATCAAGAAAGAGACAAAAGTGGGAACTTGTGTACCTGTGACATCCATAATCCGTCAGAAGACAACATCCGATAATTCCAACGACAAATTCGACCAAATGGTTGCAGTTGATGGACAGTCTCTGAATCAGATGGAGAAAAGGAAATTAAGGGAATATCTTCGGCGGTATCGTGATATTTTCGTACCGAAAGGATTAAAGCCAGGAAGAACTACAGTTGTTAAGCACAAAATTGATACTGGTAATGCTAAGCTACGTAAACCTAACATTAAAGAAGAAATACAAGCTAGAATAATGGCAGGCAATAGAAGTGTACATGCTCTTAGTGGATTGTTGAAAAGCAAGCTTTTACCAAGAAAGGCAAAAATACAGTTATACAAAACAACTATACAACCAATAGTAACATACTGCAGTGAGACATAGACAATGACAAAAAATGAACTAAATTTACTGGAGATATGGGAAAGGAAAATCCTGAGGAAGATATATGGAGGAATAATAAGGGATGGTTTATGGATAAGAAAATCAAATGATGAGTTAAAGAAATTATATAATCAACCTAACATAATAGGAGTCATAAAGGCACAGAGACTAAGATGGCGAGGTCACCTAGAAAGGATGATGAACACGAGGACTCCAAAAAGGGTACTACACTATAACTTTAAAAAAGATAAGGAAAGGCCAAAAAGATGGAATCAGGAGGTAGAAAAAGATATGGAAGAAATTGGACTCTAAATGAAGAAAGACGGGGTGATAGAACCTTCTACGAGCCCATGGGTCTCTTCGGTGGTCCTGGTTAAGAAGAAAGACGGAACGACGAGGTTCTGTGTGGATTACCGTTTGCTGAACAACGTTACCAAGAAAGATAGTTATCCTCGGGCTCAGATCGATGACACGTTGGACACATTGGCTGAAAGTAAATTGTTTTCTACTTTGGATTTGAAGTCTGGATACTGGCAGGTAGAAATGGACACAGTAGATAAAAAGACAGTTAAGAGCACTAAACTTGGTATATACTGCTTTATGGTCAGAGAGTCCTGCATTAATAATTGTAGAACGTACATCAAGGGGTGAGAAATCTGAGACAAAATGGTAGATGTTGTTTTAGTAATTCTTGTAGGAGAATTAACGTGCATTGTGAAACCATACGATTCAAATATATTGGTAGTACGATGATCACGATTTTATTAAAGAGGTTTAAAATATAATGTTTGCAAATAGGTAAAAGAAATAAATTAGACTTACTCACAATCAATTTAATTTTACTAACCAAAACGATCGGTTTCGCTTTCTTAAATTTAAAGCAAATTAAATGCTGAAATTATAAAAAGTCCATATTAGGGTGTGTCTTATAAAGATATAGATCAAAAAAGTTATTATTGTGTTTATTAATATGCATAAAATTGATTTAGCAGACAAAGTAACAACCCACAAATTGGTAAGAGATAATCTATTGAATTGTAATAAATTAGAAATAAACAAAATACTACTTACATGCCGGTACAAGAAATTTTATATATCTTTATATAATGTTGTAACTGTCTGACTTGTCAGGCAGTTACAACATTGACCGAAGATCACTCATTATCAGCAATACAGGATAGTTTGAACTATGTATCACCAATCATTATATAAAAATTCTTGTACCGGTATGTAAGTAGTATTTTGTTTATTTCTAATTTATTACAATGCAATAGATTATTTCTTACCAATTTGTGGGTTGTTACTTTGTCTGCTAAATCAATTGTATGCATATTAATAAACACTTTGCAAATTTTAGAAAGCGAAACCGGTCGTTTTGGGTAGTAAAATTAAATTCATTGTGAGTAAGTCTAATTTATTTCTTTTACCTATTTGAAATGGACTCACATAAGCAACACATTCATGATTTGTATAATATTTGCCTTTATCATTAAGTAGTTTGATTATTTCGCTGGGGATTTCATCTGGACCGGTTGCTTTCCTATTCTTTGATAGTATGTAGTTGTGTAGCTCTTTTTTAAGTTTGAATTTGATGTCGCTGATTAGGATTTTCTCCAGATAGTATTTTAGTTATCTTGATTTAATTTCGGTATCTTTCAGTAATTGTTATATAATCGATCTGATTTCTTATGACCTCTTTAGTATCTGCTGGTGACTTCCAAGTGTATAGACGACGCTTGGGTAGTTTAAAGAATGTATTTTTCACAAATAACTTGTTCTCTATACAGAATTCTACAAAACGATTTCCGCTGTCATTACGTTGTTAAAATCCGAAATTGCCTACAATGTTTTCTTGCCTACCTTTTCCTACTTTGGCATTGAAGTCTCCCATTATTATAATAATAGTAGGGAGTGATCTACTGCTCTACTGGGCGAGAAATCTGCTTTATCTGAAACTGACTTTGTTGTAGCAACTATCTGCTTATAAACAGAACTTTCTTGCACGTTACCACTAAGTAGTTTTTTTTTTCAAAAATCAAAAATTGAGTTAAAATCAGCAATCAGCAAGTTATCGATCGTCTGCTTCTCTCGTTTAGTTTTTTATTTTATAATATTTATCTTCAATATTACATGTAAGCAAAACAATTGTTCAAGGTATTATAAAGAGTGTCCCAAAATTTATGAAAGATTTTAATAGAAAACACTGTTTTTTTTATTGAATCATAAAATACATTTAATAGGCAAATGACCTCCACGGCCTTGGTGGCATAGACGCAGTCATTTTTCGAAATTTTTCACCGAATGCCATCAATATTCTACCAGAAGACAACTTTATCACCTCAAGCCTAAAATACGAGATATCCTAAGTAATGCTGACCAAATAAACTCCGCCCTAAAATATCTAAAAGACATTCAGTTGTATTATAAAATATGATTTCATTGTACGATAACATTTTGTATTTTATAACATAATATCTATTCTAAAATTTTTTGTTTTATAATCGTCCTTGTGTAAGTGACCTTAGTAGTCGAGCACATTAGTTTTAACACTTTGACTCCTATGTGTATCATACATAATACACACCAGGTACTCTTCCTGAGCATCTGTCCATGAATTTGATACACAAGAGTAGAACGCATTCAAGCGACAGTGTATGTGGTCCGAACGCAGTTGTAGTGTATTTATATCTGTATTATCATTGCTTTAGGCTGTGGTATCCAATTTTCAATGTTAGTTCGGTAATCCTAACATTCTAAAATCGGCAACATTGTACATAAAATTTGGAGACACGAAATTGTCGAGTGGCATACCTACCAGTTACTGTTAGACCTTCATTGTAATCGGGTTTATTTATGTACAATGTCTAAAAATAACAAGAGGTACCTTTCTTTACACGAACTTGAGCATCTGGAAATTTTAGCGAAATAGGTGATTGTTAATTTGATGATTTAGATACCGATCCATTATACACTGATATTTCCGATAACAGTGTGAACTAACTCTTCAGATTGTGAACCACAAACAAAACGGCGGAAAGTGGAAACACTTAAGGTAAGTTTATAGTTACGTATCTAAGTTTGAAATATTTTAGGATGATAATGTTACAAGCAACCTAAAATTCAAGATGAACAGTTGAATTTGCAAATAAGCGAAAGTGAATCTGAAAATGAAGATCTAAATAATATAGATATGGTAAATCCTCATATAGGGAATTTACAGGCAAATGTTATATGGAACAATGTTGATGGAAATTTGAATACATTCAACGTTATATATGAAAATACTTCTTTTGGTACAGTTGTAGTAAGTAGGGAAAATGATACACCTTTAACATTTTATAGACTGCTCCTAACAGACGAGATACTCGATATTTTATTGCAGGAAACAAATCGATATGCCAAACAAAAAATTATTGATGATATAAATCGTAAAAACTTTAAGACAAATTCACATCTTACTAACTGGAATGATACTAACAGAGAATAAATATTAAGATTTTTGAGAATTTTGATATGGATGGGTTTGAATACACAACCACGACTACGAGATTACTCTAGCACTAATTTTATCCATCATTGCTCAATATACAAGACGACAAACATGTCGAGGTGTAGATTTGAGGATCTTTTTGCTTACTTCCATTTTTTTAGATAATGAAGCTTGTCCTGAAGGAAGCATTTTTGTCATTTTTACAGTACATACCTGGCAAACGTAATAAATATGGCGTAAAAGTTTTCAAACCCTGCAGAAAAGGCGGCTACACATATCACGCAAAAATTTATGGCAGAAAGCAAAAAAGACTAAAGGAACATTCACTAGCATCCCTAGTGGTCATGGAATTAATGCAACCTTTTCTACACTCAGGAAGAACTTTGGTTGCGGACAATTTTTACACTAGTGTCAGTTTGGCACACGAACTAAATGATAACAATACAGAGCAACACAGAAGTTATTGTAGGAAAATGGATCGACAAAAGAAAGGTAACATTTTTGACTACAAAATCTTGTTCAGAAATGATCGATGTTCATACAAAATCAGGAATAAAAAGAAAACCGTCTACAATAGTAGAATATAATTTTGTTAAATCCTACATTGACGTCTATGATCAAAAAGCTTACAGCCTACAGTAATCCCATCAGACGTTCTATAAAATGGTATCGGAAAGTGGGAATAGAGTTATTGACAAATACAGCCGTAGTGAATGCTTTAATTCTGTACAACAAAGCTTTGAACAAAAAAAATGGATGTAACACAATTTCGCGAAGAATTAGTGACTGCCATTTGCAAACACAATAATGTTACAAAACCTCAACAAAAACACCATAGGCTGGAAGAATATGACAAAATAGGACGATGTGTTATATGTTACAGCACACTGACAAAATACTTTGGTCGCGCACATGCATCTAAGAATTCCAAACAGTAGGTGTACTGGTACTGAATGTAGAGAAAAAAAATTATTTGTAACATTTGTTTTTTTTAAACACATATTGTATATTACCAATAATTTGTTTAGATGTTTGATTATGTTTTTTCTTAATAAAGTTTCATAAATAATGTGTATCAATTTCAATACATATAGGCTATGGGTAATGACATTATGAAAAGTCTAGGTGAACTGCGTGTATCAAAAATAAACACACCCTACAAAGCCCTTTTTAAATAAAAAAAATACCATTATATGAATCAACACATATGTACATATAGAGCATTTTATTAAAAAACATGAATAAATAGTGGCCAGGCTGTGACAACTTATGCGGATAAATAGGCCCAGGATTTAAAGTGTTAATTAAAAAAAATGACGTTGAACTTTACATTGACACAAGTTATTCTTCGTTGCTACAGTAACGCACTATTTTCTTTATCCGCGGAACCGGTCTAGGCTAACTAGATATCAACTAATACCTCCTTGTATTAGGAAAGAAAAACATAGAAATATAAAACTAATAAATAGTTAAAGAAAAAAAATTTTAAACAAAACACAATTAGATGTTTTGTATAAAAATTTCAAAAATATTTGTATCGGTGTTAAAACTACGAATTTCTATTTTTATTTTCAACTAAAAAATATACCTTTGCTACATCATAAGACAGTTTTTAATCTCACCGAATTACATTGGACCACGAAAGTACCTGCGTTACTAACCATATAAGCGGAGGAGTGTCAAAGACCGGAACATACAGTCGTGAACAGTAAAATTGGAACCGGTCTCTGAATCAAAATTAATGACTCTAGGGTAATCTATCTTATAACTTTATATTGACCTTTGCAGGCAATGCTGATATTGTTGACGTGTAATTTATTAAATGGGGAGAAGAAGTTATGATTACCTGCATTTTACCTAAAATATATAAAATACCTAATTTATTGGCAATGGGTTTTTTGAAAGAGATATTTTTAAAATTAAATGAAATTATCTCATTACCTTTACAAATTTATCGAAGCTTTATAAAGGCCATTACTAAAATATTTGGTTTTTTATATATACTTTTAGGGTATTGGGCTGTTTTTGTATTTTGGCATTAAACTCAATTTTCAAAATATTTTCTGCAATCCAAAATAGGTATAGGTGAATGATGTAGGAAGCTACTTAAGCCTTTTAACATTGTTGTTCACTTATATTTTGTATTTTGGAAATAATCAGGACAATATGGGGAATGCTATTTGATAATCCCTTTATTTGAAGTCTACGTTCGAGCTCCCTTTAACATTGCCATACATTTTGTTTTGTGTACATGTAATTTTTCTTGTTCTGAGTATAAATAACTAAGACAGCACGTTCTTCTTGTTTAAAACTTATACAATATTTTCAATATTATTCTAATTTATCTTCTCGATGTGCCTACCTGTGACGATTGTATGGGATCATCATAGCAATCTTTATATTGTTTACAGCATCGCGGAAAAGTTGCACAGGCGTTGTGGTAAACCAGGTTCTGAGCTTTTTCAACCAGAAAGTTTTATTTTTTCCTGGACTTCGCTTTCCTAATATTTTTCCCTGCAGGATAACTTGTAGGAGGGCATATCTGGATCCATTTCGCATAATTTGTCTGAGTTATTGTAGCTTTCGAGATTTAATAGTGGTTAGTACCTCTCGTTTATTGCAGTTTATTTGTTGCCTAGATGTAAAAACCTAACTTTTTATTTTTCTTTTTCTGCTTTTTTCAGTACCCTGTCCGTTTATCGAACCTTGGCGAACATATTTTCAATAATAACTTTGTTAACGCAGATCGAAACAGATTAGCGTTATGTTAGATGTCTCTTGATACCTCTCTTAGAGATTTTAAAGCCAGGATGTTCGTCTTCGACCTGGGCCGCTTCTTCCGGCAATCTTGCACTGTATTATGAGGTGTAGGAAGTTATAAGTCTGTGAATGTCTCACTGCATGATCGAAATATTGCAACTGTCGAATTTTCATTGTTTTTGTTATTTTAGTGCTCTCTTTCATTAGATGTAAAACTGTTTTATTTCTTAATCGATCAACCCAACTTATCCGTAACATTAGTCGATAGATCCACATCTCAAAGGCCTCAAATGTATGTAGCAGCGTATTAATCTGATTTTAGAGTTTAATGTAATATCTTTATTAATAAGAATTTTCTTTAGTTTATAGAAGGCGGCTTTGGCTTTTTCAATGCGTATTCTTATTTATTTGTGCATATTCCAGTAATCGTTAACGTTGGCGCCCAAATAGGTGACATTGTTGACTCTTTCTCTTGAGTGTTCTATTGATTTTTTTTATTAAGCAATATTAATGACAGTGTGTTAAATATGCGTCACCATCTCATACCAATATCATCATTTAACCCTGATCTATCCACTGCTGGATATAGGTCTCCCTCAGTCTTTTCCATGTATTTCTGTTTTGTGCTGTTTGCATCAATATTTTGTCGATCCGTTTTATGTCATCAGACCATCTTGTTGGTGGACGACCTCTACTTCGATGTGTTTCTTGTCTCGGTCTCCACTGTATTATTCGCTGTGTCCATCTGTTATCCGACATTCTAGCTATGTGCCCCGCCCGGTTCCACTTAAGGGTCATAATTCTTTCTATGGCATCTGTCACTCCTGTTCTCCGTCTTATTTCCTTGTTCGTGATCCGATCCCTACGAGAAATGCCTAACATCGATCGTTCCATGGCTCTTTGGGTAACACAAATTTTATTTCTTACTTTCTTGGTTAGTGTTAATGTCTCTGCACCATATGTAAGTACTGGCAACACGCACTGATTAAAGACTTTTCTTTTAAGACACATAGGCAGTTCTGATTTAAGAACATAGCTTAGCTTGCCGAATGCCACCCAAGTGAGTCCTATGCGGCGGCTTAGTTCGCACGTTTGATTATCTCTTCCTATGCGTATCTCATGTCCTAAGTACTTATATGAGGTGGTTTCTTTAATATGCGTGCCATTTACTGAAATCTTTTCGCTTAACACAAGATTTGTCATGATTTGTGTTTTTGTGTGGTTGAATTTTAATCCTACTTGTAGGGAGGCTAGGTATAGTTTCTCCATTTGCGATACTGCATCATCGATTCTGTCAGCAAAAAGGACAATATCGTCAGCAAACCTCAAATGACTAAGCCATTGACATTAATTCCTTTTTCACTCAGATTTGCGTTCTTAAACATATGCTCTAATAATGTTGTAAACAATTTTGGCGAAATTGTGTCTCCCTGTCGCACTCCCCGTTTTATTTTAAATACGTTGGTCTTTTTATCTGCCAGTTTCACACTTGCCGTCCCATTTTGATAGATGTATTTTATCATGTTTATATAGCGATGATCTATACGGCACTCTGTTAAGGCTTTTAACATCTTTTGATGACTTCTTGTGTCGAAAGCTTTTTCGTAGTCAACAAATATCATGACTAATGGCTTGTTATATTCAACACTCTTTTCTATTAAGTTCTTAATTACTGGTAAATGATCATTCGTGCCATATCCTGCTCTAAAACCTGCTTGCTCTCTTGGCTGATAGAAATCCAACTTCCTAGCCTGTTGGTAATAACTCTTGTAAAGCTAATATACTTGTGACAACAAGCTAATGGGGCGGTAGTTTCTAAGGTCGCTGATATCTCCCTTCTTATGAAGTAAGATGATTTCCGCGTTGTTCCACTGCGTCGGTGTTATCGCTTCGCACAGCACTACCAATATATTATATGATAAAAATATTTTTAATATTTTTCACATTATAGTGATAAAATATAAGTTTTTTAAATAAGAATGCCCTAGACATTAGGTGTCTGCGATTATAGACTTTTACTTTTATCGTCTTGGGATAAACAAATGAGTAGATCTTGTTTTACAAAATCATATTTTGTTTAGGATTGAAAGAACTTTAACCTATTGCATTAAAAATTATTATACAAGTCTTTTTACAAAAAAGATATGGCCATTTTGATAAAGCATTGTTTTTAAACTTTTAGCGTTAATTATACAACAATTGATCGAACTTAAACTTATAAAAGCTTATCAATTTTAATTTTATGACAATATTTTAAAAAGTCAAGTAGGTACCTTAGTCTTTTGCGATAATCTGAATCACAAAGTGCATGTTTTACTCTTTTAAAGTCTCATAAATAAATAATTGCCAAAAATTTGTTGCTGCGCGGACTAGGGAGTTGTTCCTGATGTCGCCCTTTATAGTCACCCGCATATATTAGATACTATATTATCACCCACATTTTGATCCTTTACTGTACAAATGTTTTACTGTACCTACTGTACTGTGCACTACAGAAGTTGCAAAAGTGACTTCAGATTTCCAAAACATGGTTTAAAATCGTAACAGATTGTAAAGCTTACTACTGACATTTGTAACGCTTAGCATACTAATGATTTATAGAACTGTACTAAATTCATTTTTATTGGCTTGTTCACGCTGTTACTTATTCATTGTTTTGTACTAGCTTACCGTTTAATTATTGGCAATTTTTAACCTAAAGCGTGTGATAGGAAAATCGTAACTGTTGAAATTATTTGAGAATGTATGTATAGAAACAGCATCTCAGTACGATAGCCAAGTACTACCAAGTCGCACTCTGTACAATAAAATTGTGCCCCACCAAAGTACAGCAGCCGGGCCTTCATCATCGGCTAGCACTACTTGCACGACCAGTATAGCGGTTGTGCGTGCAGATATCGTTGTGCTCGTGATCCGGACACCGTCTTCATAGTCTCTATAACAGTCTTCGCAACCTTCAAGATACCGCTTCATCTCCCAGCGCTCGGCAACCGGAGAGAAAGAATCATCTCGGAATACCATTATTCTTGTGTATGATGATAGTATGTTAAATTCGATTAAAATTTGCGCTACAAATCGTATGCGTTTCATAGTGTGAAAATTTAGTGAATTTCTTACTGTGTATTTAAACAAATATTTTCTAAGTGATATGTATAATAAGTTTAGCTTTGCCGTTCGTTATTGTCTGAGGTCCTGACCTTTCGCCTCTCTTTCTTACTCTTGTGGATTAAAGTGAGTGAAAAAAGGATAAAAGCGGGATGGTATGTTGCTGATTGCCGGACGAAGACGTGATGCTGCTCGGATGTGTGCACAATTATGGTAATTTTACTTTTAAAGTTTTCTGCATTTTTTAATTCAAAACTCTGAGGATGACATGGCTTACTGTACAGTTCGTGAATTCTTAAAAATGTAGCCGGCAAAATACCTTCAGACATAAAGGAATCTGCCTAAACTTCTGTTCTTAACGATTTATAACGTAAGTTTCATTATCATATAATTCTTCTAGATCAGGGTAAAAAATGCTGTTGTTAGTGTTACAGCATATTAACTTAACATAACTCTATAACTTTTCTTTCTATAATTTTTTAAAATAGCCTGTGGATTTTCAACTTTATTTATATAATCACCGGAATGATTTGACTTAAATAGTAAATAGTATCCGCCAAATAATGACATTATTTATAGTGTAATTAACAGGTTTCTTTGCAAATACACAAATATAAGAAATATATAGAAATTTGCTTGCGCATCCTGAGCTTGCTTACATTGGTAGATTATTTTCCCTATCACTTTATCTGCAAGTGGAGTGGCGCAAGATAGAACACTTAATTTTATGAAAAAACATTCATATTTACTTAATATAGAATACCTACTATTTGCTATGATTATTAGATTGGAAATAGTAGTCGGGATTCTTTGCTTAAATATATACGGAAATGTCGATGTCCACAGTATTTCTATTAAAAATTTTACAATTAAAAACAAAAATGAAAAGAATAATATTTTCTTTAAATTTGCTTATTTATTGAATTATTTTACCCTGATGGTTTGGCTTTGTGATATTTTTTACACAATTTTCTTTTGAATCTGATTTAATGATCTGATATCTCTAATCAATGGTTATTAATTTCATAATCCAAAATTATAGCAGCCATTCGTTTTAAATGGTTTAGTTAACATTTTTATCTGTTTCTATAGTCGGATGATAACAACTTATTGGGGTTTAATTACCAGTAGTGTTAATCTGAGGTTGCCAAACTAAAATTATAACGCATCTTCTGTTCCAAATTTCTTGCAGGATTCATGTATACTTTAGATTATTGTTTTTTCATAAAAAGTATTCGGTATGGTCAGCACAAATAGGCGATAGATGATTTTTAGGGGATAAGGATCACTCCTCTATGATTTTTAAGTATTTGGTGTTGTAGAGCATCTCTTATTCCTCAATTATATTTTCACACTGTATAATAAATTACTGTGTGATCTTTTGAAGCATACCTACTTGAGATTTCTAGAGTTTTGAGTTAGTACCTACTTACTTGAATTTGAGAATATTATATTATTCAAAAGAAGAAGATACATGAAAGGCATGTCTTATTGGAACTGATACTGATACAAGAGTTTTTAATAATTATTACAAGATGAGAGTAATAACACACTTAAAGTTTAAAATGTTGATGTTATTTTCTTGTTATCGTTAGTTGTTTAATATATAAGATAATTATTCTTTTTAGCTTTATTCCTATGCGGGGTCATCTCTCCTAATTATATTTTTCCATATGTGTCTATTATATATTTCAATTTACCAATTTTCTTTTCCGATGGTCAGTATTTTTGGCCCTTTCTCAGTTTGACATCAATTGGTGTCACTACTAGATTCTCCCTAATCTATTTATCCGTAATAGTATCATTTTTATCACTCCACTTATTCATTTAATAATTCTCATTTACGCCACATGCATTTGGTATTCCTCGTTTTTTTTTTTTTAATGACCAACATTCAGTTTCTTAGATCATAACTGGTCTTACGGCAATTTTAAACAATTTGCTTTCAGTTTTATTGGAATCTTTTGGTTGCAGAGTACACCATTCACCACCTTCCAATTTCGGAAGTCCAATGCATCGATATATCTTTTTTGGTTTTGCGAGACATGCATTTACTTTTTACTGATATATACATATATACTGTTATGATGTGTTTTTTGTTTGAATGATGAGCAATGAGTATTTTTAATAATATAATATATAGGGTTTTTATCGCGGTTCTCAAAGAATTAGCTTGTAAGTACTTTTTTAAATTATCTTTATTATAACTATTATGAAACACACATATATATCTAACCTAGTCAATGTAAATTTAAAATAAACTATCTTTAAATTGATATTCTTATAAAACTAATTAAATTCTATAGACAATCTAAAATTTAAACAAAACTATCTTCAAAATTGAAATTGTTATGACATTAACTAAATTATATTAACAAAATTTTGTACCTTTCTTTCACTGAATGCCTAAATGAACTGTTTTCCACTAAGTATATAGATTCTAATCACCACTGAATGTCTTCGTACTTCAGTTATCCTTGTTTTTTGTGAAATTACTTTTTCCAATTATCAGCTTCTACCAATGTAAGATATAGTTTTCTTCACTAGCATTTATACACCACCAACCAAACCAGCAAACAGCATTTATATTTATTCTTCTTTTCAATATACCAATATCCAATTATTATAAGTTGATTTATACTAATCTCCAACCATAATATAATTTAATTTCTTCCAATATACTTTTATAATCTTCATTTAACTCACTATATTAAACAATTTGACTATTTGTACCTGATTCTCTGACTCCAAATAATCTTTAATATTTCTTACTAAACTTTTTTGACTGACTTCTTGAAAATTCTGAACAATTTACTTCACTTTCATAATAAACTGGCCTGACTTCTGACTAAAAACTTCTAAAACTTCTGAACAATTGACTTCACTAAGTAAATGTATCTATCTTCTAACTAACTTTCATGATAAAACTGCTAAAAACTGCCATCTTGAATCCAAATCACGGGTATTTATATGTTTTGGATTTCTAGAACCATCTGGTAATAGATCATGTTCCAATTTGTTCTATCAAATACTTGTCTGAATTTTCTGGAACAAACCATTTCGCAAACATGGCCATCTCCGGAGATCCAGAGAATTCCATTCTTTTCTATTAATAATTTTGTTTACATTTAGGCTTTTCAGATCAGAATATATAATTAAATTAGTAACTTAACACTCTAATTTAATAAAATACACATTTCAAACAATATATTATTATAATAACCCCACTTATATTCGTATTATGATTCTTAATTTGACACTTGGAGTATGTATAGTTGGTTGCCTAGGCACATGGCTCACTTAAATCTATTTACAAAATTAAAATTACTAAATACAACTTTTTATAATTATTATATGCTAATTTATTAAAAATGCCCTCACATAAATATATTTTTATTAAATTCTCTAGTATATAACTTATTTAAAACAACCAAATATCTAATATTATGTAGTATATAACTTATAAATTATTTTCTATAAACCCTAATCGTCACAATACCCCAAAATAATATTTAAAATAAATAATTTACTTATTATTTTTTTAAATATTAATTTTCTCATACCTTATTAAATTTAATAATTCAAAATTTTTTTTTTTTTTTTTAAATGTGTTAAATACATCCCTGTTCGCTGTCTATGTCAAAACAGAGAACAACGGAGCACAGTTCGGCTATTCTATGGTCAAACTGTCATGTCAAATGGAGCAATGGATGCGATATCAGAGAATAAAATATAACCTTAATTAAAAATATAATAGATATGGTGTTCTGTTTATTTATAGACAAAATCTAGGAATTATTTCTATTCAAAATAACTTCATCAATATAAATTGGTAAGTTTTTTTTTTTTACTTTATTATATTAGAAAGACATTTTTATAGCAATTATAGTATCAATTTTGTGTCTAACCCCAAATTATGATTTTTAGGGTACAAATTAATTTCCATATATACAAAATTCAACAAGTATGATGTCAAATTGATTTCAAAATAATGAAATCTACCATCTACCATTTAACAAATCAAGTCTATTGAATAAAATGGATATATCAGTAAGTTATTAGTGTTATTATATTTGTGTTAAAGGTATAGAAATCATTATTCAATCTCTTCATGATATTGAAAAATGTCGTTGATATGAAATATGCCTCTTAGTCTGTTCTCTGCATCTATTAACACATAACTATTTAGTCCATTCTGATTTTCAATTGTATATGGACCTTCAAACATTGGTTGTAATTTCTTACAACGGTTTTCTTTAACATTACTTTTTCTAAGTGAACGAATTAACACTAGGTCTCCTTTTTGAAATGTGATTGGTTTTTTTATATTTCGATTTTGTCTTCTGATATATTTTTCAGCTTTCCTCCTAATTCGGTTATTCACTTTCTGCATTACTTGTTCTAACATATCCTGATTATATTCACTAATCCACTTTCTGTTTCCTATATGGCCAAACATTAAGTATTTTGGTACTTCCTCTGTATTCACATTATGTGTATTATTTAAAAAATATTCTACTTGTGGTATATGTTGCTGCCAAGTTTCGTGTTGATTTTGACACAGTATCCTTAAATATTTTATAACTTCTTTAATATATCTTTCTGCAGGATTTGCCTGAGGATGTCTGATACTTGTAAAATGAATGTTGATTCCCTTTTTCTCACAAAATGTCCGAAATTTTTGGTTGTTAAAATATGTAGCATTATCTATTATGCAATTTCTAAATGGTCCTATTTCTTCGAAAAATTGATTAATATATAATTTTAATGTTTTAACATTTGTTCTAGAGCAGGGATATAGTTTAATAAATTTTGTATATAAATCAACTATCACTAGTATATGCTTTTTTCCTGTTGGACTGAGAACTAAATTTGAAATAAAATCCATGGAAACTGTATTTAGTTTTTCATATACAACATTAGATTTATATGTGTTCTGGTTTTTGAAATTCTTTTCTTTGTTTAGTTGACATATTGGGCATTGGGTAGTAATTTCTTTTGCTATACTTATGTCATTCTTTGCAAAATAATTGTCCCTAAATAGCATCCATAGCTTTCTTGAACCAATATGCATATAATTGTTATGTAAATTTTTCAATATTTTCTTTGCTAAAGTTCTAGTTATTACATATACTTCTATGCCATTTATTATTTTATAATATACTCCATCTTTCCTAAGGACTTTTTGTTTTTCACTCAAATTGATCTGATCTCTTATAATTTCTTCTTTAGAATATAATCCAGTACTTTCTACTAATTGATTTAATCCAATTTTTATTGTTCGCTGCCCTTTTTGTGATGTATTTTCTAACCTTGATAAAGCATCTGCCACTATATTGGATTTTCCAGAAATGTATTTGATTTCAAAGCAGTATTCACTAAGTATTAGACTCCACCGATGTATTCTACTGTTTCCATATTTGTTATTTAATATAGACGTTAAAGCTTGGTGATCTGTTTCTATTGTAAATTCATTACCCAACAAATAAAATCTTAATTTTGTGACACAGTGTATTATACTTGCTAGTTCTAATTCTGAAACTGAGTAACCCTTTTCATGTGGCTTTGTGATTCTTGAAATGAATTGTATTGGGTATTCGACCCCATCATGTATTTGTAATAATACCCCTGATAATCTCTCTATTTATGCATCTGTTCTTAATATGAATGGCTGTGTGTAGTCAGGATAGTATATTTTCAAATTTGACAGAAAAATGTTTTTAATTTCTTGGAATGCTAGTTCTCTTCTCTGATCCCATCTCCATTTTACACCTTTTCTCAGTAGTTCAAGTAATGGAATTTCTTTTATACTTAGATCTGGTATCATCCTTTTATAATAATTAATTATTCCAATAAATCCTCTTAAAGTTCTTAAATTATGTGGTGTTTTATATTCCTGAATGACTTGTGTCCGTTCTGGATCCATTTCGATTCCCTTAGTGTTAAGTTTATAACCTAGATATATGACTTCTTTTTGAAAAAATGTACATTTTTCTTGATTTATTTTTAGTCCAACTTTGTCTAATCTATTTATTATAATTTTTAGGTGTTTCTCATGATCTTCAGCCGTTTTAGAAAAAATTAATATATCATCAATGTAGTGAATTACAAAATGTTCATATTGATCCAAAATATCATGAAGACATCTACATAGAGCACTGCAAGATGATTGAAGTCCAAATGGTACTACTTTGAATTGATATACTACTCCATCTATCTGAAATCCTGTATACTGTCTACTTTTTCTTTCTAAAGGTATTAACCAGAAACTATGCTGTAAATCGATTTTAGTGAAAAATGACATTCCTGTAATTCTTCCTAATATTCCATCTATACTCATTGGTGCTTCAAATTGCTTTTCAGTAATCTTGTTGATATTCCTTGCATCCAAACATAACCTGATTTCACCTGATCTTTTTCGTACTACTACTATGGGGTTGATAAAACGTGTATCTGCCTTCTCAATGATTCCATCTTCTAACATATTATTAATTGTTTTGTTTACTTCTTCTCTGTATTTATATGGTATTGGGTATGATTTTGTTTTAAAATCTTTTTCTTCTTTAACTTTTATACTATGGATATAATTTTGTGCAATTCTATTTTCTTTATTGACAAGTCCCTTGTGTTGCTGCAATATGGAAATGACTATTGATTTATATTCTTCAGGGCAATTTAAAACTTTTATCATATCTTCTTCTTTACAAATAAAATTCTTCTTCATTATGTACTCATTATTCCTTGCTTCCAATTTTACGCACTCCGCCTCGTAGGCATCCATCTGCTTAAAATTTCCATTCCTTAAATATTCACTACAATAATTATTCTTTACATTCTTCTGGGACATTTCCCTATCATCAAAATACATTTCTTCTTCATAGACATCATTATTTTCTTTTAATAATATCCTATCAACTCTTATTCCTTCTTCTACCTCATCTTTCTGCATAAATTTAATTATTTGCCCTTCCAAAGTTACTATTTTTTCTTCAAAATCTATCTTTACTTTCTTCTTTTCCAATTCATCATTTCCCATTAATATATCAACACATAAATCCTTGACAATAAATCCTTGCATATTAATTTCTTTATTAAGAATATTAATTTTAAAATTGGCTAGTTTATCAATTTCACCCAACTTCTTATTATTTGCACCAATAATTTTAATTTTTGGAATCTTTATTATATCTGATAGTTTTAATGTATTAAAAATAAAATTCTCCGAGACTAATGTACTTTCTGAACCAGTATCTATCATAATTTTAATCATTTTATTTTTGGCCAAAGCATTTATATAAATTAAATTAATAGATTCAATAATTTTCTCTTCATCTAAAGAAATAAATTCAGAAGGTTTTTCATAATAGCAATGGCCTAACTTGTAATTCAGAAAGTTTACTGCACAAAATTTTGATTATTAGAATTGTCAGATTGTATCTGACCACTTGGATCTGATGTCCTATGTCTTTCCCTACTATGACTTCTACTCACATTTTCTTGCCTTGTACTATTTCGTTCCCTGTCTTCGCAGCTTCTATTCCTTCGAACACAATTTACCTGTCTGTTATAGTTAGGTCGCTCTGTATTTCTTCTATTGTTAAAATCTTGTCTATTATTATTAGTACTGTTATTAAAATGTTGTCTATTATAATTAGTATTATTATTACAATTTTGTCCAATTTGATTACTGTTATTATTATTAAAATTTTGTAAATTATTACCATACCTAGTATTATTGTTATATGATTGTCTATATTGTTGAAAGTTATTATTGTTTTTTCTGTTGTTATTATTACTTGTCATATTGCCTCTTTGTATTCTTTGAATAAAATTAATAAAACTATCTATTGTTTGAATATTTTGTACAGTTACGGTTTGCACAACATCAGCATCAAAATGTCTAGATACATTTAAGACTGTTTCATCCTCTCTAAGTGGTGGTTCTAAATATTTTGCAACTGTTATCAATTTCAATGCATAATCTACCATATTTGATTTTAAATTTTGATTATACTTTCCAAAATATAGAATTTCTCTAAACTTGGCTTGCTCTAGTTCACCCCAATAATAATTTAAAAATTTATTTTCAAATGTTTGAAAATTATCTAAATCATTCTCAATACTAGCAAACCAAGTTGCTGCATTGTCATTTAATGTCACTCTAATATAATCTTTAATATCATTAATATTATTCACAAATCTTAATTTATGTTTTAAACTATTTATGTATACTCTAGGATGCAAATTTTTTATATTACCAGAGAATTTAATCCCAGTCTCATTTGTTAAATTTAAGTAAGGTCTACCTATGTCTCTCATTTGTGAAATATCATCTATTCTCTGTTCCACATTTCTTATTTGATTACAATTTATTTGGATATTTTGTTGTATATCGTCTAATTTTTCTTCTGTGTTTCTCCTGTCTTCGTTAATTTTTACTTCTAAGTTACATTTTTGTAACTCTATTTTCTGTTCTATATCTATCTTATTATCTTGAATAATCCTCTTTACTTCTGTCCTCTCATTGTCTATCCTTTTCTTGTAGTCATTCCGTATACTTTTTATTTCATTTGCTACTTTTTTCTCTGCAGCTTCAAGTTTTTTATCCATTTGTTTTACAATTTTATTATTATTATCTTCTATTTTCTTTTCTAATTTTCTATATTTCTGTTCCATTTTTTTCATGTCTTCTTTGACTTCTTTTGAATTCTCTTCCAATTTTTTTATGTCTTCTTTGATTTCTTTTGAATTCTCTTCCATTTTCTGTTCCATTTTTTTCATGTCTTCTTTGACTTCTTGTGAATTCTGCTCCATTTTGTGTTCTATTTTTTTCGTATTCTCTTCCATTGTCTTGTTCATCTGCATCAATAATGACATCAAAGCTGCCATATTGACATTTTCCTCTCTTTCTGGATTCATTTCTGCAGTATCTTGTGGAGCTTGAACTAAACTCTCCTCTTGTATAGGTTGTGTTTCTACTTCCACATCTTCTTCATTCTTTTTGCTTCTTGTACCTTTCTTTCCTTGAGACATTTTGAGACTTTACTTGTTCAAATATAATTAAAAATAAAATCTATAATTTTTTCTTTCTACTGATAATTAATTTAATTATATGAGAGCACTTATCTTCCCAAACTAATTCTTTTAAATAGAGAGCCACTGCGTTGGGTGCCAAATTGTTATGATGTGTTTTTTGTTTGAATGATGAGCAATGAGTATTTTTAATAATATAATATATAGGGTTTTTATCGCGGTTCTCAAAGAATTAGCTTGTAAGTACTTTTTTAAATTATCTTTATTATAACTATTATGAAACACACATATATATCTAACCTAGTCAATGTAAATTTAAAATAAACTATCTTTAAATTGATATTCTTATAAAACTAATTAAATTCTATAGACAATCTAAAATTTAAACAAAACTATCTTCAAAATTGAAATTGTTATGACATTAACTAAATTATATTAACAAAATTTTGTACCTTTCTTTCACTGAATGCCTAAATGAACTGTTTTCCACTAAGTATATAGATTCTAATCACCACTGAATGTCTTCGTACTTCAGTTATCCTTGTTTTTTGTGAAATTACTTTTTCCAATTATCAGCTTCTACCAATGTAAGATATAGTTTTCTTCACTAGCATTTATACACCACCAACCAAACCAGCAAACAGCATTTATATTTATTCTTCTTTTCAATATACCAATATCCAATTATTATAAGTTGATTTATACTAATCTCCAACCATAATATAATTTAATTTCTTCCAATATACTTTTATAATCTTCATTTAACTCACTATATTAAACAATTTGACTATTTGTACCTGATTCTCTGACTCCAAATAATCTTTAATATTTCTTACTAAACTTTTTTGACTGACTTCTTGAAAATTCTGAACAATTTACTTCACTTTCATAATAAACTGGCCTGACTTCTGACTAAAAACTTCTAAAACTTCTGAACAATTGACTTCACTAAGTAAATGTATCTATCTTCTAACTAACTTTCATGATAAAACTGCTAAAAACTGCCATCTTGAATCCAAATCACGGGTATTTATATGTTTTGGATTTCTAGAACCATCTGGTAATAGATCATGTTCCAATTTGTTCTATCAAATACTTGTCTGAATTTTCTGGAACAAACCATTTCGCAAACATGGCCATCTCCGGAGATCCAGAGAATTCCATTCTTTTCTATTAATAATTTTGTTTACATTTAGGCTTTTCAGATCAGAATATATAATTAAATTAGTAACTTAACACTCTAATTTAATAAAATACACATTTCAAACAATATATTATTATAATAACCCCACTTATATTCGTATTATGATTCTTAATTTGACACTTGGAGTATGTATAGTTGGTTGCCTAGGCACATGGCTCACTTAAATCTATTTACAAAATTAAAATTACTAAATACAACTTTTTATAATTATTATATGCTAATTTATTAAAAATGCCCTCACATAAATATATTTTTATTAAATTCTCTAGTATATAACTTATTTAAAACAACCAAATATCTAATATTATGTAGTATATAACTTATAAATTATTTTCTATAAACCCTAATCGTCACAATACATATATATATATATATATATATATATATATATATATATATATATATATATATATATTGTTATGATTGTTTATTTTGATTTAATCTTAGTTTATTGAGCCAATAAAAAAATATAACTTATTTGTTATCAAAAGTAAAATAAACTCCTTATATTACCTGTGTTCGATGGATTCAAAGATTTTCTTGTTGTCTTTTATCGGAATAGAGAAGAAGGATAAGAATAAAAAAAATATTATATTACAAAAATTTACGTTTCTTTATTTTTATATGAACGAATAAAACAATTATCAAATTCTGTCGTTATCTTATCAATCAGCATTCAAGAAAATAAATCAAATTTTTATAATAATAAGATTTTAAATCTACATACATTTATATTAAGTGAAAACCAATTTTACTTAAATTTTTCTTTACTTGAAACAAGAAACAACAAAACTTTAAACTTTTGATTAGCCTAACAAAACCTCAGTTCTTAAATTTGAATGCTAATGACCATGATGTCAAACCGATCCTTCACAGATATAAAATTCAATTGTACAAAACACTTACAGCTTATTTTCGTATTGAGTTGTATGTTGGAACATACCCAGAAAAATCCAGTCTCCTCAACGATGTGATCTCTCCTTTTTGGCACCTAGGCTCCTTCCTAACGTCTCTGCAAACCTGCTGCACTAACCAAAAACACCTGATGCACTTCTCCAAAAACTCAACTACTTATTAATGACACAAGGACCTCCTTTTGTCAACTTGATGCCGTAAAACTACTTTCACAAATCTTCACAAAATGCCCACGGTAGATACAAGGACCTCTTTTAATCTACTTGCTATCTCCTTCTGCAAAACTATTCAATTCTTTTCACAATGCCGGTATCCAACTCACGAAACACACCCTATCTTGAGACAAACGACTGTTTCCTTGGATGACCAAATTATAACTGACGTCTCCCGTTTTCATGATCGGCTCACAAATTCCCATTTAAAAACGACCGTCCAATCAAAAGCTCAAATTGTGTTTACCATGATTTTGGAAAAGCCTAATTTCGGTTTCAGAGAAAAACTAAAAAGCTTACTTTAAAATTGGTTTTGTCAATACACAATTTATACATATTTCAAAAGATTAGAATATGGTCATTTAATACTCGATTATACAAACAATGAAAAGATTAACTTACAGGTAAAATGTCTTCTAATTCTAAACAAAGGTTTTTAGATAATTTTGTTTGAAACGGAAAAAGGTCGTTTGCCAAACAAATTTCTATTCTTATCTACACTAAATCTTATCTTAAATTACTATATACAATTTGTTTATATTGATATCTTGAAATTTTATGTCGATGGATTTTTTTATTTATTTTTCTTTGGTTGGAAAAGAAGAAACATAACAAGATATATATATATATATATATATATATATATATATATTCTATATGTATATATATATATATATATACATATAGAATATATATATATATACTTATATATATATATATATATATATATATATATATATATATATATATATATATATATATATATATATATATATATATATATATATATATATATATATATATTTTCACCCGCCAGGTTTCTTTCCGACATTGCCTTCTGAATGCCGCCCAGCCAGGATTGTTTTGGCCTTCCTCTCTTCCTCATATACATGTATGACCCATACTGTCTATATATCTATACTGTATATATATATATATATATGTTTTGGATTGGTTGGAGTCAATAAAAGGGGCTATTAGGTAACTATTTTTCATCTCGAGCTTTCAATTGTGTTTACAATCATTTTTAAGAGCTGCTAAAAAATACAAAATATCTTACAAAGTGGAACTAGAAAAAAAATTTATATTAACTCACCAAATAAAATTAGTTTTGTTAATAAATTTATGCTGCTAAACATATATTTCAAAAAACTGTTCTAAAAATTTTCCCATCTAATAAATGTTTCTCTTAAATTTTGTAATATAATTTTGAAAAATTTTTTTAACACAAAAACAATTTAATTTATAAAGAAGTTAGAATAGCGACCATTCATTTTTTTTTGAACAAATTGTAACAATAAATTTTTCGGCTCGAACAAACTTTTTTTTCATATTTTTTGGATCATTCTGAATAAAATAAGTCAGTTTATTTGTAAACTTGGTCGTTTTCGAGTTATAAATAATTTAAAACTGAGAAAAACGCAAAATAATGGTTTTCAGGGCTTAAAACCTAAGTAAAAACAATATTTTTCAAACATAAATAACTATTAAACCATTGTTTTTTAATTGATAATAATTCGCATAGGGCAGGGTAGGCGCGCATTTGTACAATGACAATTTAAACCAACAAACATTTGTGCCCTAAATCTTGTTTCTCTCTCTTCTACAGACTTAACTGTAATCTGAATGCCCAGTCACATCATCACCCCACCCAACTCAATTCAGTTGTCAACACTCTTGTTGATAACTGAATTGAGTTGGGAGAACTCTTGTTTCTCGTTCCATAAGACTTAGCGACAACAATCACAGATCATACGAATTCAATTTAATAAGGCAAACACTCTTACAAAATCTAAACCCTATTCCATCCAAAAAAGAAACCTTGCCGCCTGATCAACCCAAAATCTTTCTACCTTTTATTAAAGGTATCACTGACAATATCAGTAGAACTCTTAACCCTCGAAACATCAAAACCATCTTCATTACTCACTCAAGTTGTCCAATCTCGTCAGATCCGTAAAAGACCAAATCCCCAATGCAGACCATTATGTCTACGAGATTCCTTGTTCCAATGGCCCACGTACATACATAGGACAGACAAACCGACGAATCCATAACCGTATTTACGAACCATCTATATCTGTCAAACATTCCAATACTACTTAAACCCTAGCCCAACATCAGTCAAAATAGATTTCGAACAAGCAAAAACCATCCTTCTCATCCGCTCCTTAAAATCGAGAATCGTTCGTGGAGCCTTTGAAATTAAAAAACGACCTAACAGCTTAAACACGTGAGATGAAGCTAAACGACTGCCGGCAACATGGCGACCGCTGCTTCAGCGACACCCTGCCCCAACCCAACCCGCTTAGACCGTTTCCCCGTATACCATTCCCGCGCATACTGAGAGTGTAAAAGCAGCTACACAGGGTAAGACCGGTCGTCACTCGACACTGAGGACTAGACAGATTGAGACCTGAGTGCTGTTTGACGGTTCTTGTATTTCTACAAAACATATGATACTAGTACGTCACGAGTGAGGGCAGAAGGCAAGATTGAGACTCCGAACTCGAATGGAACCGTATCTTGATAATGGTTCCAAAATGGGTGCCGAAACGTCAAATATTAAATTCTCAACGCGGTTCTTCCCGAGAACTTAGTAATTTTTATTTACCAGAGGAAATTTATATTAAATATGAAAATTATTTCTGTAAAAACGAAATAGATAAGAATGAGTAATGGTTTTTCTAAGCTATGATAAAGGAGATAAATATCGATGTTATAGCAATAGTCGGTTTTTAATAAACAAAAACAAAGATGGGGATATAGCTCCACCCATGGGTGCTCCTTTTATTTGGACGTAGAATTCATTTTGGAAAGTGAAATCTGTATTGTTGTATAAAAAGGTAATCAGTTTCAGGAACAAAACTTTGGGAATTGTACAGTTCTGTTCAATAACATGGTAATTAGTTGTCAGAATAGAAATTACCAATTCGAGAGGGATGTTGGTAAACAAGGAAGTAACATCGAAACTCGCCAAGACATATCCTGAAGGTAGTAAAAACACATTCTTATTTGCAAATTTAAAAGTATCTTTAATTTTGTAGGTATTATGAGAAGAAAAAGAAGTGTCAATAATACCTGCTGATATTTAGCCAAGGATTGAGTTGGGGCATTCTTGCATGCAATTATAGGACGTAGTGGGCACCCTTCTTTGTGAATTTTTGGAAGTCCATAGTATGTTGGGGTGGTACCAGTATACTTAGTTAATTCCTTTCTTGTTTTGGTGGTGATATATCTTTCGTCATGTAGTTGTTTTATCAGTAAGTTGGTGTTCCTTTCTACTGATGAAGTCAGATCTTTGGGGATTTTTTTATAGGAATGTGTGTCATTGAGAAGCTCAAATGATTTGGTGATGTACTAATTTCTGTCCATTATGACTGTAGTGTTGCCCTTGTCTGCTCTCGTTATTATAATCTCAGGGTTGTCTTTCAGAAATTTTCTCGTTTTTGTTTCAATGGCCATGGATCGACTGATGTAATGACGGTTAGTTTTGATGTGGTTAGTAATGATGTTCGTGATTTTTGAACGTTGTAAGTTTTGTGAGTCTGTAGGAAGTTTCTTAATACAGTACTCAATGTCTGCTAAGTATGTGTACATGTCAATATTTTTCACTGATATTGGTAGTAAAATTTTGGACCTAGTGATAGAAAATTATGTCTTGAGGCAAAGACAGATTAGATTGATTTACCAACCATGCATTGTCATTTGTAGTTTTGAGTGAAGCTAAAAGGTCTTTAAGTTGGTTAAGTTTTGAGATGTTGCTTCTTTCTATACAGTTAAAGATTCTTTTATATCTTTTGTCCTGTAGTCTCAGGAAATCAGACATCATGTTGTTAGAGTTTGCTATTAAGATACTCTGTTGATTTATCTATGCTTCTCTGTAGGTTTCTAATTTTTGTGTTAGTTTCATTAATAGTAATGTTTAGAATCTTCTTTGTTACAAGATTTATAAATTATGATATTGACATGGTATGGTATGACACTTCTTTTTCTTCTCATAATACCTACAAAATTATAGATTCTTTTGAATTTGCAAATAAGATCAATGGGTTTTTACTACTTTCAAGATATGTCTTGGCGAGTTTTGATGTTACTTCCTTGGTTACCAACATCCCTCTCGAATTAGTAATTTCTGATAACTAATTACCATCTGATTGAACAGAACTATACAATTCCCAAAGTATTGTTCCTGAAACTGATTACCTTTTTATACAACAATACATATTTCACTTTCCAAAATGAATTCTACGTCCAAATAAAAGGAGCACCCATGGGTGGAGCTATATCCCCATCTTTGGCAGAAATTGTAATGAACTCCCTACTTCACTACTGTACTCAAGAAGTTGATTTCCAGTTCCCCTTCATTTTCCAATATGTAGACGACCTGATATGTGCAGTCCCTGCTGACAAAATCAACTACACTCTTAACGTTTTCAACTCATATAACACTCACCTACCTACAATTCACTGTCGAAACAGAAGAAAACAATATATATATATATATATATATATATATATATATATATATATATATATATATATATATATATATATATATATATATATATATATATATATATATATATATATATATATATATATATATGAAAATTACTGAGTTCTCGGGAAGAACCGCGTTGAGAATTTAAAACTCGACGTTTCGGCACCCATTTTGGAGCCATTATCAAGAGGGATACGGTTCGGTTCGAGTTCGGGGTCTCAATCTGCCTACTCCCCTCACTCGAGACGTACCAGTATCGTGTTCTATATTGCAAGAACTGTCTCTCGGCACTGAGGTCTCAATCTGCCTACTCCCCAGTGTCGAGTGACAACCGGTCTTACCCTGTGTGGCTGCTTTTATACTCGCTGTATGCGCGGGAACGGTATGCGCTGACGTGGTCTGAACTGACGTGGCCTGAGCGGTGTGGGCGGGAGGTCGCTGAAGAAGGGGTCGCCATGTTGCCGGCAATCGTTTCGCGTCGTCGCGCGTGTTCAAGCTGTGAGGCCGTTTTTCGATTTCACGCACGGCCTCACAGCTTGAACACGCGCGACGACGCGAAACGATTGCCGGCAACGTGGCGACCCCTTCTTCAGCGACCTCCCGCCCACACCGCTCAGGCCACGTCAGTTCAGACCACGTCAGCGCATACCGTTCCCGCGCATACAGCGAGTATAAAAGCAGCCACACAGGGTAAGACCGGTTGTCACTCGACACTGGGGAGTAGGCAAATTTGATACCTCAGTGCCGAGAGACAGTTCTTGCAATATAGAACACGATACTGGTACGTCTCGAGTGAGGGGAGTAGGCAGATTGAGACCCCGAACTCGAACCGAACCGTATCCCTCTTGATAATGGCTCCAAAATGGGTGCCGAAACGTCGAGTTTTAAATTCTCAACGCGGTTCTTCCCGAGAACTCAGTAATTTTCATTTATCTGACCGCGGAAACTTATCCGAACATATATATATATATATATATATATATATATATATATATATATATATATATAAATATATATAAAGCTACTACTATCTACTTGTTACTGCGTTCATAGTGGGACTCCAGATAATCGAGTCATACTAATGATTTATAATGATATAACATCTTAATGGTGTCCTCATCATGATCTTAAATTTTTATCTTTTTTTTTTATTAATTTTAATAGAAAATCAAAGAGACCAAAATTTATGAGCAATACGATTTCTCTTCATAGGACCTTTACCTTGAACACCTTCTTTGTATATGAATAACAAATAAGGTTGTTTGCAGTGTTATGGAGAACAGTATCTGCAGATGGTTTTCAACAATAATTTCATTTAAATTTTTATTCAGAACAAGTATTTGAAAAACCGTGGTACTCCATAACTGGTACAATAAATTAGATATTCAAGGTCTAGCGCGAAATTGGATGATGAAGTAACTTCGTGTTTGTGTTACAAATATTTATAATGCATATTTTCCTTATTTTATTGATATTAAAATAAAATTAATATCAATTATGTGAATAATTTTAGATTATAGTGTTAAGTTCTTTTCATGTATTTTTATTTATTGCATACTATTCATTTAACTGCTCTATTCCTTTGGAATAAACCACATTTAATTAATTAATTATAGTGTATTTTTATGTATGAGAGAGTAATAAAACAATAAATTATGTATGCAAATCCCTAAACTGTTGATACGGGTGACTCAATGAAAAACAGATATTTGTCAACAAGTTTACAGAAGTATATAGGAAAACAATTTTAAATTGAGTATGACCACCAGGTATAAAGGTTGGAGCAGAATAGAATACAATAGTTGTGAGTGTTACTAATCCCTAAATAAGGTTGCTAGTGTCGGAGTGATGGAGGTTAACAGGTACTAATGAATTTGCAAGAAATGTAAGATGTTTATTTGATTGGTTATATATAACCAATAAAAGTTTAATAAGTACCTACCTATTTGCAAAATAAAGTTTAATTCTTTAGATAAAATAAAACGTTTTATTTTATCTGAAATGAGTGCATTCCACGAAGTAAGGGTTTCAACAATCAAACATTTAATTCTTTAATTCCAGGAATCTACGACAGTAATTGACTAGATAATTACCTTCTAAACTTATTCCACAGAAAATGTGATAGTGGGTTTTTCCATTTTGTAGGAAGGTCCAAGTGGCGTATTCAAAATTCTTAACAGTTCACTAAAAGTAGGTACTTCAGTTGCAAGGTGCAGTTTATTGTGTATACTAGTGTTATGGAAAATTTGGAAGTGCCGTGTAAACGCCGAAAAATTGGTCCTCTAACAGTTAATGAAAAAACATTAATATTTAATTGTTTTAAATCATTTACAGACAAACGTTTATGTGAAAGTGTTGATGAGACCGTTGAGTTAGTTAGCAGTACACTTGGTGTTGGGAAATCTACGATTTACAGAGTTATTAAAGAAGAGAAATGTGGTAGTTTTCAAATGCCACGTAATGCTCCAGGGAAACCAAAATTTCAAATAGAATATCATTTTAAAGAAGGACTTCGACGGAAAGTGCATGAATTCTTCTTTAGACAAGAATTTCCAACATTGGATAAAGTTCTTGTCTCAGTTCGAGATGATAAGGATTACTCAGAAATGAGTCGAAGTACGTTATGGAAACTTTTAAAAGAAATAGGCTTCCGCTGGAAAAAGAATCTGAGAAAGTCTATTTTATTAGAAAGAAGCGATATTGTCATATGGAGAAGACATTTTCTAATAACCATAAAGGAAATGAGAAACCAAAAAAGAAAAATATTTTATCTTGATGAAACATGGATCAACGAGGGTCATACACCAAATAAATTTTGGCAGGATGAAACTGTTATAAGTCAAAGGCACGCTTTTGTAAATAACTTATCTACTGGTTTAAACCCACCATCAGGAAAGGGACGCAGGCTGATAATAGTACACATTGGCAGTTCAGACGGTTTTGTTGAAGGTGGTTTATTAACTTTTGAATCAACTCGTACCGGTGACTACCATGAAGACATGAACGCTGATGTCTTTCAAGAATGGTTCGAACAAATGATAGATCTTCTTCCTAAGAACTGTGTAATAGTAATGGATAATGCAAGTTATCACTCCAGACTTATAGAAGGACTGCCCACAACCAAGTGGTTAAAAAAAGACTAGCAGAATTGGCTGAGTTCAAAAAATATTACGTACCATCCCGGATCTATAAGAAAGGAACTTTATTCGTTGTGTGCCCTTCATAAAGAAAAATTTAAAAAATACGAAATTGATGAAATTGCCAAAAACCGTGGAATGACAGTACTTAGATCCCCACCATATCATTGTGAATTAAACCCGATTGAACTGGTATGGGCACAGATAAAGAGTGAAGTTTCAAGAAAAAATACCACTTTTAAAATTCATGATGTTAAACAGTTGTTTTTCGAGGCCGTAAATAATGTAAAACCTGAAAACTGGGAAAAGGCAGTAAATCACACTTTAAAGAAGAGGAAAAAATGTGGAAGCTGGGCAATATTACTGATAAAATGATCGAGCCAGTTATTATAAATCTTGGTTCTGAAAGTTCATCTTCTGAATCTGATTTGGATTTGTAACAAGTAGCTGTAAGTTTTATATTGATATTTTTATTCATCTATTTAACATACCTTAGACGGTTTTAAAAACTCTTTTTGTCTTTTGTAATTTTTAAAAATTAAAAAAAATGTGAATTTTTTAAAACCCTTTTTAATGTAGGCCAGTCAGTTCTAATATAGTGTGTGATAAAAGAGGTCACTTTTGTTTACATACACATAACACTTTATAACACTGAAATAATTCATTTATTTTTTACAATTATTCAAAGTAATTTTTCAATTAATGTTGAGCACGCCCATGGAGTGGTCGGAGCTACCAGTTAAAATTATGCTAATTACTCTCTCGTTCATAAAAATAAACTATAACCACAACTGGCAAACCGAAATGTCAAATATAAAATAGTTTTAATTATAATTTTGTTTAATGATCAAAGCTAATACAGCCTTAGATAGCTGAGTGGGTTAACAAGTACCTACACTTAGGAGTGTGTGGATTACCAGCTTCAAGGGTCGAGCCTGTAGTCGATTCAGAAAAGACCCCAGCACTTTTCTTATGTAAAAGTGGTTTCAGTTAAATTGGCCGAAACTGTACAGAGAGGTAGCTTTGATCATGCTGATCAAAAGTTATCACGGCGCTAAGACTCAGTAATCAATTGTGTCTGAAATAAATTTTGAAAATTGACTAAAACCCGATGTTTTGAAGATCTATAACTCAGAAACAATTGATTTCTGAGTCTTGGGACACTAAAAATTTTTGATCAGCATTACCAAAACTATCTATTTGCAAGTTTTGTTTTGGTTTAATGTTATTATATTAGATAGTTCTTGAGAATGTTTAAAGGAATAAAAAGTGCGGGATAAGATGTTTGATTTTTTTTATAAAAACGGGACCTCATATGAAAAAAATTAGAACGAGTTTTAATTCGAAAAATCTTAGTAGCGTATAATTTTTTCTTTAAAAAAATTAAGACCATTATCCGTATTCGCGCCAATGATTAATATAAAATTCTAATTGTATGCCAAAAAATGCGCAATAAGCAACTCATTGGTTAAAAGTCAGCAAATTTTATTTGCATATCTCAACCAGCTTTAGGGCAATAAATAAATCGTTAGTTTGTAAGAAAATTTTACTCACCGCATATCTCGGAAAAGGAAGCATTTGCGGGCATACGTTTATATAGCAAACTGACATTACTTTTCATGGAGAATTGCTCACTGAAGTTAGTTGTACGTATTTACTAAAACTCTGTATATTTTACAAATATGTATTATTATACCTTGAACCTCTGTTACTCAAAAACAATTGATTTCTAAGCGTTGGCGCAATGATAACTTTTGATCAGCATGATCAAATCTAACCACTTGCAAAGGTTCAACCAATTTAACTGAAACCATTTTTACCAAGAAAAGTGCAGGGGTCATTTAACTTTTAGATACATGCTAATAAAATCCACAGAGTCTGTCTGTTACTTTAAATTTCGGCCGATTGATGAGTAATAAACGGTAATCTACAGCTTCGTAAAGCTTATTCATTGATCCTTACAGGAATACGTTAAAATCATATCAATCCAATAGTAGCACCACATACTCTCCATTGCGAAATTTGATTATATTCATTTTGTAGAGCCATTTGTCTACAACGCTTTTTAACGGTTTTCTCAGGATTCGAGGTCATGATCTCCTTTTTCAGAAGCTTGTACAATTTTTCTATTTTTATTAGTTTATCTGGTATTAAATTAAAATTGTATTAAATATTATTGTATAAATTTATATTTTCTAAGTATTTTAACACTTTTGAGTTGTTATGGTTGACTCACGGTATATAATAAAATATTATCTATATGTATATATATATATAATATATATATATATATATATATATATATATATATATATATATATATATATATATATATATGTGTGTGTGTATGTATATATATTATATATATATATTTATATATATATATATATATATATATATATATATATATATATATATATATATATATGTATATATATATATATATATATATATATATATATATATATATATATATATATATATATATATATATCTGTGGCTAGGTACAAGAAGTGCCTAAGTCACTTTTTTGCACTTTTGATATTTTAAGTTTAAGTGTCTTAAAAAACCACAACGGTTTCAGTGCAAGACATGCCTAAGTCTATCTAACCTTAAAAATCACATTTTCATAAAATCAAGAAATACCTATCCCTCAAAGTCTCGTTTAAAATTAGTACTAGAAATACATATGTAGGCATAGGTTTTCTGGTTAAACTGAAAATAAAATTTGTACAAGAAATGCATAAGTCAACTTTAAATTTTTAATGTCAGAACTACCTATGTCGTAACAGTCACTTTTTGTTTAAATGTATGATTTTTGCACCGGCAACATCGCAATGTTTGCTTAAGGTTATTTTATATTTGAGATTTGTGTAGTCTCTATGTCAAATTTAAAGATAATAAAGTGCTGGATGTGATTGTAGTTTTTGCCATTGATTTGAAGTTTTTTTTTTGTGACTAAATTAAGTTCGGTATAAAAAATTGAAATAGACAAGAAGTGTATAAAATGTATTAACGGGGAAAAACTTTAGAGCAAATGTGCATAAGGAATTCTGATAATGGTAAGTTGATATCATCTACTTACCATTCATCTACCTCAACTGGATTACATTTACCATCATTAGATACTAAAACAGACGGATATTATGAGGACGCTGACGTGCACAATAATTTGTATTTGTCTGATAGTTCAGATGTTTATGAACCATCCCATGAGTCATCATCTGGTGATAAGTTAGTTGAGAATCCTTCCAATACTCGCATAAAAAAGGGCAAAGGAAGAAATGCATTGACAAAAGAAAAAAAAACAAGGAAGAGAAATCCAAGTGGTTGGCAGCGTAATAAGCGCCGGGATGCAAGAAACAAGGGAAACCCTTATTTTTCAACGTCAAATAAGTTTGTTCCTGGAAAAATTTTAAAACCTGCTTGCTCATGTAAATAGAAATTTTATGCACTATATTCAGATTATTTTAAGGTAATGGATTTATCAAGAAAGAAAGCAACATGTGCTACACGTTCAGCTCAACTGTCTGGACTTGCATCAAGCAGTAGTCCATGCGAAATTACGCTAACCCCACTAACCAATCAGAGAATTCCACTATCAGATAAAAAAAATTAAAGACCTCAAGGACTTAATGCGTTACATTTCTGTATCAAGCAGATACCTTTATTAATGTATTTTTGCTAGACCAGCACCAGCCCAAGCTGTAGATGATGAATATTTACCTAACGAGCGCATATATGATGATGATATGTAAACATCAGGAATGTACTTGACCATCTTTATTTTTAAGTACAGTATGTATCATAGATAATTTGTATTAAATTGCCTACGTCAATACACAATTAATAATTTACCTAAAATTTTTATTTTAGTAATGTTATTAAAGTAATGACTATGTCACTCAGAAATACAAAAAAGAAGAATTTTTGTTAAACTCTTAACTACAACTTATAAACTAATTTATTATCTCAACAAAATCACATGATCGGTGTCAAAAATATATTAAATAAACTACTTGTACAACAACACAATTTTAACGGAGACAAATTTGGTCTTATTGAAAAACATCAAATTTTGACTTAGGCACTTCATGTACCAAGCCACATATATATATATATATATATATATATATATATATATATATATATATATATATATATATATACACAAATAAACAACCAGTTTAATAGGGCTGCAGTCAGAAGGTTGGCCGGGAAGTTAAAGAAATACTCTTTTGACTATTTGACTTTAACAAAATAAAAATAGATCTATTTTCAAAAATAACATTCCAAGAAAAATAGTTCAAAAATCTAACTGACATCACTTTTCCTTATAATATCAAAAAACTTTTGTCTTTGGGTCCAAAATTTTGCCTATTTCCTAGTGCTTCAAAAAGATTTCAAAATGTCTTCTCTTCTCTCAGATATCGAGATTCTTATTTCTGGTCTAGAACCTCAAGAGAAGGACATCGTGAGATCTTAATACACAAAACAAGTAAAGAACGACATTTTTGAACAATATATATAATGAGTGCAAACAATTCTTAAAATCACATCCGGAAATTTATATTGTTGGAGTGACAAGGGAAATGTAACAGTGGCAATGTATAAGAATGATTACATTGAAAAAAGTAATAGTTTATTGAATAACACAAAAATTTACATCAAACTTAAGAACAGTCCGGTGTGCACCCTCCAACAAAAGGTGAACAAGCTGGTTTCGAATTTAGCTTCTTCCAAATCCATAACAACAGAAGTTGCAAAATCCTTGAAAATTTACAATGCAGTTGCACCCAGGTTTTATACACTGCCTAAAATTCACAAACCCACTATTTCAATGAGGCCTATTGTCTCTTCAATTGATGCTCCCAATAGTAAACTTGCTGAACAGCTTATAGATATTCTCACAATTTCCTATGCATTCTATATTAGAGATTCTTTCACGTTTAGTAACTTCATTAACAATGTTAAAGTTCCGAATAATTATATATTGATTAGTTTAGATGTTGTGTCACTGTTTACAAACTTACCACTAGATGCTATTCTTAACAACATCAAAAATAACTGGAACAGCATTTCTCCGCATACCAAGATCAGATTAGATGTTTTCATAAGAATTTTAAAATTCATATTTGCTCTAACATCTTTTTGTTCAATGGTATTTTTTTTAAACAAATCTTTGGCACTCCAATGGGCAGCAAAATATCCTCCATACTATGTAACTTTGTTTTGGTTGAACTTGTAACAACTTGTAAAGAAAAGATACCGTCTCACACACCTTTTATTAAGCGATATGTAGATGATTTGATTTTATCGGTCACTGGAAACAATGTAACTGATATTTTAAACACCTTTAACGCCCAATGTAAACACCTAAAGTTTACGGTTGAGAGGGAGGATGATAGTATGATTCCTTTTTTAGACATGCTTATCCATCGTGGCAGTGATGGCATACTAAGGACGAAGTGGTATCGTAAGCCTTGTTTTAGTAACCGTTTCATAAATTTTCATTCTCAACATCCATCTAAGATGAAAACAAATTTGGTTTTGGCCTTAACAGCTAGGGTTACCAACTTGTCGCACATCGAGTTCAGGGACAAGTGACTAAAAAAGTTGAGATCTATACTACTAGGGAACTCCTACCCCATAGGGCTTTTAAATAAACTCATTTTCGGTTCTCCTTTTCCTTCGCAATTTTCTGACAAACAAAATTTTTATAATAATGAGGTCCGACAATTGACATTGACTTACAACACATCAGTAATACCATCTAAAATAACTTTTGGTTCCTTACCCTACATTCCAGTTCTGACATCTAAGCCATTTTTTCAAAAATGTTAATGGCTTAAAAATTACAACTAGGAATGTGAAAATGGTATCTAAGTTATACACAAAAACAAAGGATCCCTTCACAATACAGGAGTTTTCGAATGTTGTTTATTCTATACCGTGTACCGATTGTAACAATGTATACATCGGATAATCATATCGTAAGGGTGATCTCACATCGTAGTGACATAAAAATCAATAAAATAAATGCATGTGCACTTACAGAACATGCATTAACTTTGAAATACAAGTTTAATTTTGAAGATTCCTGTATTTTGGCTAAAGAAAAAAACCATTCAAAACGTGTTTACTTGGAACTGTGTTTCATAAAATCTAGTACATCGTACATAAATAAAAATCTTGAAATAGATAAACTGAGCATCATTTATTGTTATTTACTGGAAAAACATCAAATAAAAATAAATATTTACTTATACATATACACTTCACTTCTACACCTGTGTGCAGAAAAGGTTCCATACCATTAAGATAGGTTTAAAAATTAAAAAACTACCCAGTATGGGCCTCTTGGTTTTTGAAAAGAAATACAATATTAAGAACACCTAATTGCATTTTAATCGTATTGTTTTTTCTTTCTGCTCTCTATGTATCAGAGTTAAAACACACGATCAAAAGATGTCATAGAATTAACAAAGTTTTACTATCCTTACCAAAATTTTAGAATGTATTTTGTCCATTATTTTATGTTTCTGTTATTAATGTTGAGGGTCAAAGCTTATTATAAATAATCTCAATGACTAGTAAGTTGCACTGACGAATTGTGATATTTTGTAAATATTTACATATTCTTTTTATCTATATTACAGCGTCTTGAACAAGGGAATAAAACAATTCCGAAAGCTAGACAAAAAGCCAAAAGACATCCTGGCCAACCTTCTGACTGCAGCCCTAAACTGGTTGTTTGTTTATATCGACAGTCACTAATATCCAGGATTTCTTATATATATATATATATATATATATATATATATATATATATATATATATATATATATATATATATATATATATATATATATAAATCTTTATATATAAAAATCTAATCTTGTGTCACTGTGCTTGTCCAAGCTATTATTCAACAACCACTGAACCGATTGCAATAAAATTGTGTGAAAATGTAATTGTTTGTCCAACGTAGGAGATAGGATATTTTTATTTCGATGAATGACCCTTTTTTTTAAATCGTAAATTTAAAATGTTTTATACGACTTCACCTTTACGGTTTTAGATCATTTGATCCGTTTGTTAAATGCCATTTTGTGATATTTTATAACTTCATATAAAATAGCATACAATGAAACGTTTAACAAACGTCATTTTATGTTTTTATAACTTTTTTTATAATAAATCGATAACGATCGAATGGATTTGGATTATTTTGGTTTTGAAATATTTATTTAAAGTTCTAGGAAGGTCTAATAGGTGTGAAAATATGATGAAATTATAAAGAGAATAGTAGAAGCAACGATTTTATTTTCTCATACAAACAGTTACATTATACCCTTATACAAAATGTTTTCTCTCTACTACCTACCTCTACTACAGTGGTATTTCATCCAAACCTAAAGTGACATTTAATACAAACTTCACGTCTATTTAATTTTTTTCGTTTCGTTTAAACTTAAGAAAATATGATGAAATTGAAAAAAATTAGAAAAGCCGTTTTATTTTTCCATACAAGCAGTTATATATACTGGTCTATACCATATACCATAAGATATCAACTTTTATTAGTTGTATATGGAGTCTGTATGTATATGTCTTCTGATTCTCTCGTAAAAGGGAGGGTTCGTCCTTTTTTTATTTATATGTCTCTTTGAAACGTTCAGCCCTAGTATGATAGAAAATGGGATGCGATTTTATCGAAACCGGAAATTTTCCAAAGACCCTCTCATACTAATAGCTTCTTTGAAATGTCGTGAAGATAGTGTATATGTAGATGGAGAAATAAATGGTAAAGGGCATACGTTGTTGGTGGATTCCGGAGCGACCAGAACCATTATACGCCCGAAAGTTATAAACCGTAAGAAACTGTTACCAGGGAGAAATCCAGGTACAATTAGGAATTGGAGCAGAAAAGTTCGTCCATACTGTTATAGTTGCAGACATCGAAGAGGATGTTATATTAGGAATGGACGTAATGAATATGCATGGTTCCAATTGGATTTTAAGAATAAGGTAATCAAAGTTGGTAACGAGGAGTTATTTCTTCATCCACATGATGACAACCCTGTGCAAGCAGCCGTTAAAGAAGATACAGTCGTGCCTGCGAGAGGTGAAACTATCATAGTAGCGCGGTTACAGGAAATTGTGGACGAAGGTACACCTGTTATGATGGAGCTTTGAAACCGGCATTGGTAACTTCGGCGAAAGAAATACTTGTGAGACTTATCAATATCAATGACTACCCAGTGACCATCAAGAAAGTGACAAAAGTAGGAACTTGTTTACCTGTGACATCCATAATCCGTCAGACGACAACATCCGATGATTCCAACGACAAATTCGACCAAATGGTTGCAGTTGCTGGACAGTCTCTAAATCGGATGGAGAAAAGGAAATTAATCGTGATATTTTCGTACCGAAAGGAGAGGGAAGAACTACCGTTGTTAAGTATAAAATTGATACTAGTAATGCTAAGCCAATTCTTCAAACAGCGCGACGATTACCACAGGCGAAAAGAGAGGAAGCTGAAACGACTGTTCAGGAAATGAAGAAAGACGTGGTGATAAAACCTTCTACGAGCCCATGGGTCTCTCCGGTGGTCCTGGTTAAGAAGAAAGACGGAACGACGAGATTCTGTGTGGATTACGGATTGCTGAACAACGTTACCAAGTAAGATAGTTATCCTCTGCCTCGGATCGACGATACATAGGACACATTGACTGGAAGTAAATTGTTTTCTACTTTGGATTTGAAGTCTGGATTCTGGCAGGTAGAAATGGACTCAGTAGATAAAGAGAAGACAGCCTTCACAACAGGATTTGGATTGTGGCAATTCAACATTATGCTATCTGGGCTCTGTAATGCCCTGCGACATTTGAGAGGCTTATGGAAAATGTGTTGAGAGGATTATCTTGGAAAACATGCCTGGTTTATCTAGATGACATAATCGTCTTGCGGGAGACATTTGAAAACCATCTGAACAATTTAGAAAACGTTTTTAATCGACTTAAACTGCCCAATTGATGTTGAACCCGAAGAAATGCCAGAGAAAGAGTCCTTGGATATTTTAGTAAAGTTCTTTCAAAACCTGAGCGGAATTATTGCGTTACGAGAAGAGAACTTCTAGCAGTAGTGAAATCAGTAGAGCACTTCTATCAATACCTCTATGGAAGGAAGTTTTTAATCCGAACCGACCATGCCGCCCTTAAGTGGTTGATGCAGTTTAAAACCAGAGGGTCAGATAGCCAGATGGATCGAACGACTCCAAGAATACGATTTCAAGATTGAGCACTGGGCCGGAGTTAGCCACAGAAACACTGATTCTCTTTCCAGAAGGCCATGTACAGCTGAGTGTTCCCACTGCAACAAAACTATCAAAGCTATGCTCAGTAGTTAAGACTTATTGGGCCCAGTGGGACTCATTTATCATGGAAGATAGCTTGCTCAAGCGAGTACTGGAAAATAATGACTGTTCGGCGAAGAGAAGACAGTTGGTGATCCCAAAGAGCAGAATAGCCGAAGTACTTCGTTAGTTACACGACAGTCCAACAGGAGGGCATTTCGGTGTAAAGAAAACCCTTCAGCGAATTCGGGAACGGTTTTATTGGATGAACAGTTCCGACAACGTAAAAGACTGGTGTAAGAAGTGTAGTATTGGTGCTACGAGTAAGGGGCGTTACCGAAAAAGGAGAGCTCCTATGAGACAATATAATGTTGGAAGCCCGTTTGAAAGAATAACTTTGGACATTGCTGGGCCATTTGCAGAAAGTGGAAATGGAGGCAAGTTCATGTTAGTAGTAATGGATTACTTCACTAAGTGCTTCGAGATTTACGCACTTTCAGACCAGAAGGCCGCCACCATTACAGATAAGTTGATCAAAGAATATATCAGCCGATTTGGAGTGCCTTTGGAGATCCACAGTGCCCAAGGAAGGAACTTCGAAAGCGATCTATTCCAAGGAATATGTGATAGATGAGGCATGAAGAAAACAAGAACTACAGCATATCATCCGCAATCGGATGGTATGGTAGAACGGATGAATAGGACAGTTGGCAAGTATTTGATAAAGATGGTGTCCGATCATCAGCAAAACTGGGACCAATATCTTCCGTTCTTCACAATGGCCTACAGATCTGCTGTTAATACAATATTAAAAACAACTAATTACATTTTAATCACATTGTTTTTTCTTTTTGTTCTCTATGTATCAGAGTTAAAACACACTATCAAAAGATGTCATGAAATAAACTAAGTTGTACTATCCTGACCAAATTTTTAGAATGTATTGTACATTATTAATTTTATATTTGTGCTGTTAATGTTGAGTGTCAAAGTTTATTTTAAATAATCTCAACGACTAGTAAGTTTCACTAACAAATTGTGATATTTTGAAAACATATGCATATTTTTTTATCTATATTACAGTGTCTTTAAAAAGAAATAAAACTATTCCGAAAGCTTGACAAAAAATCAAAAGAGTGTTTCTCCAACATCTCGGCCAACCTTCTGACTGCTGCCCTAATAAACTGGTGGTTTTGTATATATATATATATATATATATATATATATATATATATATATATATATATATATATATCCATTTCTTTCACCTGCATGTATAATGAATACAATCCACAGAAGTGAGTTAGAGATATGGACTCTCACTGAACATTAAGAAAACAGAATATATGATGGTCTCTAAGAAGACAGCAAATTGAAAGAATCAGTGTGAATGGTTAATCAATAGAAAGAGTAAAAACATACACCTACCTTGGTATGAACGTCAATGAAAATTGGGATCATTCCCTAGAAATAAAATGTAGGATAGAGAAAGCAAGATCTGCATTTCAAAAAACGGCTAAGCTATTCAAATGATATGATTTATCAGTTATCATAAAAATCAGGTTACTACGATGTTACATATTTCCTATACTGTTGTACGGAGTTGACTAGTGGACTCTTACAGACGCTACCGGAGTTGAGTAGTGGACTCTCACCGACGCTACCTGCAAGAAAATTAAGGCTTTCGAAATGTGGCTTTATCGTAGAATCCTGAAGATATCCTATACTGACCACTTTACTAACCAGGGCGTTTTAAATGCAAAAAGGAAAAGAGTTGTTAACCACAATAAAAACCGTCAAAATCGAGTACCTTGGTCACATCATGAGGAACAGCGAAAGATATGGGTTGCTGCAATTAATTCTACAAGGAAAAGTAGAAGGAAAACGAAGACCAGAAAGGCAAAGGATTTCCTGGCTGAAAAATCTACGTACGTGGTTCAACACAACAACCACAAATCTTTTCAGAGCAGCAGTTTGCAAAACACAGATTGCCATGATGGTCGCCAACATCCGAAATGGATAGGCACTAGAAGAGGAAGAACATGTACTATAGGCATGTCTTTTTCCTTCGGTTCCTAAATGACATTATATCCATAAAACTATACTTTACCGATTTAATGTCATTGAGGACAAACATAAAATAATTGCATCGTAAATTGTGTTTCACTTCTACTTAATTTATCTATTCAATAAGTTTAAAAACATTAAACAAAATAAATAAATCAATTTCTGTAGGCCGTGAAATAGAATAATAGTTACTTAACCGAGCACAATATAACAATAAATAACAATTGAATCGATTGACATGCTAATTCTATTATTTTCATGGAAATTTTACCGAAATTAAGGTCAGTAATAGGACAGCAATAATTACAATTGTATAGTCATTGTAAAGAGCATTTTATTTGCACATTATAACATTACGTAATATTTAGTGTCTCTTAAAACTACAGAATTGAAGTTGATTTATTACACCAATTATATTTGCCCATCAAAATTGACCAATATTTTATTTGGATAGCTCTTTAATTTTTTGAGTAATATTTATTTAAAGTCACTTAATGATCTTTTAAGTGTATTCTACTCTGTTGCTAAAACAGAATAAATATTCTCTCAATTCGCTATTCAGTTTTGACTCCTCGGACATAGTGCAGATAGTCTGGTGTCATATTTAGTCCATCCCCATAGTCTTCGCGTCATTTCTTTTAATTCGTGCACTCGTCTTTGCGAACTGCAGACCAAATATTTTACTTTCATTTTAAACCACTCGCAGAGATTCATTAAGTCTTGGCTTTTCGCAAGAACCCTTGTATCTTCCACAAAAAGCATATGGTTTATTTCGCTGCCATACATTGAGATGGCTGTTTCCTATCATTTAAGCTCTCTCCTCATAATACTTTCTTTGTAGTTTTGGAGACAGTATACATCCTTTGTATTGAGACTTTGTTCTTTGCGCAATTCATTTGAAAGTTCGTCAAGCACTTTTCCGGATCTAGTGGTCTTTGTATAGTTCATTTTGTAATTGAAATCAAGTTAAAAGGATAAAGGTATAAAGAAAATTGTATTTGAATTTGTTGAACCTTTGGCGATATTCTTTAAAGCAGATATATAACTGGATATTGAACTCCATTGATTTTTGGATAATTTCTCTAATATTCAAAAGGTGTTCTCTTGTAACCTCTCTTCTGGTATTTCTTTTGGTTTGAAAGTTTTTAGTCTATTATTGATAATTTGTAGAATGGTCTAGCTTGCATGTAAGATAAGTGAAATAGTTTAGTAATTCTCACATTTATGGAAGATGCCTTTTTTGTGTATTACAGTGATTCTAGATTGCGTCCAGTCAGTGGTCCATTTTCTGATGCCGTATTTGATTGTAGAGGAAGTGAAGCAATTTTATTCTGGTTGTTTCTGTGGCCTTAAGAATTTCTGTTACATATTTTATTTTTCTAAACAGATCTCTCGGCTAATTGTTTGTATCTTCATTTTATTTCTTTGTTGATGTTTTTTTAGGCTAATTTTTTCGCCTTTTGTGCGTACACCATTTTAACAAAGATTTCTTATATTCTTAATTATTTGAAATGTTTTGTCTGTTATCCAGTGTTTCCGCTTTATATAATAGTTTGTCTTTAAATGGTGTATTAGTGTTGTTACAAAATGTCTCACAGCTTCCCATATTTCATAAGATGTTTTTTTTTCTTAGGGGCAAAGTTTTTTTTTACCTCCAGAAAAAGTGTTCCATATTTCTTACTTCTTAGCTTTCTTGTCTTTTCGCGTTTGTAATATGCTTTAAATTTGAGCATTGATTTAGCTAAGAGAAGAATATAATCTGATCATCATTAGGTCCCTGGAATCCCCCAGGTCTGAATTGATGATTTCCAGCGAACCTTAGTTAAGGTGTAATCGATTTCGTTCCTCGACCTATCATCTCCACAACTTTTTCAAGCATAGAGTCTTCGTATTTGATGTTTTAGTCGGGTGTTCATGATTATTAATTTAGTGACAATTAATCAATATCCTCTTTCGTTTGTTTTACCTATGCCAAATTTTACTTAGAGAAGTATATTCTCTAAGTCATTATTATGTGTTGGTGTCACCGACTTTTGCGTTAAAGTTACCGCAAATTAAGAATAACTCCTTATCTCATCAGATGTTCTTAATACGAGCCTGCAAATGTTCGTAGAATTATCTGATAAAGTTTTAAGTTGTTTGCGCATAAACTTGTATGATGTTTATTTTATGTGTGTTGTCCTCTAGTTTAAGGAGAACTAGTAAAATCCTGGGTTTCACTGCCAGAAAAATAAATACAATTGCCATTGTGCGTTTTGATATGCCCCTCCCCTAACCAGTATATTTCAGTTAGTACAGGTAGTCTAATATATCTTAATTTAACTTTAACCTCGCCAACTTTCACCTTTTATGTGCTGATGTTCGTTATGTGTATTAATTTTACTTCTTTCACTTTTACTTAAAGCAGTACTAAATTACCTGGACTTCGTGATAATATGCGAGGACCCGATGTTTACATGACATGCTTGACTTTCTTGTGTATAGTAATATAATGGATTTTCCTCCGCTGCTGCATTGTAGTAGTATAACCATTCTTCTTTTATATCTCTACCTGAGTTGTCCAATGACAAGCTGGTCCTGGATCTTTTTTATGCGCCTAACTTGGTAATGGCGACCGCTACTGCTCTCCGCCAGGAATGTTTATCGACCTTCCACTCGGGGGTTTGGGATAGGAAGGATACACTAGGATTTGATGGAATAAATGACAGATCGGTTTCCTTCTGAGAAGTGGATCCTAGAAGAGAAACAGTATCTAGTGTAAGCCCCAACACTAGTTTGTCCTTTAAAATAAATACCCAATAATAATTGTTTTAATTATCTTCAGCTAAAGTGCTTCTGCACTTTAGAAACACCAAAAGAACTAGATCTTCAGGCTTATCCTTCGTTGTATTCTTCATGATGTGATAATGTGTTATTTGGTCAATATTAGGAGATCTATACGTATACTAGCATTACAACTATAACCGTTCGAAACTATTGCACCAATTATTAATAATATTATTTTACACATGGATGATTTAATTTTCTCAGATTTATCCTTATCTTCCTATAGATTAGATTACAAATAAAAGTTTGGTTACTTTATAATAATTAATATAAAGTACCTAAAATTACTAAATAACACATGTGAAACGGGTTTGTAAATTATCTATACTTGTTCTCTCTGTATACCAGGTATACCTTGGTTTATAAATGACTGCTCTTAATAAACCGGTTGTAAGTCACGTGTTGTATCTCAATGGATAAAATTGCACTATGTACGATATTTATAGATTTCTGTTGTATCTTTTCAATAAACAATTACTGCAGAGTCATAAGAAAACAAATACTTTATATAGTTAAATCAAAAGCCTTACATTAAAAATGCTACAGTGAGTAAAAATGTGTGATATACAGGTAAACAACAAAAGCACATTTATATTATGTAAAAACAAATACCCACAAGAGGCGTGGTCCATGATTGTAATGCTACAGGAATAGTATTAGTCGATATTATGTACATTTTAGAAATATGTCTAATAATAATATTCAAAAACCACTGAACCGATTACAATAAAATTTTGTGAAAGTGTATTTGTTGTTCCAAGTTAGCATATAGGATATTTTTTATCTTGATGAATGATCATTATTTACATCTCATCTCATGAACTCATGGGTTACATGTTTCTCTCAAAAGGTATTTATTTTACTGTCGGTTCCACCAATGTGATTTAAGTGAAAACTTGATCTTAATAAATTATTATCAAAAACGTACTACAAATAATAACTGCATTATAAAAATACAGCTGTTATTAATTATAGTCTTATCCTGGTGAGGATGCTATACTAAAACTGCTAGCGTAACCTAACATAAGTGGTACACCAGTCGTTGGTTGTCAGTTGAGACCTCTGTTTGATATGTCGTTTTGATTGTAGTTTGATCACTCTATACCATATATTCCAGGCTTAACAAATAGACTTTTAAATACGTTTAAAGAAGTGTCGAACATCAAAGTTGGAACTAGAAATACAAAAACGGTACATAGGTTACATACTAAACTAAAACCACCCTTAAACATTAAAGAAAGCTAAAATTGTGTGTACTCTCTACCCTGTAATAATTGCAACAAAGTTTATATTGGAGAAACATCTAGGAATATGTCGGGAAGGTTAATATTACACAAGAACAAGAGTGAAATTAATCTAAACAAAGTATAAGCCTGCGCATCAAGTGAACATTCAGTCACGATGGGTCACACTCCAAACTATGACCAAGTAAACATATTGGCAAGGGAAAAAAATCACAACAAAAGATGATTTTTAGCAATATGTCTAATAAAAACCACGGAGAACACCCCGAATAAAAGAGCGGACATTAAGAATCTAAGTACTATACATATATCTAAAAGGTACACAAAAGATGAGAGAAGTTTTTCCAAGTCCAAAGGAAATCAATATTTGTTTTTTTTTTGTGTTTAGTGTTTGCCTATTTTATTAATAAGAACTATGTTGCTTGTTTAATAAATTCTAAGAGATAGTAAACAGAACAGCTCTCACGCTATGACATACCTTTGCGATGAAGGTTGCATAAACATAGGAGTAGGGAGACAGGTCAAAGTAGAGTGCCGTTTTGTTTCCTTGTTGTTTTTGTATGAGTTCTTTTCTTCTGGTTCATGTTAAACTAATCTAAAAATATATGTAACAAAAATAGAAAAGACATGGATAGTCTAGTGTGTAGATAATATTTTAAGTGATGAAGAAAAAAAGAAAAGTATATACATAATATAAATTCGGTATGTTACGTTACGCTAGTACTTTTAGTATAGCATCCTTACAAGGGTAAGTCTGTATACAAATAACAGGTGTGTTATTGTATAATGTATTATTTTTAGTATGTTTTTGATAATGAGTTAAATAAACTAGAAAGCTCAAACAGACCTTTTTACTTAAAGCCCAATCGATGACTATAAAACTCAATACATCTATATGATTAATGCTCATCTAGTCACAAAACACTATACAAGAATATATATATATATATATATATATATATATATATATATATATATATTATATAATAAAGTTATTTACATGATGTTCTTACTAGAATGGCATCTAATTGCGACACAAATACTTGTTCTATAAATGGAAGTAAATTTCTGTTCTACATCGTAAAGAGAATTTCTCACCTACTTTTACGTAATTGTTTATACTCTTCATTACGTTTATTGTTACGCCTTCGTAGCTAATTCAGATTAAGTTCGCTGGACCCGCAAACAACAACTTTCCCAATTTTAATTTATTCAAAAACCGAAAGTAAATTTTATAAAATAACCGCATGACAAACAAATTGGATTTAACTGTAGAAATTTATTAGAATAAGATTAGCACATGGGCATAATAAAAGTAGTCTAAAATACTTATATAGAAAATAGTTAGAAATAAAATCAAAGTAGTAGCTGTATGAAAATAAAATTATAAAATTATTTATTTAGTTTCTGTAATTATTATAATATATTAGCTGACAGTATAATACGAATAACGGACATAATATAGTGAATGACTACAGTTTCGAGATATTTTGTCATCAGGTTACGACAGATCAAATGCCAACTATTTAAATTAATAAATCTCAATGATCATTGTTCTGAAGAGATTTTCTTGTAGCATTGTATTATTATTTACTATTTTTATTTGTTAAATATACCACATAATATAATTGGGTAGGACTTTATTCTTCACATTTTGTAGTAGCGCACCTAGTTTCTTATAAGAGTTTATTTTTCGTATAGATGGTCTGCTTGGTGGGTTTGTTTTGTTGAACTCTTTTACGGCACATGCCATTTCGCTTAACAGTCTATTCGTTCGCATCTGGACATCAAAAGTAATACAGCTTTCTGCAGAGGATAAATATATTCAGTTAGTAGAGAGAATGATTATGTATATATATATATATATATATATATATATATATATATATATATATATATATATATATATATATATATATATATTGTAGAGAGATTAAATGAAACGAGCGGTTCGAATTTATATAAATATATTTATAGTTTACAGTTCGGTACTCTCTTATCAACTAAAACTCACTCCTAACAACGTTACATATACCAAAGTTACTATATTCTAGAACATTCCCACCTCTAATTCGCCTACGTGACCGGTTATTCTCTCTCGCACTCGATATCCCTGGAATTTTCTAGCAATATATATATATATATATATATATATATATATATATATATATATATATATATATATATATATATATATATATATATATATATATATATATATATATATATATATATATAAGAAACGTAGGTACAAAAAAAAAAATTTTAAAAATACTGGGATCAATTATTACTATAATTTATGCCATCCAAAGTTATGTAAATCTGAAAATTTTAGAAATTTAGATCTTTCACAGTATAAGCTAATAATTACCAGCATTAAATGAGTGAAGAACGAAAATCATGTTGCGCACTTTTCTTGCAGGTCACAACAGATATATTATATTTCAAAAAGACAGATACAATTTCTCTACAAATTTTTATGACGCACAATTAGATGTACTAGATCTTGTACTAGATTTTAGGAAAAAAAATTTCATTAACAATCTAAATAACCAAATAACTTCTAGTTTTATACCCTAAGTAAATAAAAAATAATAAATAGTCAAAAATATAGTTTTTTATAAATTAAAGACCTTTAGTCGAAAGACGTAGAACTAGATAGTGTAATTGAAGCATTAAATGAAAGTCGGATTGATAGCCGTTATTCCAAAAATAGTAACAAAAATAAAAATTCAGAGAGGTGTCAGACAGGGTGACACACTAGTGACATCACCGAAACTTTGTATAACTGCTTTAGAACGTGCTTTTAAAGCACTTGACTGTGATCATAAAGGAAGTGTCGACTAAGTTATGCTGTTGACATAGTTTTTATACGAGTTAACCTAGGCGAAATCAACACCATGTTAGAAGAACTGGAAATAGTCTGAGGAGAAATCGGTTTAAAAATAAAGATCCCCAAAACAAAATACATGACCAGCCTCGTGACCGACCAGTAACAATTTAAAAATTTAGAAAAACGAAGCAGACGTTGTTGATAAATACATATCCATTGGACGCAAAATTAGAATAGGCAAAGACAACCAAACAGATGAGGTATCAAGAAGAATAGCACATGTATGGACAGCATATGAAGCTCTTGAAAATGTATTAGAGATGGCAACATAACAATTAATCTGAAGCGGAAAACCTTTGATCAGTGTGTTATGCTTGTGGAAAAAGCTTACAGATTGACAATATATATTATATATTATATATATATATATATATATATATATATATATATATATATATATATATATATATATATAAAAATAAAAATTGAAATTTTAAATTAAAATCAACAGAGCAAATCGCTTAACAAAAATAAAATGAAACTTATGGCTTCTGATGTTGCCTTCAAGTACTTAGACAGGATTGCAGAATGCAGTGGTTAGTTGCTGATGTAGCTGAATCTAAATACTTTCGTGTTTGTATCTTGTCTTCAAAGACAGGATTGCAGTATGTAGTGGTTAGTTGCTGATAGAGCTGAATCTAGATACTTTCATGTTTGTATCTTAAGGTGGCCATTGAGTTCTGAATAGCAGTTGCTGTTGTTATTGCATGGTCGACCATGTGTTGTGTAAAGTCTTTAACGAGGCTCAGGAGTACCAACCATGTGTTTTCGCTATATCCCACCAAAAGGTGGACAGGAAAAATTAATAATGCCAAAAAGCTAAAGTAATAAACTGTGCAGTTAGCAACTGCATGTATTTTAATTAAAATATTTCTTTGCCATATAAAAATTGAAAATAATTACAATATTAAATAACAAATAGCAAATTGACAAGGATACAATGAATATAATTACTATTAGATGAATTAGTTATATTATATTAAAGATACTAACTGCATATTTATGAGACGAATTAAAAAGTAAAATAAATATGTGCGGAGGAGGTTATTTATGTATAAAAAAGAAGTCAAATTATATAAAGACAGATCTATAAAAAATTGATCAACTAGAAATGTAAATAGGTACTTACCCCAGAGAAGATTTAATAATATAAATAAATTTTCAGTAAAGAAATGTCTTTTCTAGTAGCTTTCTACACTTTTTTAGTGTATGGTCTAAATTAAGGTACCTTTACTGCTTTCTAATTTGCATATTCTCTATTTTAATTGCAAGATTTTATAACCGTTTTGCATTATTAATAAATAAAAATCTGACAACCAGTTCGCCACACGGTTTGATATTCAAGATAAAATTACTTACGATGCAGTCTCTCTGGTGGATGGCTTGCTAGATGTTCATAAACATTCATAATTAACTGTTAAAATAACTGAAGAGTAACAATGGAACGTGTCTGACTTAATGTAACATACTTAGAGCGGGAAAACTTTGCCTTCGATACAAACAAAATAGCGTCAAGCAGTTTGCGCTATTCTTAGTTAAGTTCTTAATACGTATTGTAATAAAAGTTTAATGTTCGTAGTACGTTTTTCCCTATAAACAGCATAAAAGTTTATTTATAAAGTAAACGTTTTACGCCAGTTAACTGTGAGGTTAGTTGGTACAGTTATGTATGCCGAATTTTTTTAGTCATTTACGAGTTTATGCTTCGTGCAATTACCTAGCTCATCGAAAAGTTGTTTTTAATTATTTTCCTGATTGTTTTCTTGTTTTTTATTTTTATTTTTACAGAGACTTGTTGCTTAAACAACTGTAGTTGAACACATGTAGTTGAACAATGTTCGACAAGGAAAGATTAGGGATTTGGGTAGTTTAATTTGATATTAGACTTCCACTCCGGAAATCGTTTAAAAAAAAAAAAAGATTATTTTAAACAAATTCTGAGAAAATGTAAAACCAACAAAGTTGTTGGTTATGTATTGAGTAATATAATGTTACTAATATCCAGAATGGACATAAGAGACCCAGATCTTTTAACTGACCCAGACACGCTAATTCGGATATTTAAAAATCTGATACTTATTTTTGAGTTATTATCTACTATTTAGTCAGACGATTTAATAGACAAGATTACTTAGCCGAGAGCGCTAAAATGGATCCTTTTAAAAACTGCGTGGCGAAACTTGGCTTGCATAATTGGCATCTGTTTGTTGGCATAATGTCTATATTGTTTATATTGAAATTTGTGTACCAACCTGTCATAAATCAAACTATGACATTTTGAAGTTGCGTTTTATGTTACTTTTTGTACATTCTCTCCTTTTTTGTGTTTTGACCACTTTTCACACCAAAAAAATCAAATGTATGAAATATATTATTTTTATACATTAGTGGTCTTTCGTCTTATCATCCTCAGACCGGTTAAGTCTACTGCAGGACATAGGCCTCCCCTGTTTGTATCAAGATTGCACAGTCTTGTGTAGTATGTATCCAATTTTTGGTAATCTTTTGCAGATCACTTTGCCACCGACTAGGTGGTCTTCGCCTGTTTCGGTTATTTATCATTGGTCACCATCCGGTTAACTGGCGCTTCCATCTTCCATTCTTCATCTTTGTCACGTAACCAGCCCCTCTCCTTGTCAATCTGTAAGCTTTTTCCACAAGCATAACACACTGATCAAAGGTTTTCCGCTTCAGATTAATTGTTATGTTGCCATCTCTAATACATTTTCAAGAGCTTCATATGCTGTCCATACATGTGCTATTCTTCTTGATACCTCATCTGTTTGGTTGTCTTTGCCTATTCTAATTTTGCGTCCAATGGATATGTATTTATCAACAACGTCTGCTTCGTTTTTCTAAATTTTTAAATTGTTACTGGTCGGTCACGAGGCTGGTCATGTATTTTGTTTTGGGGATCTTTATTTTTAAACCGATTTCTCCTCAGACTATTTCCAGTTCTTCTAACATGGTGTTGATTTCGCCTAGGTTAACTCGTATAAAAACTATGTCAACAGCATAACTTAGTCGACACTTCCTTTATGATCACAGTCAAGGGCTTTAAAAGCACGTTCTAAAGCAGTTATACAAAGTTTCGGTGATGTCACTAGTGTGTCACCCTGTCTGACACCTCTCTGAATATTTATTTTTGTTACTATTTTTGGAATAACGGCTATCAATGCGACTTTCATTTAATGCTTCAATTACACTATCTAGTTCTACGTCTTTCGACTAAAGGTCTTTAATTTATAAAAAACTATATTTTTGACTATTTATTATTTTTTATTTACTTAGGGTATAAAACTAGAAGTTATTTGGTTATTTAGATTGTTAATGAAATTTTTTTTCCTAAAATCTAGTACAAGATCTAGTACATCTAATTGTGCGTCATAAAAATTTGTAGAGAAATTGTATCTGTCTTTTTGAAATATAATATATCTGTTGTGACTTGCAAGAAAAGTGCGCAACATGATTTTCGTTCTTCACTCATTTAATGCTGCTAATTATTAGCTTATACTGTGAAAGATCTAAATTTCTAAAATTTTCAGATTTACATAACTTTGGATGGCATAAATTATAGTAATAATTGATCCCAGTATTTTTAAAATTTTTTTTTCTTTTGTACCAATAATTATAGAACGACGGCCATTGAAATAAATGGATTACTAAAAGGTGGAAAAGTTTATTTTCTGGTTCTTAATTTAATTCTTCTGATTTATATTTTTGTTGAATATATTACTAATTTACACCTAATTTGAAAGTACAGTTACTTCCATTTTATGATATTATTTTACGATTATGTTATTTCCCTATATTATGCACGGGTTCATTCGACTTGTGTAATGACGTAAACATATCAAAATTGTATAAAGCACAGGATCTAACCATGAGATAATTTTTTTTAAATATCAAAAAAACTGTTCTTTTAACACATATATTTGATGGTATGTGCCAGTAGACAACTTAAATATGGATGTTCTTTCTAAATGAAACGAGTTTATTTTATATCATATGTATTTTTATGCTTTTTAGATTATCGTTTACATCAAACAAATTCGTCTCCAGTTGCAGTATAAATTTTTAAGAAAAACGTTTTATTTAAGTGTTCTTACCTAAAACACTATAGAATTCACTTTAAGATCTCCCTCATCTTCCTCATCTAAGCTGTTAGTCCCATACATTTCGTTGTTATTTTCTCATTTTCTTTGATAAATTATTTTCAGTCAATTCTTTTAGTTTCAGTTTGAAGGTTTATATAGATAATTATATCAGAGTAAGGGACAAAATTCACCACTAATCTGCTGGTTATATTATTCATTACTATTCATTTTATATTCATTTATTATTCAGTAATTCTCAGGGCTGATCAGGTGACTCTCAGCACCCCGTGGCCAATTAAAGGCTTCTGGGACTGAAAGACTATATTGTTTCGATTCTTTTATAATAATTTAACTAGGAAATATTAATGCAGTGGATTACGGTTACCTTCTTTTTTATTTGCTGGTTACAAGCGACATGTACGCGCCAGATTAGAATTACCCACGTAGGCGACAGGGAAATCACCAAAATTTTCGTCAATCACAGGATCCTTGTTGAATAGGGACTCATACAATTTTACATGATTCTTTCCCCATAAATATGTTCAGTATGCTTGTTTGTAATACATATACGTATTACCTTATTTATCTTATGTTATTTGAGGTTTGTTCTCGTAAACGGAAATAATGGAAATGAAGTGTAGCAGTTAGTAGTAAAGCGCATAGTAGTACTTTGAATAAATTCCATATATCATATATATATATATATATATATATATATATATATATATATATATATATATATATACATATATATATAGACATATATATATATATATATATATATATATATATATATATATATATATATATATATATATATATATTGAAATGAAAAAGACAGTCAAGATTTGATTTCACGTACAAAGTATCTATGTATCTGTTTATACGTATTTCGCCCTAATAGGGCTCATCAGAACAGATATTCATAGGCTTTCTCAACGTGAAAAATAAATCTTTTTTGTCTTCAAGAAGCAACACTAAAATGGCTTTGAAATGGACGCAATAGCGACATCTGATAATAAATCCGTAAAATAGTTTCGAAACACAATTCAGATTTCTGCCTTAATCTGCCTTAATATAATTCTGCCTTAATATTCAAACCTAAGAAAAACTAATTTTATATATATATATATATATATATATATATATATATAAATATAGATATATATCTATATTTATATATATATATATATATAAATATAGATATATATCTATATATATATATATATATATATATATATATATATATATATATATATATATATATATATATATAAATATAGATATCCTTTTTGTCCGAAAAAAACCATTGTTTTGACGATGTTTCGGCAAGGTCGCACTCGCCATTATCAAGTAGTGAGGTAGTAACGCTACTCTCGACCGGTCCTTAGCAGTACTTTCTGTGATTGGCCCTGTGCGTGGATAGGTAGATTGGATCCTACTCGTCGGCCTTATTGTCTGAGTTATTTTTCTTTGTTTTCCATGTTATTGATGTTATTGAAAGCCTTTGAGCATCATCTTGTTGTGATTTTTTTCAATTGCTATTGCTTCTCGGATAATGATTCAGGATATCGTTTTTAAATTCACGAACAGGCCTACCAGAAACAACAAAATTTAAAATTACTCTTTATCCGAATATGAACAAATATTCATGCCTAGGCGAGTTAACCCCAGATGACCTTTGTCAGATTATATGGAATAGTCACGAAAGGGGGAAGAGGTATATCATTTCCTCTTTAACAAACCGAAAGATGAGGCGCTCGATGACTAGTAAACTATCAAAATTAAATAACTTTTGTTTGGAAAGATAATCCGTTATGGTGCAATACTCAAAAGCAGGTTAGGACTTTGTACGTTTACAATTTTAAATTTCCTTAATGTATTCGAATCGGAGTTAAATACTTTTGTCGTTTTTATTTCTTTGAAGTTTTTGCAATCATTAGTCATTACAGAATTCTTCTATAACTTCTTGAGATTTGTCAGGTATTGGAGCATATAGCAGAATGATGTTTATCTTAATTTGGAGGAGTTTATACGTCAGCAAAGTTAGCATATCCATTTTATTGAAGTCGAATTCAGACCAAGACTATAATTTATTGCTAATTTATTACGATCAGAAAAAAAATTATTGCTGTAGCCGTTTCAGAGAAACAATGGGTACGCTCACTTTACGATAAAGCTAGCATAGCCATAGCTATATCTCGGCAAGGAAAAGGGCTACAGTGCTTATCTTGATGGCATATTTTATTGTTAATTAATTTCTGTTGATTAGTTAATTGACCAATCCCCCAAAACTACCCCATAATCCCCTAGCGCACAACTCACTTCCGGAAACATCCAGTTATCGGCCAAATACGATGAAACTAGAAAAGTGTACAACAATGAATTAATTTCTAATTTATTGCTGAAATTTTAAGCCGAGAAATAATTTATTGCTGCAACCTTTTCCGGGAAAAAATGTTTGTACAAAACAAAGTTTGTACAAAGTTCCACTCAACCTTTGGCCAAATTTCTATCAGACATTCTTGATAAAGCTTTCTTACAATATAACAAATTTAGTATAAAAGATTCTTTTGGTTTTACAAAAAAGATAAATGACATGATCTTTGTTTACTAACATACCTTTAATTCTCATAACATCCATAGTTGAAGAATATTTTAATCTAATCGAAGCCCTTTGCACTATTTCTAAGGATCAATTTGTTAATATTATTACATACTTGTATAACAATACTTTTTTCTGTTTTGAAAACAAATTCTACAAACAAAACATAGGTTTACCGATGGGTTCTTCTCCCATTATGGCTGAAATTATGATGAACAAATTATTGTACTTTGTTATTGACCAGGTGAATTTTTAAATTCCATTTATTTATCTCTATGTTGATGACTTAGTTATGGCCGTTCCACATGATATGGTACAATATACACTTAATATCTTTAACTCATTCAATTCACACTTAAAATTCACAGTGGAGGAGGAGTCTAACTCCTCGGTCCCTTTCTTCCGAGAGATTTATTCCATACAATTTTTATCATCCCGAAAAACAGAAAATTAATGTCATTCTAGCAATGAAAAACAGAGTTGCTAAGATTTGCCATCCGAAATTTGTTAATAAAAACATTAAAATTTATGATATATTGTTATCTAACCTAACCAATATCCAAAAAAACTGCTTAACAAATTGTTATTCTCGAATCGTATTGTAAACAATGATGCAAATCACAATGTTACTCTAGTTGATACTTCTGCGAGATATGGTAAATTAATTAATTATTACAGACATGTTTGAATGTGAGATCTGGATTATTCAATCTACTTAATAAATATTCTATATAATTTTATATTTCATCAGTGACCTCCTATAGTAGTGTCAGTTGGACTTTTGGTCAATACTTAGTTTCATAGAATTGTAAAAGGTGCAGATCACATATCTATGATTGTGACTGCTCATCCAAGTTGTCATTTGTCACATGTCACCCCAACATTTCCGTTAGATCAGGAGCCATTCCGTCTCCGGCTTCTTCAAGTAATGTAGGCTTCCTTAAATTATTTTAAAGTGTTTGTTTGTCCATTTGTATTGTAGTGTAATGTACATTTATATGTTTATGATATCTTGTTCTTGCCGGATAGGCCACAATTGACGAAGTAAGTCTAATAACATTAATCACATAAAAACCTTTTTTCAACCATAAACTTCGAGTTTTTATCGAAGTTAATCAATTTCTTTGGTTTTAAAAAACGTTTCTTGGCTTATTTCAGATGCCCCTGAAGATGATCTAGGGATCGAAAGTACTTGGGCAAGATTTAATTAAACTGTGCTCGATATATGCCTTTTATCTGATCAAAAAAAATATATATATATATATATATATATATATATATATATATATATATATATATATATATATATACAGTAGACTCCCTCTATAACGAGAACTGAAATGACAGACTAATTACCTCGTTATAAGCCGATCTCGTTATATCAGACAATAATAATCCTGTGTATACATATGAATCTGTAGTTTTCTAAACCGTTAACTTCCTATAGTGAAGCCATTCGGAGCAATATAAGATGCTAATAAATATTGTTTGCTTGGCGTTTTTGAAAAAAAGGTATTTACTTTTATTGTCAATGACATATATTAAAACATAAAAGAGTTGTTTACTTTTATTATCAATGATATACGTTAAAACAAAAAATCTGTACTTATATTTTTTTCCAACTACATAATGTATAAAGCGTATTTTCAAGGATAACATAAACTATTGATTCTGCAATTTTAAAAACTCTGTCATTTTTAACTGCTTTAAATGGTCCAGTATCATTCTATCATCTATTTTCTAAAGATGTGAAACAGTTGTATTTATTTATTGTAAAGAAGTTTATTGCGGGCTGCAGTTAAGTTTATTGAGGGGCTTTTTGAAAAGGTATTTATTTATGGCCACGACCGGACCAAAAACATATAAAACACGTTTTTGGATCTTATTTTCTCTCGTTATAACCAAATTTGCCTCGCTATAGACGGTTATAGTTGAATAGAAATTTTACGGGACATCTAATGTATCTCGTTATAAGCGAAACCTCGTAATAACAGTGTTCGTTATAGAGGGAGTATACTATATATATATATATATATATATATATATATATATATATATATATATATATATATATATATATATATATATATTGTTATGATGTATTGTTTGTTTGAATGATGAGCAATGAGTATTTTTTAATAATATAGGGTTTTTATCGCGGTTCTCAAAGAATTAGTTTGTAAGTACTTTTTTAAATTATCTTTATTATATCTATTATGAAACACACATATATATCTAACCTAGCCAATGTAAATTTAAAATAAACTATCTTTAAATTGAAAGTCTTATGAAACTAATTAAATTCTATAGACAATGTAAAATTTAAACAAAATATCTTCAAAATTGAAATTGTTATGACACTAACTAAATTATATTAACAAAATTTTGTACCTTTCTGTCACTGAATGCCTAAATGAACTGTTTTCCACTATATAGATTATAATCACCACTCAAATGTCTTCTTCTCAGCTTCGGTTATCCCTGTTTTTGTGAAATTACTTTTTCCAATTATCAGCTTCCACCAATTTAAGATATTTTTTTTCACAGCATTTATAAACCACCAAGCAAACCAGCAACAGCATTTATTTTTATTCTTCTTTTCAATATATCAATATCCAATCACCAAAATATCATTTAATTTTAATATTCAATTAATACTTCTTCCATTATCATCATTTATACATAACATAATTTTTAATCTTCAATATTATTTTCTTTATACTGTTTCTTAATATTGATTTAACTCACTATATTGAACAATTGTAACTGATTGACTGCCTCTAACTAATTTTCATACTAAAAAACTCATAACTAACTGAATCGACTTTCTTACTAAACTTTCTGACTGCTTGACTTAAACTTTCTGACTGACTTCTTAAACTTTCTGACTGCTTGACTTAAACTTTCTGACTGACTTCTTAAACTTTCTGACTGCTTGACTTAAACTTTCTGACTGCTTGACTTAAACTTTCTGACTGACTTCTTAAACTTTCTGACTGCTTGACTTAAACTTTCTGACTGACTTCTTAAACTTTCTGACTGCTTTGAATCCAAATCACCGGGTATTTATATCTTTTTGGATGTTCCAGAACCATCTGGTAAGAAATCATGTTCCATTTGTTCTATCAAACACATGTCTGAATTTTCTGGAACAAACCATTTCGCAAACAAAGCCATCTCCGGTGATCTAGAGAATTCCATACTTATCTATCGAGAATTTTGTTGGCATTTAGGCTTTTCAGATCAGAGTATACATTTAAATCAGTAACTTATATAAATTAAACATTTTAATTTAATAAATTACACATTTTAAACAACATATTATCATTATAACCCCACTTTATATTCGTAATTATTCTTAAACGTCACTTCAGAGTATGTATATCTGGTTGCCTAGTCACATGGCTCACTTAAATATATCTACAACATCATAATTACTAAAAAAATACTTTTTATATGCTAATTTCTTAAAAATGCCCTCACATAAATATATTTTTATTAAATTCTCTAGTATATAACTTCTTAAAATAACCAAATACTTGTTATATCTAAAATTATCTAGTATATAACTTATAAATTATTTTCTTTAAACACCAATCATATCAATATATATATATATATATATATATATATATATATATATATATATGGGCTATATCTCACGAACAAAAGCTGATATCGAAAAATTCTTGAAACCGTTTCTAGGATAGTAAGGGGGAACCAAAATGACATGAAAAAGAACTCACACGCATCAATCCCCTAGGCCCCACTCACCACAACCAAAAAAGTTTAAATTGCAAGTCAAGCAATTATCCCCATAATAGTTATGGGAAATTTCATATTATGGTTCTAAAAAAACTTAAGAAAATTACATTTAGAATAGAGTTTAAATTCGCTTTTGCTGAATTTTGATTATTAGTTAATTTTTGAAGTTGAAAAGATTTGTGAATAAAATTATAGAAACATACTGTTTGCTAGTTAATATTTAGTACTTGCTTCTCGTCGACAGCAATTGATGACCTATCTTTTCACATATCAGCAAGGCCAATGCGGCACTGTCCTAAACTAATATAATACACGCTTCGTGCTTAGGTGTGGTTTTAACTTTTATTCACTACATCGACCGTTTAATTACATGCAATTCTTCAAGAGCAACATTTATTTACATAACAAATTAGCTTGTATTTTTAACATATATAGATGTAGGCGACACTATCCAGGAAGAGATAGGTTTTAAGAATGTATAGAGTGATATTGTAATATCTTCCTTACTGTACTTTGACACGGAATGTTAACTACAAATATCTTAGCTCAAAACGAAAACTGAAATTTAAATTCATTTAAAATTGAATATTTTTATTAGATCTTCTTATGGGTGCCATCTCCCGGTGGAGGTACAGTTCATTCAGTTCTAAATTAAGATTTCTATTTGTAAGGAAGGATATTTTGATAAACGCAGTTCTTGTCAAGTGGATAAAGTTTTTAGCATATTAATCTATATGGTATGATTATGATTACTCTACTGAGTCTAGCGTTATTCCTAGATATTGATAATATTTTACTTATTCTATAATAGAATAGTTAATTTTTAATGGTAGATTATTATTGTCAATAATAGCTATTTTACTAATAATCATATTTAGTGTTATAGGTCCGTCTCCAGTCCAAAGTGATATCGGACTCTATTTTTTTCTTTCTAAAAAGTCTTGTAAATCTTCCAGGTTGTGAGAGTTGGGCATTTTATGAGAACCAGTTATGAAGAACCATCTTCCGTCTATGATACTCGTTGTGGCCATTCCTGATAAAAAGTACTGCTTCTACAAAATATATCTCCTACATCCTATTAGTTTTAACTATAGGAATACTATTATTAGTATTTATCATAAAATTGGATATCGTATGGGCTATTTACCCCTGATATCTTTTAAATCGTATGTGTTTTAAGATATTAGTCTGTCGGTTTGTACATTAACATGTTTTTCATATGTCTTATACTTGATTGTGCTTACAATTCCAAACGCGGATTTGACATGTTAACATCTGAATATGTTGTGTCCAAAAATTTACGTCAATCAAATACACAGACTAAGAGTACAAAATTTAGAATCGCATATTGAGTTCGTAACATAATGACTTTATAGTCTTACTATTTACCCTCACAAATAATGATAATTTCTCGCTATTCATCTATCGTGATTTTGGTCTTTTTCTATCCGTCTATCTTCTTATGCTTGTGTCTTTCACTTGTATGATATCGTAAATACTTTCGATTTAGTTTGCTATTACATAAAATACATCAAATTTTACAAATTAAATCATATTTTTTGTATTGTTTTAAGCTATTTTATACACAACCATAATTTTACGTATTTTCTTCGTTCGGTTCTTATTAAACAAAAAATTCAACAATATTCTGAATGAACTATCTATATATAAAAGACATCGAATTCTAAACTTTGTCCTCTTATTTACTACAACTTTTATTAAATTCCATGGCATAAATAAAAAGTATATGACACATAAAAAAAGAATGTGCACCATTTGTGAGCTTTTAACCTTGTTGCTATACTTGTTTTTCAATTCACGTATCCTCAATAAATAATCATATACAACACAGAATATTACTTTCTTTAAGTGAATTATATATTTGGCACGTATGTAGCTAATATTAAATTTTAGTCATCATTGTTAAACGCGACAGAAAGTTGAATAAAGAAAGATGTATAGTGTGTTATATATATATATATATATATATATATATATATATATATATATATATATATATATATATATATATATATATATATATATATATATATATATATATATATATATATATATATATATATATATATATATATATATAAACCTCAATTAGTGTAAGATACAAAATAATTTTAATTTTGTAATTTGTACTTTTTTTTTATTGTAACGTATGGTCCTAAAGTTTTGGGAAAAATTTCAAAAGCATATAACTCTGACCACAACAATCTTATATTTTTATTAAATTATTCAACAATTTAACTTTATCCTTATTATAAATCAAAATTCAAATGACAGACAAGGGACCATTATTTTCGATTTGCCTAATAATTCCCCTGACACGTTGCATCATCCTTTGGACGACCTCGGCGTCAATTTCTCTAATTTTTGTATATATGCGGCGTCTTAACTGTTCCTGATATTGTGCTTCCCATCTGTTATTATAGATTTTCCGGACTTAATATTGCCCAGAACTCTTCAATTGGACGAGCCTGAGGTAGGTTGGGGGGATTGTCTGCTTTCGGTACAAAGGTAATGTTGTTAGTTTCGTACCAGTCCCTTGTGATCCTCGCGTAATGACATGAAGCAAGATCTGGCCAAAAGACTATTTGATCATTTGCATTTGCATGTGTGTTCACAAACTGAAGCAATTTAGAGAGACATCTTTGAATATAAATATTTGCATTTAAGCCTTCGCCTCGAACAACACCAATGTAGGGCTGTAAAGCCAGCCTTAGAAATTGCACACCATACCAAAATTTTGTCCTCAAATTTTTTCTTACCTTTGAATTTTATTTCATCAGATACATTATCGTAATCGTTCGTGTAAAACCCATCGTTACCCTTCATCTCAGAGTTGGACAAAGTAAAATATTTTTCATCGTCCATCATGATCAACTTGTTGACGAAATGCACTCGCCTTAACACGCGGCAACATCTCGGAATTTTCTCTAATTGATCCTCTATGTATTTTGGAGCTTTCCTTCTTTTCCAGTAGATAATATTGTTACTCGATAGGGTCCTGTATACTGTAGTCTTTCCAACATGAAATCTTCTGGTCAGTTTTCGCTGTGAGACCCCAATTTTGTTCTTAGCTGCTTCAATCAGTTTTGCCTCTCTTATATGGTTCAAAATCCGCGGTCGGCCACTTTTACGCAAGTTAACACATGATATCCCTTCTCCACATTCTCTGATTGTGCGATAAATTGTCGATTTGCTTATGTTTTGATCTCGATAAATATTAACAATATCTTGTTTCGATATTCGCCCAACCATATTATAAACACCTCGACGAATATCAATTTTATAAGACATTTTGCAGAGCACAAACCAAAATATTCTGCTTTGTTTATTAAATGTAAATAACTGATGACATTTCAATTCCATGGCCTTCTTTGTTAAATGCATTTTGCTTCTCAATCAGATTAGGTGAAATTTTTCCCAAAACTTTAGGACCATACGTTAGCACCCTAATAATGCAAAGAAAGATTTACGAAAGCTTGTTAGAATATTGAGCAACCTTCATTAAACTTTCTGAAAATGCGGAAACGGGTCGATTTTTATTCTAAATGGAATATGTTTTAACAATACATTCATCTGCTATTTATCAACACCCTCCGTTCTAGTTGCACAATCAAGAGGTATTTTGATGGAATATTTAGAAATCCATGATTTTTTTATAATAACTTAATTTGTGTGCAAAATTATTAATTTAAATTTAAATTTGTGTCCATTGATTTCAATACAATTGTAAAATCAATTTTCATTTTAAAAAATATGGAACTAACCGCGATTAACACATTAGCAAAAAATTATCCGCTTTGCGGATAATTTTTAGGGGTCTAACAATTTTTTAATAAAAATTTAGTAAATAAAAGCCGAAAAATCATGAATATCTGAATACTCTATAGAAGTTGAGTCTCTAATGATGTGTCACACTTGGTTATTTCCTATTTAAAATTAAGGGTTTGTGAAAATGAAAGGAGAAGGTTGACAAATGACGGATATATAGCTAAAACGGTCTCTATAGCTAAAACGTGTAATACGATTCGAAATATTTCTGCCTCTTCGCAAAACTTAATGAATGTGGCCAAACATCAAGTTAAACTGTTTCCAAAGAAAAAAAAATCTGGTAACGCTAGTTATTTTTATTTTATATTTTGTTTAAAATAAAATAAGAAGTTTTCTTCTGGAAAGAAGCTAAAATGTTTATTCCAATTTTCATGCATATTCAATACGTTTTCGTATCCTATCGTATTCGAAAAAGGGAAAATTTATTAGTGATTTTGCTACTTCTTTGGATTTAGTGCTCCTATATATGTGATATATGTGACTAAAATAAAATAAACATGTATTTATTAATAAAGAAGTTCTAATATCTTAAAATTCGCAAAAAAAAGTTGCAAATATATGTTTTATATCAACAAAATCTTTGATGAAACAAATTGAATATAAAAGTTATTTTTTTATTAATAGCGTCAACTGTTAGGCTTAGCTTCACTGTGACTTAAATCATTGATTTAAAAATGTACTAAAATACCGATATGTAAGAGAATATAATATATACCTAGCAGTTTTTTCCTAATTTCTTGCGTTTCTCTGAACAGGAAGCATTCAACTACGTAAGTATTTACTTTTACAGTTTCTGGGCTGATTGGATCTTCTTCTTGTTGATGATGTACGTATGTCTAAATGCATATATGTCAGTATGGGCTATATCTATTTACCAGTCTGGTTTTGGTATTGAAAGCTTCTTCTTGTGAATCTTTTGATGCTCGCTTGAGCTGCTTCTGCTTTGAGTCGTGGCGAGTACTTAAGTCAGGAATAAATATCAGGTCGTTGTCCATTATGACTCGTATTTGCTTTATTTTAGAGAAAGCAAGCAAGCATGTTTTAGCAAGAATGTGGTATTATGGATATTAAACCCTATTCATTTTACAAATTCCCAATTTTCAATAGAAGCACGTGAAAGCCAAACAGGGTCGTACTGATGTGTATCATATGATGTTTAAAAATATTTACTTGAAACTGTTAGTGTAAGAATTTCTTGACATTTAATCATTATATCACAATTAAACTAAACTCTAAAAAATAACACGACCAGTAAATAACTTAACAATAACTAATAACATAAATATAACACAATATATTAACTTAAAAATCAACACGATACAATTTGAATTTAAAATGCTGGCAAGTTTGGATCTGTAACATGAGAATCTGTCTGGCTTAAGGTAATAAATTACAATATACTCCCTCTATAACGAACACGGTTATTACGAGGTTTCGCTTATGACGAGATACATTAGATGTCCCGTGAAATTTCTATTGAACTATAACCGTCTATAGCGAGGCAAATTTGGTTATAACGTGAGAAAATAAGATCCAAAAACGTGTTTTTTACGTTTTTGGTCCGGTCGTGGCTATAAATAAATACCTTTTCAAACAGCCCCTCAATAAACTTAACTGCAGCCCGCAATAAACTTCTTTACAATGAATAAATACAACTGTTTCACATCTTTAGAAAATATATGATAGAATGATACTGAACCATTTAAAGCAGTTAAAAATGACACAGTTCTTAAAATTGCAGAAGCAATATTTTATGTTATCCTTGAAAATACGCGTTTTACATTATGTAGTTGAAAAAAGTATAAGTACAGATTTTTTGTTTTAACGTATATCATTGATAATAAAAGTAAACAACTCTTTTATGTTTTAATATATTTCATTGACAATAAAAGTAAATAACTTTTTTTCAAAAACGCCATTTAAACAATATTTATTAGCATCTTATTTTGCTCCGAATGGCTTCACTATAGGAAGTTAATGGTTTAGAAAACTACAGATTCATATGTATGCACAGTATTATTATTGTCTGATATAACGAGATTTATAACGAGGTAATTAGTCTGTCATTTCAGTTCTCGTTATAGAGGGAGTCTACTGTATATTTTATTTAATATTTAATATATTTAATACCCTCTTGACGAATGAGACGGCAAATATCAACACGTGCTCATATTTACTGATGGGAATTTGCTAAATGAATGTACTTTAAAAAGGAAAAGACAGTCAAGATTTGATTTCACGTACAGGGCGCTTGCGCATCCGGTTATACGTATTTCGGCCTAATAGGCCTATCAGAACGGCTTTCGCAATCGCTCTGAACATGAAATAAATCTTTTCTGTCTTAGGAAGCAACTCTAACATGGCTTCGTATAGACGCCATGTAGGGACATCTGATAATAAAATCGTAAACTAATTTTCGAAACCAAATTCAGAATTCTGCTTTATTCTGTGCCGTCTAAGAATTGCAAGGCAAAACAGACGTTGATAAAGATGTTATGAGAGATATAGGGAATCTAAAAATTGCATTCCACAACATATCTCCTCAACTAAGCAAAATTCTTAGCGAATTGGTTTCTAGTACTCGTACAGAGTATATCGAAATAAAAAGGAAAAGACAGTCAAGATTTGATTTCACGTACAGGGCACAATAAAGTACAATGTACTTTAATTATTCTGTCCAGCGGATGGTCAAAGCTTTAATACGAGTTTTACCTAATTACAAGTTTTTAATAAAATACTTTTGCTTACGTAGGAATATTATACCTAGAAAAACCTGATATTATGTTAAATATGAATTATATTATTGCACATAAAAACATTAACAAACAATATTTAACTATAAAACCTTTAACTATAATAGTTAATATTGCATTTGTAAATTAATTACCATTATATTTAACATGAATGATTTACTATTTCGTATTCTAAAACATGCAAGTTTCACCTGCCATCATTATCTTGAAACCATTTATATTTTTATACCGTTTCGATTGCAAATATATTATAATCTATTATTACTAAAAAATCGTTATCTTGCGCCTTTCAAAATGTTATTTCCGGTGGCGTAGCTTTAATGTTAATTTGATAAGGGGAAATACCGATACCCTCGTCACATTAAATAATTCAGTCAGTCTTCACAAATATTGAATAAGAGAGGTTTTTGAAAACATCGTAAAAATATGTCAAAAAAAGAATAAAACTGATCATAAATATTAATTCTCGAATAAATTTAATTGTTTTCATTTCGTTTCAATAAATAAAATAAATGTAAAATAATTTTAGTATCTTTATAAAACAGTAATACTAAGGAGAAAAAAAGAAAAACGTAAAGAAAAAGATTTTTTACTTGTATTTTATTCATAAATTATTCTAAATCGAGGTATGCAACACAATATAAAATAAGATTATATATCTATCTATATAAAAGACTAGGATGAAAAGTCACACTGTTTGTCTAGTAAGGTTACTACGCCATCTAGGAAAGTAATCTAAACTACCAACATCTAACATTTCTTTAGGTTACTGTAATTGTAAGGTAAGACCAATGACGTATAATATATATTTATTATACGTCATTGGGTATGATCAACTTACCATATGTTATACAAACGTTTTGAAAAAATAAAATAAAATTAAAACTAAATGAAATTAAATAACGGTAAATAGAATTAAATTTTATGAAAATGAGAAAGGTCCTATGTGGCAAAGATTTAACAGTAGCTCTTAAAGTACGCCTAACAAAATGTTACCTATATAGTGTACTATACTATGGAGTGGAATCATGGACGTTAAATCTAGACACAATGAGACGACTTAACGCCTTTGAAATGTGGACCTATAGAAGAATTATGAGGGTTTCCTGGGTAGATAGAGTTACGAACAATGAAGTACTGAGAAGAGTAGGTAAAGAGAAGGAAGTTGAACTAACAATTAAAGAAAAAAAGGTACAGTATCTCGGACATGTGATGCGGGGCGAGAAGTATGGCATCCTGCGACTCATAATGCAAGGAAAGATAGATGGCAAAAGAAGCATCGGAAGAAGACGAATTTCATGGCTCAAGAACCTGAGAGAATGGTTTGGATGCAGCTCAAAACAACTTTTTAGAGCTACTGCCTCAAAAATTAAAATAGCTATGATGATTGCCAACCTCCGTAGCGGAGATGGTACCTGAAGAAGAAGAAATAGAATTAAATAAAATTAAATCAAGTTAAACAGAATTACGTACAATTAAATAAAAATGAAGTTTCTGTTATCTTATCTTATCTCTTATCTCTCTAAGGAGTGGGGGTAACGAAGATGTTGAGACAAAAAACACACATTACGGCATTGACAAAGTGGTATTACATCATATATCCTTTGGTATTGATCCGATTGGATCGTGTGATGCGTTAAATGAAAGGCAAGCATACAACGAGTATATTAAGATAGAAAAATCAAACGAGGCGACTACCAAAAGAGCACTACAGAGTATTTTCATTATTAATGATCGTATATCATACATACGTATGTCATACATAGTTACATACGAGATGTCATAGGGCACTATGGATTAAAATAGTTTAACTAAAAGACAAATTTTAATCTATTCACTTACAGAAGGCCTCTGGCTGAGTAAAAAATAAACAACTGAACAAATCCTAACATACGACATAGCACATGGAAGAGGAGGAAATAATGAATATATTAAGCTAGAAAAAACAAACAAGGCGACTGCCAAAAGGACACTAAACAGTATTTTTATTATTAATTAACGTATAGCGACATAAGAGATCTCATAAGACACTATGAGTAAAAATAGATTTACTACATGACAAAATTTGATTTATTGACTTAAAGAAGGCCTCTGGCAGAGTCCAAAATAAACAACTGATCGAATCCTAATATGAGACATAGCAAATAAGAGAGGAGACTACTAGACAAACAAAGAGACTACCGAAAGGGCACTACACATCATCTTCGTAACGCAATGAACGTATAGCGACATACAACATATCACATGACACTATGGATGATAATAGAAATATTTGCTTTATATAAAGCATAAGGTAAATTTGCTTTATTGACCTGAAGAAGACCTCTGACTGACTACAAAATAATCAACTAGCCTAATACTAGTATATGATCAAATACATCAAATCGAACGACGTGAGACGTATAGTGCATATCATCTTTAAGATTTATCTTTTAATTTTCAAGTTTTTTTTTCTTTTAAATCTTCTGCAACCATCTTCGCCTGGGTCTGCTTCTTCTCCATTTCTGCTTCCTTCCAATTCTTCTGCATCCCTCGAATTTACCTTTTATGATAAGCTGAAGGATTCTGTACCGGTTTCCTCTAACAACATGCCCTAAGTATGACATTTTCTTATTTTAATAGTTTTTACTAACTCACGAACGGCATTTGCTCTATTTGACACATCTCAAACGCCTTTAGGCGATTTCGTATCACGATTCAATGTCCAGGTCTCGGTACCAAATATAGCATTTGATCATTCTTTATCGTAATTTTAAATTTAAGGTGTGGTTACAGAAGAATGATTTCATTTTAGAAACGTTCTCACTAGTCACTTCACCACTAGTACAGTAGTGAGGTAACTAGTGAGTGTAGTAGTGTCTAGGGGCTCGGGAGACTGAGACCTCGGAAGCCCTGAAGAAGACATCAGAGAGGATGTCGAAAGCTCGGCCCAATGGATATCGACGCGGTTCAACCCGAAAGGCTGGTAAATTTAATATTAATTTTTATAATAGTATCAATCTTAGCTCTAGGTTTAATTGTACTAATCGCGGAAATCTTTCCAAACATATACATATATATATATATATATATATATATATATATATATATATATATATATATATATATATATATATATATATATATATATATATATATATGTATATATAAAAGTAAAATGTAATGGCATGTCTCGCAAAACAGAAAACCAAAAAAGGTATATCGATGGAAGGCAACCGTATATTTCTGACTATTGGTCGTTTTCAGTACGGTGCAGCCAAGTTAGAAAAGGATCCTGTAGTGATCCTTTCCCAAGTTAACATGCTCCTTTTCTAATAGTCAGAAATACGTATATACGGTTACCTTCTATCGATATACCTTTTTTTGGTTTTCTGTTTTGCGAGACATGCCATTACATTTTACTTTTATTATTCACTCGCATTATCCTTTTCCATCTATATATATATATATATATATATATATATATATATATATATATATATATATATATATATATAGTACAACTATATATCTATATACAGTAGAACCCCGATTATTCGTGCTGCGGATTATCCGTGCTACTAACATTAAATTGGCGTTTTATCAGAATGACTTCACCGCAAATTACTACGCTGTGGGAAAGGCGGATAATGTAATATCCATAGCGTCCTATACTATACCTATCCATAGCGTACTATAATTATAGTATTTTTATAGTATTTGTACGATAATTACAACTTTATGTACTATAAAATTTCAAAGTAAATATAGGACGTATTTTGTACTATAATTTCTACTTTTGTTTCTATTCGGAAATCTACTGTTTGAATTAGTTATCATCACAAAAAAATTTGATAGTATTTGAAGCGCTTTCCAAGTGATTTCTGTAGACAAGATCTGAGGGCGTACCACTTTCGGTACCAATGTGTGATAAGCAAGCGGAGATTTTTCACAAAAATTTGACAATCAAAGAACCTTTTAATGCATCCAGTGGTTGGTTATATCGATTCAAAAAACGCCACGGAATTCGTGAGCTTACCATCCAAGGCGAAAAGCTCAGTGCCGATGGAGAAGCAATAGTGAAAGTTTGCTATGAGGTGGAGACCATAATTACAGAAAATAATTTACAGCTTTATCAAGAAAGATGCAATTTTACAGTGGCAAATACATGGAATGGAGTGAAAGAGACCACTATTAAAAGAGCTTTTTACAAAATAATGACGCTAGAGAATGATGAAAGTATCATGGAATATGATGATAAAGACACTACCATAGCTGAACTAACTGCACTAGTGCGCAACGCCGATGTGTTTGAAAGAAATTGATAAAACCGTGGTTGAGAGATGGACAGAGTGTAATAAAAATGAGTCAGGCTATCAGCTCTTCAGCAACGACGAAATTGTCGAACTGGTTTCCATCAGCCCGGTACGTCACAACCTGATTCATCCGAAAATGAGAGTCAAGATGAAGACAATGATGGAACGTTATTAATCAACAGAATATCTAACCAAAAGGCTGAGGAAGCTGTCAATGTTGTAATAGACTATTTTGAGCAACAAGAATCTTAGACTTTGTCGATATTTTAAATTTGCGTAAAATACATCAGAAAATTATAAAAAATCGAAAACTCTTAACACAGGCCAAAGTGACTAATTTTTTTTCAAAAGTATAGCCATCTAAAATATATAATACCTTTATGTAGATTTTATTTTTATTATTTAATATAAAAATTTATTTCGGTAGAAATCTGTTTTTTGTTCTGTTATGTATGTTTTTATTGTACTATAAAAGTTAGTTTGAATTTATGAGTTTGATTTTTTCTGTTATCTTTTTATGATAGGTATATATGCATGTATGTACAATGTACATATGTACATATACATTAAAAAATGTTTGGATTATCCGTACATTTCAATTATCCGTGGCACCGCCCGGTCCCGTGAAGCACGGATAATCGGGGTTCTACTGTATATATATACATATATATATATATATATTATATATATATATATATATATATATATTATATATATATATATATATATATATATATATGTACAGTAGATATATAGTATATATATATATATATATATATATATATATATATTAGAGAAAGTATGAGTTATCTAATGGATTTTGGTAGTATTTTATTTATTGTGTTATAAAGTATTTTCTGCTTCTCTATAGTTGCTGCATTCTATTTTGTCACCTTTTTTGTTTAATGGGCAAACATTTGCTTCCTTCTAATCATCTGGTATTCGTTTTTTTTATCCAGTAATTTACCAATTTTACTCTTTTGTAATTCTGGCACCGTGTTTGAGATTTTTGACTTCTTTATTTCTGTAGTTCTCTTCTATTTTGTTTAGTTTATTTTCTACGAATTTTCTTTTCTTTTCTTCTAACACCCTCTTTACTTTTTTTTGTATTTATTTTATATCCTAACAAATAATTGCACTCCTATACTCATAAATTATGCACATAAGGGACTGAGAAATATAAACACTATATATCAAAAAAATTGGTTAACTTCGCTACTATTACAATTAAATTGTACAGAATAGCTTTGGATTTTAATACAACTGTTATCTGCTATATAATATTCAGTCGTTTACAGTCAAGTAAATTTTTATATCATGCGATATGAATCTAGCTATATGCAGACACTTCATTATAATGTGTATTATGAGTAAGCTTCTATTTTTCCTCTTAATAGATGTAGTCTTACCCACACACGCTTAGAACTAGTTCACCTACTTAACAAATGCATGGACACGTTTTTTTATCGAAAGTGGCGTATTTGTATTTGTTGTTCAAATAGTCTATAGTATAAATAAGTCTTTGTTTATAGAATACGTTTCGCGAACAAAATTTAAAATACGTACACAGGAATTAAAAAGAATAAGTGAAGAACAAGTTATTAGATGCTTTTGATAAATACACCGAAAGCTCTTTGTATATTCTTTTCTTCTCAGGAAGCTATCTGTTCTACACCGGTCACACTGCAGTCAATTGGCTTATTAGACATGTTCCAATAACTATAAAAGTCCACGAGACTTCGGTAGGTCGGCAATACATAAGCTTTCCGCCAACAACGGATCGATCTTTTATTTGTCCTGGTATACCGACGTCTCTTGTATCAAAGCGGCATCGACTATTTTTCTAGCAACACTAAGTTCTGCTGAAGATAGATTACTATTATGAAGGCTCGTCTGTGCCTTGGCACAGTATGGGCAGTGTCCTTATACTGTACCAATGCCATAATAGATAGCTCAGGATCGAGATCAATGGAAGGTGTTGAGAGAGCCTTATGTCCAAACATGTACGCTAAAAGGCTAAGAAGAAGAAGATATAGCCCCGAGATTCCTAAGTGGAATATAGGGCTTCAGCGAAGTGTCTTTAGCGCACTCTATTTCTTGCTATTGCTTTGATTTCAATCCAGGATTTTCTCATCTCTTTTCCTTAGTCTAGTACTGTCTTTTTCCAAGTTTTCGTAGGTCGGCCTTCAATATTTCAATCCAGCGCCGTCCTGGCAAATTCAACTGGGGGTTTATTAAGTGTGTGGCCCGGCCACCTCCATTTTCTTCGTCTTATTGGCTTTCTGACATTTTCTTGGTTAGTTTGCTTACAGTATATTCTTTTTTTTTATATTTGTCGACATAATTCTTTTGGGTTGCGAAAACTTCACGATCTCAAACTATTTGCGAATTTAATTGTTGTTCCAGAGTCTTGTTGGAGCCTTTTTATATTTTATTTTCTAGGAGACTTATGAAAAGCCTTTTTAAGATTTTTTATGCCCAGTATCTTACGTTTATAAGTGATAGACGACTAATTAATATATTGGTAATTTGAAGTCGTGTTGGACATATTTAGTCCTTTATCTTGTGCTATATTTTGAAATTAATTGGTTTTTAATTATAACCTTATATCTTTAATAACCCAATAAGTATTGAAATATAATCTTTACGGCGAGTGTTTCGATAAAACCTACAAAAACAGAGGCAATATAATAATTATAAGTTAACAGATAGTAGTATTATTAAATTCTAGAATGCATGCTGGATTTTTTTGAAGCCTATCCTGAATTAGTTTTCGGCTACAAAGGTTTTTACATTGTTTTGACAAATATTGTGTGTATTCTCAATAGTCTTTTGCTGTTACAGTTGAAAATATTGATGCCGCTCAGCATGTTGTGCATGAAAGTCCAAAACATTTATTTAAGCACTGATGTGATAAAAAAAATATCTTTTGGCACCGTCCATCTTATCTTAAACAATAAAATTATACTGTGATGCTTATAAGTTACATCGAATACTTCACAGATATTGTGAAGATAATGCAAATGATAATGCAATTCATTGCAAATTTTTCTTTAATTCGTTTCTGTGCAATTCATTATCCGAATTGCTAGATAGTAACCTTTTTAAGAAATTATGTAATGTTAGTGTTTAGTAAATTTTTCTTTATGATGTCGATATTAAATGAAATATTTTGGGGGTTCAGAGACCAGTTGGTGTAATTGAAAACATATTATTAAAAATACTTTAGTTTAGGCTTTTACATCTGTAAAGAAATAAAAAAGACATAAGTTTTTCTTTTGTAGGTTATCACTAGATTCATTTAATTTTTAGGGCCATAATAAATTAATTCTTTTTTGTGTTTGATTCTGTAATACCGAAGTTGGCAGCAAATGTTGGATAAATATATCAAGACGCCAGAAATTGGTGGCAGCGAAAATTTCTGGTTTTTGCAAGGTTAAATTAAGTTTTATTTTCTTATTTTAACCTGTGTAATTATTTAGAGATGCTTTTTAAACCAACTACTATTTCTTGTGATCCCCAAGATCTCACATGTATGTAAATTCTCGTAAAAAACCGATGTAATCAGTTCTGGAAGGTTACAGCTTTTTCTAAATTAAATTAAATACATAATTATTTTCTTAAATATTAAATTATCTAGACAGGTAATTAAAGGAACACCAATTAAGGGAAAGAGAGTTAGACGCTTAAGGAAATACTAATGTCCTCTAATATAATTGAAGGTTAATCCAAAAAATACTATCTTTTATTAAATGGTATGAAAAAAATAAAAAGGAACTAAAGCCAAAAATAAAAATAGGACTTAATAGGACTAATCTACTGTAGTTTATACTAATTTGGTATAACTCGGAAGCATCATGACAAAAGGTGACAAACCGGTGCCGGCGCGACCGAGATGACAAAAAGGTGTTGGAACACAATTCCAGTTACAAATATATGCCCAAGTGAGGAAGTTGTAGTCTTTGACTAAATTAATGAAAAAAGAACAGATAATATATCTTATATCGTTTAGTATGAATAGCGTTTTTTTTTATAAGAATACTGCGTAAAGAACACATTTCAAGACCCTGCTATAAATCATCTGGTGTCTACTACACTGAACGACTTGCATTTGTTGTACTCGAATTATATCTGCTGTGAGGCAACAGTATACAAAAGCATAGGTGTGGTCATATAGGACGTTTATTCGCCTAATAAAAAGGCGCATTTCATTTTTGATGAAAAGTTTAAGTAAGTATGGCGATAAATGAGCAGTGGCAAGGCCAGTTCATCATTTTTGTGGCTACTTGTTTTTTTGTAGTGCTGTGTTTTATATATCTTCAGATTCCATTTCCTTACATTTAAAACCCAGAGCTCTTTCTCATACCTGGTTTCTATTTTTGACTTTAAACTTACCAAGAATATTGAATTTAAGGCAAAAAATAGGTAAAAAGCCACCACAAGGGAAATCTTCTACGAACACCTTTAGACTGTAATAACGAGACCCCAAATGATGAATATATAATCATTATGGGTGATTTTAACGTACGTGTTGGCAATGATATAGTTCCTGGAATAAAACATATAATGAAAATATCAGAAATGAAACCGGAGATCTTCTGACGGACCTCTAAATAATAAATTTTTCTATAAATCAATAAATAAATATAAATACATTTTTTTCTAAAACTTTCATCCAAAACCTTAATTAATTCAGATAATGGCACATGTCACATTATTAAAGCCAGAAATAATTATTTTGCAGGTATGACCTACATTTCCTCAGATGTCAACAAAATAGTAAATAAATAAGGGTTGGTATGTTAAATTAAGTCACAAACCAGTTTTTAATTAGAAGCGCTTTCACTGCGTATGACGTTGCCAGATAATTTAATTTTCTGAAAATAAAAATTTACGTATATGGAAAACAATGCAATTTTTGTTTTTGGAAACTTACCATGTCGGGATAGTATTATGAGGTTTTTTTTCCTGGGTTTTCCCTCATTTTTACTATGGAATCACTAACAGGAGAATTTTACTGTCATCATGGCATGTATTTGTCTTTTTAAAGACGAATTACATGTTATGATCTTTTCTGACTGATATTCTCAAGTTAAAGTTGATTTCATGTAATCGAATGAACTATCTTATAAGTAAAGTCGTCCCAGGAACGCAACTCAACAATATTGGCAATATCATTTTAAAGTCGTCTACTTTAAAATGTATAATGTATGTCTGAATTGTCAATATAGATGAGTCAGATAAAATTAAATTATTAGAAGAATTTTTTACTAAGAAACAAAAAAACAAAGACCTTCTTTCTAATTTAATATTTTAATAATTTAATTTACTAATGTTTGTATATTGAGAACGATTTCCGAAGTGGAAATTGAAACGTCAATAAACGTATTTTAACCTTTAATTGTGGCTTATTCCCATTTAAATAGTAATTAATTTAAAAATGCCACAAGAAAATAGCTTCAGAATAATATTTGCTAATATCAGTGGTTAAAGCTCTTTAATCTGGTTAATCTGGTTAAAGCTCGCTCTGCTTCCGTGGTTTATTCTTTTTTTTTTAATTTCCAGCTTGACGGTTCCTTATTTACTAATTTTTACTCTTAGGTCTCTGGTCTCTTCACCTATACTGAGGTATTTTGTTTATTTTGGTTATTTAGATTTGTTGTTAATCATGTCTTTTGGTATTCCTGTCGTAATTTCCTCACGATATATTCCAAGTAAGTTTTTTCATGTACAACTATTATCTGGACATCAGCAAAGTGTAATGTAGAGCCCCATTCTAGGTTTTTTACTTTTCAACCTTCTGTTGCTTTTCACTAGAATGAGCGTTTTTATTATTGTGACTAGAAATTTTTGTATACAGGATTTGTTGTAATAATATAGGAAACTTCCTGTTAACTTACGTGAAAATACTTGCACTGCTATATTTGGTTAATTTTGGAACCAATTTAAATCAGATACGATTTAATGTTTAATGTTAACAATTTTAAAGCTTAGTATTTATTTTTAAGAAATATAAGCATGATTCGATAATAAAGTTAATAAACAAAGTTAGAAAACTTCAAAGAGTAGTCTATAAAACTTATGACTAAAAATGTGTTCATTGGTTGAACGACTAATGTATCATACAACCATATATTCAACTTTAAAACTTATTAATTTTGAAACTAAATAAATAAATCTGTAAGTATACCGATAATTATCAGATTTTTCCAGCTTTCTTATTGCTTGGTCTAAAATTTATGTCCACATTATCATATCAGAATATTTTGCTTCCTTGTTGCAATTATTTTACTCACATCCGTAAAAAAGTCAGAAGCTAGAACTATCAGTAATAATTATGCAGGTTATAATTCTAACTTTTCTGTCAGAATGTAGGTCAAAATTCTAGATACAGTGATAACAATAAGTACATTTAAATGGATGTTAGTGACCCTTTATCGTAAGTTTGAATGTTAAGTAGATAGTTACATTTTTCACAATTTTGTTATTCTGTTTTGTAAATAATTTATGTCGTTTTAATTTATTAGTTTTATGTTTATAGCTAAACTAAACAATATAATACTAAAATCACCGCATATTCTAAATTTTACTATGCAAAAACAATAAAGATCAGAATAGCAGATTGTTGCATAACATTAATTAAACCACTGACCAAAATAATACATATAATATTTTAAACAAAAATGTACAACTAAAATGATCAAAAAAGATAACATGTTCATTGATTACTGGAAGCATTAATATTTGGAATAATACTAAAAAAAATTAAAAAAACAACAGAACAATCAGAGACCGAAAATAATATATCAGAATTGTAGAAATATCTACTTTAGGGGAACTGTATTACAGAAAAATCAGGATAGGTTATTGGAATCAGGTAAATAAGAGTATGGAGTTGAGAGATGTGCTTAATTAAATAAAGGAGAATACAAATTGTTTGCATTCAAGAGACGAGGTGGAATGGACAAAGTACGAAAGAACTAGGTGAAGGATATAAGTTCTGGTATGTACAGAAAAGTAAGACTATAAATTGAACTGGTAGAATTCCTGATTCCTCATAGATAAGACGTAGTAGAAGTTGTAAAAACTAGTGATAGAGTAATTACAGTGAAATTTGGACTTAAAATAAAGTGGACTAAAATGAATAAAGGACTAAAGTTATGACAAAGTGGCGTTGAATGTGTGTTTGCATATCATTTCATAACAAGGAAATGATATACGAGAATGTAAAGACTGCAAGGTAATAATTAGTGAAACTGTGAGCCAACAATATAAGTGGTTGGACATCAAAGTAAAAAAGCGAAACCAAAGCAAAATATCGGACAGGACCACGAAAAATCAAGTGGTAGATTTTACAAGATTAGAAAGAATATTGTTCTGAAGCTATTTTTTTGTTTCATTTTAAAGCAATTACTATTTAAATGGGAATAAGCCACAATTAAAGGTTAAAGTACGTTTATTGACGTTTCAATTTCCACTTCGGAAATCGTTCTCAAAATACAAACATTAGTAAATTTACAAAATACAAAAATAGTAAAAAATTTTGCTGGAACCTGAAAGAAAGTTCTAATACAATTTGGAGCAATATAACTAATATTATTAGAGACACTGCTATTGAAATACTTCAAGAAAGAAGTATGAGAATACGAGACCTATATTGGTCAAATGTTTAAAAGTAAGTTTAAAAAAAATATTACGCGGAACGTAAAAATATTACGGGGAAGAGAATATTAGGTATACTTCAGTAACTGATCGTTTTGGAGTATAATTTTTTTCGTCACGACTGATTTGCTTGAAAATTTGGATTTAGGTTCCTCTTACTCTCCACTTTACTTTTGAAATTGAAGGTTAAGGTTGCTTTTACTTGGGTGGTGAAAGCCACCCCTTCTCGGGGATGAAAAAACATACGTTAAAGATAAGCTCAGAAATGGATAAATTAACTAATTCTAAGCAACTTTTATTTTATTGATTTTTTTAACAAGTTAATACTTTTTGAGTTATTTGCGAGTGAAAATGTTCATTTTTCAAAATAAAAACTACGTTTTCAGACGGTGTTTCACAAATAACTCAAAACGTAAGTATTCATCGATAAAAATTTTGTATCAAAAATATAGCTTATAAAAAAAACAAAAAAATGGTGTACTTATGAACTTTGTAGACCCAGCCCAAGCAGAGTTGTAGCTCACGAAAAGTAGGTTCTTATTTGTCAAATTCCAAATTGAATACTTCAACGTGAAATAACCAAAAAATTACGCACGTTTTGATAAAAACTCATCAAAACTTTTTGTAAGTGATAAAAAGCTTTATTTTTGTATTATTTTTTGAGTTTCTAGCATCAAAACTAAGTGAGTTATGCTTAAAATAAAGTTGGTCTGTTTTTTTTTGGTAAAAACATCGGCCACATCACCCTCTTATAAGAACCTCAAATAAAATTATACATTTTTTTTAATAGGGGTAGTTTTCGCCCTTAAAAATTAAAAAGCAGCCAACGGCACAAGTCCCAAACTAAAATAAAGGTTAAGTAGAACATAAATCCATGCAATTCATGCAATTCGGTGGTGATACTGAAAATTGTACAGTTTTGCCTTATTTCACGTTCATTTACTGGAGTAGTAAACAGTGGGAAGAAAATAGGTGATACACAAATGTTCACAACTATATGATCGCCAAAAAGGAGGCGAAAGTAACAGTAACAAATATTGATTCCAGAGAAGGTGAAACAAAGATATTTAAAATAATAGTCACACAGAGCAAAGAAAGCAAAAGATTTTAATCAGATTAGATGTACTCGAGATGAAAATAATAAAATACTAGTTCATGAACAGGGTGTCAAAAATCAATGGAAAAGGTACTTGGACAATTTATCAAAAGAACAATTTGTTCGTTGAAAACCAGTTGAGCCAACGGAGTTGGTAAAAATAATGGTCACCAAAATAACAAATGAAAAAGTTAATCAAGCACCTCAAATAATTAAGAACGGTATAACATTTGGACCAGATGATAATACTGGACAAGTGTGGTCAACTTTAGCAGAGGCGGTAATAAGTTGGCTAACAGGTTGATTTAATATAATTATGGAAGTGAGACAAGTTCCAGAGGAATGGAAAAGCAGTTTGCAAGAACAAAGGAGTTATGCAACAATGTACAAACTACAGGGCCATTAAATTACTTAGTCACACCATGAACATATGATAGAGAGTAATTATTGATAAAAGGATACGTATGGAAACCGAAATATTCGTTAACCAGTTTGTGTGGCGTTGGGCACCCACTACACTAGCCCGACTGAGTTTTATGTCGACATTTTCTCAAAAGGAAGACATATTGTACTTTTTACTTTATTACAAAACTCAACGCCCGAGAAATGGACCCAGGCCGCCGTCATGACTTACATTACGACAAGTTGGCAACAATCATGTACTCGAATTGACATATGAACTATGTCTATTTACATTTCTTCGCTTTTAAGTCGGTAGTAGTAAATATAGTTGTCTCTAGTAATGTTTAAGTTTGTTATTGAATTTGTTGTCTTTAATTTGGCTACATAAAGTAGATGTTATCATTTCGGTTTTGGAAAATGAAAAATGTACACGTAATAACACTGAACTATAAATAGAAAATAAAAGGGATCTTATAAAAGTTTTTAGTACTTAACTGTTTCTATTTTCCAGTTTAAGTAAGTTTATTATCAATCTTCTAAGAAATTTATACTTAGTGTTGAATTTAACCCAAGCTTGTGATTTCGTAATTATGGTGGGTTTAATTACATAACCAGAGAAAAAATATAAAATTAATGTTTGGAAATATATACCTAAATCGTTTTTTTTACTAATTTTCGCAGAATCTATTTAGGTTTTTATTGTAGGCCTGTTTCTATTGCTGTCGCTCTCGTTCAAAAATGTAATTAATTAAATTTGTATATAAAAGGTTTCGTAAAGAGGTTGGTATGATTTTGAGAAACAAAAGGCATTTTCAAAGCATGTTTAGAGGTCGGAAGGAGTTAGGCTCGTATTCTCCTTTTATTAAAAAAAAGTAGTTCTTTATTATTTTAATTTATAATACGAAGATATCACCTGGGGGCCTCTTGTTCGCTAATTAATTTATGAATAAAATTACTTTTTCAGCAAGTTTCTAGTTGTTCGGTTATATAAAAAAAGTATAACAAGTCTTCTGGGAATAGAGAAAAATATTACAAAATAGGGAATTAGTCGGTTAGCTTTATCATGGGAAATATTTTCACAAAGCTACAAGGTACTGGCAGAATATTCATTGGATTAGTTTGATGCTTGTTATTAAATAGGTTTAATCTGATCTCTCTCTTTTTTATTTTTTTCTTTATTTTTAATTATTAATATCCATTATGCAAGGTTATTAGCATAATAATCACTTTCTGTATTATGTATGTTAAGTAAATGCCTTGTTTATAAACAACTTTATAAAGATTCGCTTATTATATTCGATGAGTTTTTTTATCTTTCTTCCATCTTACATGTCTTGTTTGTAATGTGTTTTTTTTTGCTTTTATGTTCTTGATTATTATGTCACTGCTGTCAATTATTTTCTGCTGCCTTAGAATTTTCGGGATTAACTCTGCTACTATATAGTATCTTTTGATTGCTAAAATAAAGAATATTGACTTTTTCCTTTGTCTTTTTTTTTCATATTTTAAAGTTTTACTTTCTTCTTTTTAAAGTTTGTCTATATTATAATATTTTTTTTTAATTTCATTTAAAGTGTTTACTTATGTCTTCTTTGTTCCAGTATTCAGGTACTAAAATTTAACAGTGTAACACTCCCTTTCTCATATGTCATCTAGAGCTAGAGAGATGCTATACGTCACTAATCGCTCAAATTAGTCTGTCTTACATATTCATACTATCTATATTCTAGGTTCTATGTACCAGGGATTTAAAACTGGAACTAAGAGTTAGGTTGGCGAGGTGCTATGTTTTTTCGACCTTATTCTATGGAATGGAATCTTGGACCTTGAATGCTACATCAATGAAAAAACTGGAATCATTTGAGCTGTGGGTGTACAGAAGAATTCTGAAAATATCATGGACAGAACACGTCACAAACAAAGAGGTTCTGAGAAGGATGAACAAAGAAATGGAAATTTTAAATTCAATAAAAACAAAAAAATTGGAATATCTCGGACATATTACACGTGGAGAGAAATACACCTTGCTCCAACTGATCATGCAGGGAAAGATCCAAGGAAAGAGAAGCATAGGGAGGCGTAGAATGTCATGGCTGCGTAACCTGAGAGAGTGGTACGGATGTACATCAAATGAACTTTTCAGAGCAGCCGTCTCAAAAGTTCGAATAGCTATGATGATTGCCGACCTCCGCCGCGGAGATGGCACTTGAAGAAGAAGATATTCTAGATACACATACATCATTATTATCTTTGCCTTCATCCCTATGAGAAGTCAGCTTCCCTAATTATGTTTCTCCATAAGCTTCTATCTTGGATTATATAAATATCATACTTTACCAACATGTCCTGTCTCAGCGTTTTCCCTAGGTTTTCTTTGCTCTTCCTCTTCTACTCCTTCCAGGAACCCGGAAATCAGCACTTATTCTTAATATTATCCTTTCTTGTCACTTCACTTATTGATCTAAGAATTCTCATTCCCCCCACATGCATTTGTAATTTATCTTTCTTTTTACCTGCTTATTATTTGGTTCCGTAAATCGTAGCTGGTCTTATGATACTTTTATAGAGTTTTTCCTTCAGCCTAATTGGGATTTTTCTGTCATACAACACACCACTCGCCTCCTTTCATTTCATCCATCTAAACCTAATTCTACTGCACCCATCTTATCTATTTGCATTACTCTTACTTAAAACTATTACTTTTCACAATTATTTCACCATCCAAAAATATCATTTTATTTGTTGTAAGTAAGTAGTATTTAAACGAACATTCCTAATACTCCTTTTGTCCTACTAAGATTTAAAGATTTTTCCTCAACAGCTTGTCTCCACTGTCCCAGTTTTTTGTTCTAAATCGCTGTCACTATTTTCTACTAACACTACACCATCAGCATTTAATAAGCACCAGGGAATGTTACTCTGTAGTTTCGCTGTTATCTGCACCGAGCCTTGGTACAATCCTAGTTTCATATGAAACTTATTATTCTCTTAAGTTTTTAAGTCACTTTCTGAAACTTGGTCATATTGTAAAACAGTTCTTCATCTTCTCTGGAAAATATCTGACCAGCAAGAATAAGCAAAATGAAACAGGCTTTACATGGTGCATTTACTGAATACTACACTATACAAAAATATAAAACGATTGCATAAAAAATATTTTAAAGTTTATATATTTTTCTCAAAAAAATCTCATCTGTTCGTGATCCAATGAGGGAGATTGTACTACAAACGTAAGTTTTTCCAGTGTAAAGAAATAATTATCTTTGTAATAATTATGGATGTATGTGCAACAAGAAAATAAATAAACATGAATAATGTTTAATGAATTAACTGTTTTTACATTTATTAAAAATAGATCATGGTATATGATATGATACGATATGATATTATACATTAAACTTGAAAATTATATTTATATATCATATATTTAGAATAAATTCCTTTTGTTATGTAGGTGATGCTAAATCTATTACTATCGCTTACAATCATGTAAAACACACATATCCGGCAAGTTTCATTGTATTGTAAATATTGCAAACTTATTTCTTGGAACGAAGTGTTTAAGCAATTTATGATATGATCAAACAAACTGATTTAAAAGTTATAAAAGTTTAAGCAATTTATGATATGATCAAACAAACTGATTTAAAAGTTATAAAAATATACGATAACATTAGGATTATGATTAATATGTTATTATCTAGAGCTAGATCTACTATATATATACTTAATGTATATATATATATATATATATATATATATAAGCAAAATGAAAAAAAAAGCCCTATTTACAAATTGACCAAGTGGTTTGTTATCATTATAATCATTGGCATTTTCCTCGCATACTTATTCATACCATCCGTCTCTGGTTTTGTCAATAGAGTATGTCTTGCAGGGCAGCTTTCATTTGCTCTGGCCAGATGTTCTCCCCACTGTAGGTGTCTTAATTTTTATTACAGTAGCTGCATCTTTGGCTTCGGCTATTTCGCTGTATTTATTGTACAGCTCGAAATTATATCGACGACAAGTTCCATTATCATTTATTAGGATTATTATTTTTCTACTATTTTTCTCTCGAATGCTAATGCTGATTTCAGTTGTATACATACATCAAGCTACACTCATCAAGGTTCTGTATACCATTATTATCCAGATGTAGCCATACGGCTCACACTCCCTCTAAGAGGAAAATTCACTCACCCAGATACCTACGGTATCAAAAGAATTGAGCTCTGGTGGGACTCTTTCCATGTTATCGAGTCCTAGGTGACTTGGTATGTCGGTGTAATCTCCCAAAAATTTTCGTACGCATCTGGACGTCGAAAGTAACACAGCTTTCTGCATAATCTTATATAGATGTCTATTTAGACCCAGCTTTTTTATGTTTTCTAGGAGGCTCTTCGGGATGACTCCAGTGGTAGAAAGAATAATAGATATCGTCTGGGTACTTTCCATTCTCCATTGTCTCCTGATTTGTATTTCTAGATCTATGTACTTGGCGATCTTTTCGTTGTATTTAACACGTAAATTATTGGTGTTGGGTATCGCCACATCAATAAGTGTTGTTTGCCTAGTAATTTTATTAACTAGTATGAGATCGGGTCTATTATGGGCCACTGGTTGGTCTGTAAGCACAGTGCGGTCCCAGTATAGCTTGTAGTTGTCATTTTCAAGCATTCTATCGGAGACGTATTGATAATAAGGAAGATGGTTGGTTTGGAGAAGTCCCAGTTTGTCAGCTAGTTCTTGGTGGATTATCTTTCCTATTGAGTCATGACGTTCTTTATAATCAGTACCGACAAATGCCTGTCAGCGACCGGCAGCCACCGGTAAGATGTTGGATGGTTTCTTGGGCTTGGCATCCATATCGGCATTTGTCATTTTGGACTTGAGGATCTTTAACAATATATTTCAGGTAATTTTTAGTTGGAATAACCTGATCCTGAATGGCAAGTAGGAAACCCTCAGTCTCGGGAAACATCTTTCCTGATGTCAACCAATAGTTCGACGCTGTATTGTCGACATATTCTTGGCTGATCTCATTAAGATGTCGCCCATGCAGAGGTTTACTCACCCAGGTGCGCATTTTGTCTTGCTTAGTCAGGTGGTTTATGCGCATTTCTTGTTCTCTCAGTTTAAGCGGCGTATCATCTACTGCGCAAATTGCTCGATGTAAAGTAGATGTCTCAGCCTGTACCTGAAAATAAGTTCTTAAATTAGCAATATGTTTATCCAATTGCTCACCTATATCCATAAGTCCTATTCCCCCTTGATACTGCGGTAATGTTGTTCTCTCTACTGCACTGCGTGGATGATGTTTTTGCGCCTTTGTGAGAAGTGTTCTTACTTTCCGCTGAAGACCTTCTTTATCCGTTTTTGACCACTTTATAATACCAAATGAGTAGCTCAGCGCGGAACAGGCGTACGTATTTAATGCCTTAAACAAATTTCTACTATTAAGATATGACCGATTTAGTTGTCTTACTCTTCGCACGAACTCCGAAGTTAGTTCAGTTTTCATTTGTTTATGGTCAATTTTCCGCGCTTGTTTTACTCCGAGATATTTGTACATATCATTTTCACCCATTACCCCGATGTTTTGGCCATCTTGCATATCGAAACCTCCGGGCTGAACCTTTTCTCTGACTATATTTAGTATAAGGCACTTGTCTAGTCCAAAATTCATACTGATATCATTTGAGAAATTTTCTACAGTTTTTAGCATCTCATCTAGGTGGTTTCGAGTGGAAGCCATTAATTTTAAATCATCCATATACAACAGATGATTAAGCTTCGCTACTACAGTGTTGTTATTTTTGATGCTAAAACCTGATTCAGTAGAATTCAGCAGCTGAGATAGTGGGTTCATTGCTAGGCAAAACCAAAGTGGACTTAGCGAGTCCCCCTGGAAAAGCCCCCGGTTAATAGGGATATCTTCAGTTTCGATATTAATTTCACCCGGTATTTGAAGGTGAATATTAGTCTTCCACTCTGCCATTATATGCTTCAAAAAGGTCACGAGATTATCATCGACTTTATATATTTTCAATATATCTATAAGCCATTCATGCGGCACTGAATCAAAAGCCTTCTTGTAGTCAATGAAGGCAGTAAAAAAGTTTCTTTTTTTGGTGTATGCCTGGTTAGAAATGACTGAGTCGATAATAAGTTGTTCTTTGCAGCCCATGGAGCCCTTAGCGCATCCTTTCTGTTGAGGCTCTATGATATTGTTCAGAGCACAATGTTGATAGATACGCCGGACCACACAGGATGTGACCAATTTTGTACAAAGTTGGAAGATAAGTAATTGGGCGGTACTTTGCTGGATCTTGGGTGTTATTTTGATCCTTCGGTATTAGATAAGTGGTTCCCTGAGTAAGAAATGATGGTATTTCCTGTGAATTAGAAATAATATTATTAATAAATGTTGTTAAAAGCTCATGAACACTCCAAAACTTCTTTAGGCAGAAGTTTTGAACTCCGTCTGGTCCAGGAGATTTCCAGTTATGAAGCTCTTTGATAATGTTCAAGACTTCTTCAGTGGTGAAAGGTTTATAAGGAATATTACTGTAGTGTGGACAGTTGTTCGTCGTTTGTTCAATCCATCCAGCATTGTTGTTATGAGAAGCTGGCGTAGAAGGTTGGTTTCCCCAAAACTCATGAATTTCTTCTTGGCTTGGGTAGGATTTATTTACATTTTCTACTTTGAAATTTAGTTTTCTATAGAAAGCCTTCTCTGCATTCTCAAAAAGTATATTGTCGCATTTACGGTTGTTACTAACTTTGTATCTCCTTAGGCGACCTGAATAAACGGAGAGTTTTTGTTTTAATGTGTCTAGGCAGTGTTGAGCTGTGTTGTTTTCTGGATCATGTTGTGAGTGTCTTGGAGTGTTCAGAATTATTTCTTCGGTTCTTTTAATTACTTTTCGACTTCTTACTCCTCGGATGTATTATGTAATTTGTCCAATATCCCTGCGCAATAATTCAATTTTACTCAGCAGTCTTTTTTCCCAGGGTGCAATTCTGTTTTCAGTCCTTCCGATATTAGTTCCCCGTCGTGTTCTGATCTTAATTCCCATAACATTAGCAATTGCTGTTGCTGCACAATACCTAGTTCTTCACCTTGTAATAGAAACGCAAAATGTTTTCATTAATAGACACAGTCCATTTCATGCGCTGCCTCGGTCGTCCCGCTTGAGTGAGCGCCGGCTGATGTTCCAGCGCAGCACCTTCAGCGAGTGGAGCTCGTGTTGTTGTTTGGCTCATTTGTGGTTCTTCTTGTTGTTGGGCTGTAGCTGATTGTATGACAGGGGCCCGCCTCCTCAACACCCTGCCACCGACGTCCCGCATGCTGTCACGTCCAGCGCCGGCTCCAGACGTGCCCTGGCGATCCCCAGGCAGCGACCCTAAACATAAATTATTAAACTCCATTTTCATGGGTGTGCATTTTATACCTACTGCCAGGTGTCAGTTTTTGTTCCACGGCAGGTATCCCTGCTACCCTCTGGGTATCGGTTCTAAGAATACCCAGAGAGCATTCCCCATTCGCAGGGGGCCGCGCCTGAGAAGAACTGACAAAAAACTCCCACAGGCCATTATTATTATTATTATTATTATTATTATTTTCAATGACTTCTAAGCTGTTTGGTAAGTTCATAATCACTTATGTTTGCAAGCGTTATTCTTCGGTTTATCCCTTCCAATATTATATTCGTGGTATTTACCATGCATCCCAGGTAAGAGAAAACTGTTTCGTTTATTCACCACTTCTATAGTGGTCTATGCTCTCTACAAAAAAATACAGTTTGTAAGTTAACTAAAGACCTGGAACAGAAAAAAACTGCATAAGTCAGTTAATCCAATTAATAAATTGTATAAGAAAGCATATATTTTTCTACTTACCTCATTCCATCACCAGTTCTGTTTCTTATTCCTTTATTAGACCAAGACCTTCTAACTGATCCACAGGAGAATACCTAAATTTGCCTTGTAATTTAACTGCATCCTTGTTTATCTAAAAATGTTAATTCTTAAATAACATTTATCATATTTATTAAAGAAAAACCAACGTATAGTTGATGGAACAATTTGGCTATCCATAATAATAAAATTCAAAATATAAACTAAATATAACTAACAATGACACAACAATAAAACAAACAGCGTTATTAATACAAATATTTACTGGAATATGTTAAATTATAACAACTGAAATATATTTTTTAAATATATACTACCAAAATTTTGTGGATTTAGTCTACACTTCCATTATCTATAATAATTTTTCTTTTTTCAACGAAAGAAGGCTGTAATAAAAGTTAATTTAAGCTTTTAATACTGTGAGATAGGAACTTTTGTGTTGAAGATTTCCAGCTATGAATCTGTCAAAATATGCCCGAGCTGACCGTTAAATTATAGTTACCAATGTTTTTCCATGTTTTTGATTCTCTTGTTATATCATATATGTGATGCTGCTTTGTTTGCTTTATTTGATATATAGAACACTCATCCTACCAGTGCTGACATATGGGTCAGAAACATGGACCATCTCCAAAACAGACGCAAATCTTCTGCTCGTCTTCGAAAGGAAGATACTAAGAAGAATAATGGGCGCATTCTGTGAGAATGGTATTTGGAGAAGGCGATATAATTTCGAATTGTACGAGAAGTATAAAAAAATAGTAAATGGTAGAGATGTAATATCCTTCATAAAAATAGGTAGGCTTAGATGGGCTGGACATGTGTCTAGAGCAAATGAAAATTACCCACCCAGACGAACTCTATTATCGGTCCCAGTGGGAAATAGGAGTAGAGGCAGACCACGACTGAGATGGAGGGACGAGGACGCAAGGAAAATCGGCGCGGCAAATTGGCAACGGTTGGCGATGAACAGAAACGACTGGCGAAATAGACTGGGGAAGGTCAAGGCTCAACTAGAGCTGTAGCACCACTGATGATGATGATGATCTATATTACCTGCTACATTTGGAAGTAGCAGCTAATTCTCTGTTCTTTTATATTTACCTAGAATTTCTTCAGATTATGACTCAGACCTCAGACTTGTATAAATTATGTTAGAAAGTGGCTTGTTATAACAATTATTTAAAAAAGAAATTTTAAAAAAATTAGAGTTATTTTGTGTTTTCATGAGTTTTATTTCTATAATACATATGCCCAACTTGGCTTAAGAAGATTGACATGTTACATATTTATTATATTTCGTTAGAGCCGATGAAAGTAGGATGTATAAAATAAATAAATAAATTTAAAACCACAGTTTTTGTATTAAACATAACTTATTTTATCACATGGTGGCTTTCCACATATAAGGTACAAATATAATAAACTTAAATAATTAGTATGTTACATTTTTATTATAAAAACCATAAACAGAGAGCACGTAAATACGGAAATATATACACAGTTTTGTGAAAAATATTTGGCAACGGTGAATTATTGATACCGGCGTGATACTGATATTAAATGTGTTTTACAGTTATTAATATCTAGATATTTTATTTTTAATAAAACAAAAGCAGAATACACCCTTATATCGATACAAAAATATATCTTCATCTCCACCTTGAATTGCAAAAATTCCAACAGTCAATTGTGGCCTATTAAAATTCCAAAAAAATAGAACCCCCACACTTCAGAGATCTAATTAACTCACATTCCGATTAACTGTATACAATACAGGCGCATTTAAAATAAAATGGAGTTGGGTGGTAATAACTAACAATACAGAGATTCTTAAACATAGAATTCCAGATATTGCACGGATATTAGCAGGAGAAACTTTATGCAGTTTACCAAGCCACACTGTAGACAAATGCAAATAAGATAAACAAAATATTAATTGTATCATATTCTATGTCATCACTACACATAATCAGGAAAATTTCAGGATCTAAAAAGCTACTTCATAAAACACCTGTTCGAGAACTGGAACAATACATGGAAATCCACATTATCAAAGCTTCAGAAGATAAAAAAAAAATTGGACCATGGCAACCGCTCGGGTTATCCAGACAATATCAAATAATCATTATTTCTCGTTTACGACTTGGACATACCCAATTTTCTCATGAAAATTTGTTTAAAAAAGAAGAACGCCCAATTTGTGATGAGTGCGGTTCACCCCTTGCAGTAAAACATGTGCCAGTCGAACAGTGCGAGAAGTTCAATCGTTACATAATTAAATACCACTTACTCAACACTCTTAAATACATTTTCGCTCCGCTAATAACCTTATTAGATTAAAGCGGGTTTTTTTTTGTGAATAAAAAAGCAGAATAATTTGTTTAAATTTTCAAACGATTTCCGAAAACGAAACATCAAATAAAGTAAGTGAAAACTGAAATTCTGTTGCTGACACATTCGACTCGAAAGTCACTCGAAAGGTCTCAGGAGATCTTTTTGTTTTTTTTAATCATTGTTTTTACTCACTTGTTGTAATCATATAACAAGATTAGCAAATCAATTAAACGATAATAATTTTATAGTTAAGTATTGATACTTTTTCTATCAAAAATCAGTTGTAAAATTTGAATACCAAAACATTGAAGTGGTTATTTCTTATTGGGTTCACCTCCCATATATTGGTATAATCGTGTGTTGAATATTGCAAACTAATTTGACCTGAATTTATTTAATGTTAAAATTAAATTAAAATTTAAGGGACTGATGGGGAAGTAATGAAGGTTCATTCGCTTTATTAGAACGGATCAGCAGAAGGCGGAGTTTATTCTGGATTGATATGGTAATTATAATCTTTTCAGATAATTCGTTTTATATCATTGACTCGCAAACGGGCATATAATAGAGTTGTTTACCTTATCAATTAGGATACAGTTGAAAAGTTTCTACCGTTTCTAGTAACTTGTTTTTCTATTAGTTGTATATTTGATTAACTTTTATTAAACTTTTTAGGTATATTTACGAATTATTTCTATCGTTTAGTACTTTAGACGGCTATATTATGAATAGAATATAATTATTGATATATGCCTATATGTGACCTGATAATACCTAAAATGATGGGGGTCTCTGAACAACGTAATGTCTTCAGCGGTTTTAACCTAATATACCATTATACAATTTGTTATGTTAATGATTATAATAATATAAAATTCTTCTTATAACACACTAAGACTTATTAGCGAATATCTAAGGGATTGGGAAAATTCTTTTTAGTAACGTAAAGTCCCAATATAACTTGTCGGTAGTTCTTACGATTCTTACTTTATTTGAAAAATTCTTAGTTAATATCTAATCCTCATATTTTTTAATAAAGAAGTGTATTTCAAATATTCATTAAAACCTGGTCTTTTTAGCCTTTATCCTGTTTCCAGAAGTTTTACACTCAGTTACTCTTTGTATTTGGTAATTGTCATTTTGATTTTGACGGATTCACGTTTCATATAAAGTGGAAGAAAAATTTTTATTTTGAATTTTAGATGGTGTGTAAGTGTTTATTAAATTTTAACTGAGTACTTCCGGCCAAGCTGATATCAGCAGAGTTTATTTAAAGATATATTTATAATGAAAGAATTTGCACGTTATCTTTAAATATTTAACTTCGTCAACTTAGAATTACAATAAATAAATGTGTAACCTCGGAAACCTTTTTTGGATGGTGCTAGAAAGGTCACTAATGGAGACACTACGGACGGCAGCTAGATGGTTAGTGGAGAGCGAGTCGTGGGTTCGAAACTAGCTTTTGGAACCGGGAATGGGTCCAACGGACGAAATAAGTAAAGGTAGAACAGGATAATAGATATTAGAAAAGATATAGAAATAAACAAAAAGATAGACGGGTAAAATTACCAAAAATAAGATAAAATAGAAACAGGGCGCCAATTAATTTTTTGGGTTCAAGGAGAAAATAAAGAAACCTTAGAAAAGAAAAGAGGTAAAGAAAGATATTTAGGTTCTGAGACCAAATCCAAGGAAAGATATCGACAGTTAATTATTAAATAAATTTGGTCAACACACTATATAAGCAAATAATAAATAGTAGGTGGACTCCGTCCACCTACTTACCTACAAAACTTAATCAGCCCGATCTTTCTTCTGGTCGAAGGTATAATAATTATTTAATATAATAAACAAACATTCAGAGGTATTGTTATATCAGGAAACTTATTAGGAGTCGAGTAATAAAATTCATTGATAAAACAAAACAATATATTCAACACCACTATGATATAGGCAGCTGAATGTACACACATGTAAAAAAAATGCACCATCAATTATTAAATGGTGGTATAGATATAACAATAAACAGTATTATAATTAGAAAATACCTTTACAAATACACAAATATAATAAAATCATACACAGTTTAGATTATCAGCGAAGAGCGCCTGATAGTATTTAAAAATATTCAACTACAGTTGATTAAAGAAGTTTCTCTTTGCTGTTTATGGGCTTATCTCGAGATAACGGGTACACTAAATTAAAAAAAATGAATAGCAAATAAAACAAAGTTAATTAAAGTTAAATAGTTAAATTCAAGTTAGTTAAATTCATAGTTAAATTCAAAAGAATACAAGAATAAGATAATAACAATAAATACACTACTACAATTGGACTACTACATTTTCTGCGTACTTGGAAAGACATTAACAAAATCATTTAAAAAAATATTACCATGTGGCAGATTACAATATTCTTGACATTTTCTGTGTACTTGGAACGACGGCAACAAAATCATTTAAAGAAATATTACCATGTGGCAGATTACAAACTGTTGGTTATGGCATGCAGAGTTGTGGATGTTAATTTCAAATATACATCGATAATTTATGTGATGCATCAATTGAACAGCTGGCATCGATGATTTTCGATATATCGAATTGAAACATCAATGTTTCTGATGCATCGATAAAAACATCAATGAATTTAAGAACGATTATAGATTCTGATAATTGAAAATACAGGATAGAATAAGATGGGGCATACGAAATCAGAAAAATGAGAGTCTAAAATTTTAATGCTCTTATTTTTATTAAACTTAATAATCATTAATGAAACTTAATTTAGTATTGATATGCTGTATATTTTATTACTTTTTTTTTAATCTGTATCATAAAATATCATGAAAAGAAGAATAAATCAAATAAAATTATATTGTTAATGTTGATAACCAAAAACATCGATGACTATTTTAAATGATACCAACTTGGTATTACGGATTACACAGAGTCACAGAGATATTAAATCAAGATATTAGTTTGATTTCTTTGGTGTAGAAGTTGGTCTAGAGTAAAACCTCTGAGCTTGCGCTGAAACAATTAGTAGGGAGCAGGAGCGGTTGGAAAAGATCTCTTGAATAGAGATGAAAAATCTCCAATTAACTATTAGTTTCATTATCCAGTCTCAAAAGTCCACTGCTGAACATATGCCTCTTCCCCGTGTTTCCAACCCCGTCTATCTTTCGCCGCTCTCATCCAGTTTTTATTTAGCTTCCTTAAATCGTAAGCACATCGTGTAGGGGGTCGATCAAAGCTTCTCTAGTGTTTCACAACAAAAACATGAATTATTTAGTTTTTTGGAAGTGAGACCTTAAAAAACATATTTTATCTATCGTCTTATCGCCTAACCTACTTCGCACAAATCTGCACACATAGCCGGTTGCGGAGAAAGCCCTTTCGGCCTCTACGCTGGTCAGTTTTATGGTCATCAAATAGTCATAAACCATGGACAAATGATTGCCTTTCGCCCCTTCGGTCTCATAAACGGATAAACGGTAATTTCCTTTTTTCAAAATCTTTTCCTAATCTTTTTAAAAACCAGTTTTTTTGGTTATAAAAGTTTTCTCTCTCTCGTTTCAGTTCAATATCAAGTTCTTATTCTAAAGTAAAATTCACGGGCTCCGGATTAGCTGGCATATCTTCTACTTTGATTATGTCCTCTTGCACTGTTTCCACAATCACTTGTTTATTTATACGACTTAACAAATTTGTCATCTCTTGTCGCATTGCATTATTTTTCGGCATGCGGAAATAACCAGGATTGTTTAGTCCTTCGTCATACTTTTCTGGATTTTGTAAGTACACTAATGTACCTGTTATTTCAGAGAGGCGCCGTTCCGCGATTCTGTTGCGTAGTACTTCCGAGAGCTCGGCACTAAGGCTAGAGTCCTGGCTATTTAGTTTGTCTAAGACAAATTTCAAGGTTGTGTCGGCCGTTATCAAAGTGGAGTCTCTTCTGAAAAGAGCTTCTACAGCCAGTTTCACCGGTTGAAGAGTGGCGATCAACCCATTGATTATTGAACACTCGCCAGCAGAGAATTTTATCGCAGAATCAGTGTCTATCAACGCTTTATCGATGCAAACTTTTAGGCTGTAGAAACGTTTCAACATACTGAGCAAACTGTTCCGTCTTTTGCGGCAGTCAACAATCAAACTTAATTCTTTGCCTTTCTCTTCCTTGACATATTTTTGCAAGAACATGTTGTCTTTGGTAGGTGATTTTTTGAACGTTTTAACAACTTTTCGTATTTTCATGAACAGATCGCTGTAACGGGGAATCAATTCAACAAGACTCGTCGATGTTGGTTCGATTTTTACTGCCAATCCTTCATTCATCTCTGTCTCCATATCTTCATTTTCGTCTTCATATTCATCAGTGTCGTCTATTGCTGCTTGTTATACTTCTCTTTGAGGTTTCTTTTCTATACAGCACGTCTACTACTACAGCCAAATGAATTCCATGTGCATAGTACAGTTGTTGATAGCAAGGCGTGAGCTTGCCAACTTTGACCATAACGGATGCGCCGTCGGTTGTAATACCAATGGTGTCGGATTCAATCATTAAACCAAAAACTTTCAACCATTCTGCCACTAATTCAATGCAGTGTTCGGCAGTGCACGAGCCGTGAATTCTGATCAAACCTAGATTAAAATGTTCTGCATTGTGCAAATTGAGATTTATGTATCTGTGATTTTTTTGGGAGGTTCACTCGTCGAAGCTCAACGAAAATCTTTGTCCTTTTTGTTTTAAATTAGTAAATTCTTTTATAAGATTTGCTTGGACTTTCTCTGCATACCTGTAAATTATCGCTCTTATAATGTTCGGAGAAGTTGGTGATTGGAATCCACTTTTTGCGAATAACCGTCTCAAGTCGGGTGAGGTACAAAATGAACTCAAGCTAAAATCATCTTTGAAAACCATCCTAGTAACCATATCTTTCGTAGAATTTTCTCTTTCAAAGTAGGAATTAATAATAGTCTTATTCGACTTTTTGCTCGGAACTACTTCCTGATTACCTTCATTTTTTGATAAGGTTGCGTTGGGGGCACTGGGTGCTGGTATAATGGTGCTGGTGCTGGTGCTGGAACTTGAAGAAGAGACGTTGTGTATCTTTTTTATTTGTCCTTTTAAGCCTGTTGTTGAGCGGTTGCTAATTAACAATTTTTTTTGAGCAACTTGCACTTCGCCCCTCATCCAGTTTTGTGAAAAAGTCCCACAATTTTTTTTATCATCTTCAAGAGACATTTTAATTAATATTAAAATCCAATATAAACAACACATGGGACGGTAGCTCCAAAAAGAACGGGGAAACTGTAAGTAATAAAACTTTTTATTCTACAGAAAATTTAAGAGAACATTTTCTATATCACAGCAGTGATACAGGCCCTTTTCATGTATATATAGAAAATAATACTCCTGATTTTAAAGGTAAGATAAATGCTATCAAAATCGGTGATATTATACTATCAAATTTTTCGAATTTAAATAACAAAATTACTAGTATTGATTGAACATTATTCGATCTTATATATTAAGATGTTAAAGTTACCAGTGGATTTGATAACATGGCAACGTACGACTCTACATGAAGTTGCTGGTCCTGAGACGTCTAGACGTGAGAAGTGTCTACGAGGACTTAATGATAGCAACTGATGAGTTATATAAATGAGTTATATAAATAAATTTATTAGATAATTATAATTGTACTTACACATGCATTGCTGTTAAACTTTCTTGTATCAATAAACCTATACATATAATATCCATATACAAAGAACCAACTAGTAGAGTCACAGATGAAGAATGGATCCAATGTTTTCAACACATTCCTCCACCATTCATCATTGGAGGGGACTTCAACGCTTACAACATGGTTACTAATGATACTCATGGTAAAGTTTTATTAGAGGCGATAGAGCAATGTAATCTATTATACTTAAATGATGGTTCTCGAACTCTTGCACTAAGTTCCAGTCCATCAGCAATCGACATAACAATTTGCACCCTGGATATTATATCTAAATTAACTTGGTCTGTTATTTAAGATCCACATGGTTCTGACCATCTACCCTTGGCCATCGCCTTGCAAAATTCCAAAAGAGCAATACCACCTGGTAAGAATACACATAAAAGATGGAATCTAAATAAAGCAAATTGGAATTTGTATTCATCCAACTTTTCTTCAGAAAAACTTTCTCAAACTTATGAGGAATTAGTTAATGAAATAAACCGATGCGCAACCATTGCTATTCCAAAAGTATCAAAAAATAAAAAATATCCTACAGAAAAGATTCCAAAACCATGGTTGGATAATAACTGCGACACAGCTGCAGATAAGCCTAAACAACAAAACAAATCCCAATATTCATAATTTAATTGAATACAAAAAATTGGGTGCATTAGCTTTAAAATTAGAAAAAAAACAAAATTGGATAACTTACAGCGAAAGCCTTAACTCCCACAGTCCAATCAGCGACGTCTGGTAGAAAATACATCACTACAAAAACCGAAAGCAGTGCAATAAATGCAAAGCAAAATCCCTCGATAAACTGCAAAGCTACATGGATAGAAGATTTCCACTTCAAAATTTCACGTCATTGGGTACTAAATCAAATAAAAGAAGCTTCAGTCACCGTATCCAGAGAATACTCCAATCTAGAAAAACTATTTGAATTGTGGGAATTAAATCATAGACTTCAACAAAATAATAGTTCATCTCCAGGGTTGGACTGTATATCATACTCTATGCTATATTTTTTACCCACAGAATACAAATCATTATTATTACAAATTTTTAACAATATATGACAAAAAGAGAATTTAATTCCCAAAACATGTAAGGACTATATTGTATTGCCTATAAAGAAGTCAGGAAAGCCAGATAACAACGTTGAGTCTTACAGACTTATATCTTCTTGTATACTAAAATCTCTTGAGAGATTAATCAAAAATCGGCTTGAATACTGGCTTGAATGCGAAGATATCCTTCCCAAATCTCAATATGGCTTCCGGAAATTCAGGTCTACACAAGATGCTCTCACTTCACTAGTTTCCTCCGTTCAGGTCAATTTAACAAATCAAGAATGAACAGCTGCAGCATTTATAGATGTAACCTCTGAATTTGATAACATAAATTTATATATACGTAAGAAATTGTTATATCTTGGAATGTCAATAAAAATTTCAAATTTCATTATATCCTTGTACAAGAATAGATGGACTTACTTAAAAATAAATAAGAAACTTTTCGAAAAGCGCCAAGGCTAACGAATATAGGTATACCACAGGGTAGTATTTTAAGTCCACTTCTCTTTTCATTGTACAATATAGATTATAACTAATAGACTAATACTAAACTAATATATTACAGTTTGCAGATGATGTTGTTTTGTATACGTCCCACGCTACCGTAGAAATTTGTAGGCGTCGACTCGAGTTTACATTAGATTGTATAAAAAATTATTATCATTCTCTAGGCTTATTAATATCAACTACAAAGACTGAAATTTGTTTTTTTTTTTTCCAAAAACGACAAACTCCTCAAGGTAACTTAAAATTAGGAAAAATAAAATTTTCAATCAAAAATTGTGTAAAATATCTAGGCACATATTTGGATCGTAAACTGTTATGGAAGGATCAAATTCATTCTATTATAAAAAAATCGGAAAACTCCATGAATTTCCTTAGAGTAAATATAATAGTAATAGTAATATAAAATAGAGTCCTTATTTTGTAATATCAGTTGGGGAGCTGACCCGAATATTGCATTGCTATTCTATCGCTTAATGATTCGACCAATTTTCCCCTATAGTTGTCATTTATATGGGTCTGCATCAACAGGACATCTTAATAAAATTGAAATACAAAAGAATAAATGTTTGAGGCTATGTCTTGGTTACTTAAAATTTACTTCTATTACTATTATTGAAATTGAAGCTAAAGAGCCACCCCTTACACTACGCAGACAGTTTTATATAGATAAGTTTGTAGCAAGAGCTATCTCAAAAATATTCGTCTCTTGAATATATTAGACTTAAGCCACAAATATTGGCGTAACAAAAAAATCCCATATACGTTAAAAGTTATAGGAAATTGACAATATTTGAAGATCAATTATATCAAAATAAAATACCACCAATTTATACTCAACCTCCTCAAAAAGTCAAAGACTCTCTTCTCCAAGGTAATAGAAACATATATGGATTCAAACCTTCCAGGAAGTATGATCAACAAAATAATTAAAGATAAGTGGCCTTCATTTCAATATATTTTTACTGACGGCTCTAAAATTTAAAATAAAACGGGTTGTGCAATATATGGAATATATGGAATTCTGATTACAAAGAATCATGTCGATTGCCCAATGAAGCTTCAATATATTATACTGCCGAACTATAAGCTTTATTACTTGCGTTAAAATATATAGCCTCTATTGGTATGGATAATTATATCATTCTGACCGATTGTAAAAGCATTATGGACAAACTCGCTTCTATTAAAACCACAAAAAATCTAAACCATATTGAGATAGAAATAAAGAGTTTACATTATGATATTGCTTTCGCAGGTAGGTCAATTATTATTTGTTGGGTAAAAGGACACTCTGGAATATTAGGAAATGAAGAAGTCGACAAATTAGCTAAATCTGCAGCTTTAACTAAACATAATATAAACAACATACTTCTACCAGTGACAGACATAGATAATATCAGTAAAAACAATTGCAAACAAAGATGGTAACGTTTATACAACAAAAGTACAACTGGAATAAACTTTAGAACTTGCCAACTACTAATTCCCAATGAAAGATTAAATATGAGCCAAATAGGTTATTTATAAAAACAATAAACAGAATAAAATCAAACCACGCATTTACTCCTGCATACCAACACAGCATATTTATCACTGATAACCCATATTGCTTCTGTGGTAAAGTAGGAGACCTACAGCACCTTATATTGAAGTGTGGACAGCTTAGGTAATAAAATCAAAAATTGTAACTACCTCAAATAGTCTGCCTAATTGGCTCTGCTAAAGCCATTATACAATAAAAAAAATGTATTATTTTTATTATTATAACAGGAATATAATATTCTACTCTTACAATGTGGAGTGATCGCAAGGAAACATATTTTCTTATTTCTGATTTATATTTTTATTTAATATTTGCCAGTATAATTATAAATATATTTTTTCCTAAATCCCAAATTTTAAACTTCTCTTACATATATGATATAAATATAATAACTCTATAACAAATGTATCTCCTAAGCAACATATATAATGGTTGTTATACCTGTAAGTATATGTCTGTATATCCTTATATTCTAGAAAAGCTGCTTATTTAGTAATCGAACGGTATTCTGTAACTTCCGAGTCGACTGAAATCAACTAACTACTTGCTCTGGTTTAGGTTTCGATAGAAGATGGCAACACGGCATGTTCTACCATATATATATATATATATATATATATATATATATATATATATATATATATATATATATATACAGTAGACTCCCTCTATAACGAGAACTGAAATGACAGACTAATTACCTCGTTATAAGCCGATCTCGTTATATCAGACAATAATAATACTGTGTATACATATAAATCTGTAGTTTTCTAAACCATTAACTTCCTATAGTGAAGCCATTCGGAGCAATATAAGATGCTAATAAATATTGTTTGAATGGCGTTTTTGAAAAAAAGTTATTTACTTTTATTGTCAATGAAATATATTAAAACATAAAAGAGTTGTTTACTTTTATTATCAATGATATACGTTAAAACAAAAAATCTGTACTTATATTTGTTTCCAACTACATAATGTATAAAGCGTATTTTCAAGGATAACATAAACTATTGCTTCTGCAATTTTAAGAACTCTGTCATTTTTAACTGCTTTAAATGGTCCAGTATCATTCTATCATATTTTCTAAAGATGTGAAACAGTTGTATTTATTCATTGTAAAGAAGTTTATTGCGGGCTGCAGTTAAGTTTATTGAGGGGCTGTTTGAAAAGGTATTTATTTATAGCCACGACCCGACCAAAAACGTAAAAAACACGTTTTTGAATCTTATTTTCTCTCGTTATAACCAAATTTGCCTCGCTATAGACGGTTATAGTTCAATAGAAATTTCACGGGACATCTAATGTATCTCGTTATAAGCGAAACCTCGTAATAACCGTGTTCGTTATAGAGGGAGTATACTGTATATATATATATATATATATATATATATATATATATATATATATATACAACTGCATGTGCACTTTTTAACAAATTTCTTATTAAGGCATGAATTTGTACTTCCCCAATTCATACTTGCAATACGCATTCGTCTTTCTTGTTTCTTTTTGACTGCCCGGCATTCAGTACATTCATTCTGTTGTTCTTTATAATGCCAATTCCACATATCTACATATTTATTGTTTTTCAATATTATTTTATCATCCAAACTTACCGTCTTATGTATGTCCTATAAAGTTTTAAACCTCTTTCCTCCGATATTTCAGATTTTGCTCTAATTCCGTTTCAGTATTTTCTAATATATGTTAACATATTTATTAGTACTACTAACCCATTTTTTAGTGGTCATCACGAAATGTCGGCAGGTAATTTTATCCAAATTAACCTCTTGAGTTATTTATCATATTGAGTTATTAAAATTTTTCTCGATAGGATGATTTAAAGAGAATGACACAAACATCATCATCATCATTGGTGCTACAGCCCTATAAAAGAGCCTCGACTTTCCCAAGTCTATTACGCCAGTCAGTTCTATCCATTGCCAACTGTTGCCAGTTTGCTGCGCCTATTTGTCTACCATCCTCATCTACACCATCCCTACATCTGAGTTTTGGTCTACCCCTACTTCTACTTCCCACAGGTTGTGACATAAGGATTCTTCTAGGAGGGTTGTTCTGCTATAATCTTGCCAGATGTCCTGCCCATCTTAGTCTTCCTTTTTTATAAAGGATACTACGTCTTTACCACCAAATATATGTTTATATCTGTGATATATCTCGTAGTTGTACCTCCTTCTTCAAACACCATTTTCACAGATGCCACCAAATATTCTTCTCAGGATCCTTCGTTCAAATATAAGCAGGATATTTTCATCTGCCTTGGAAATGGTCCATGTCTCCGACCCATATGTCAACACTGGTTGTATAAGGGTTTTGTATATGGTTTTTTTGTTTTTTGGCTTAAGTTTCTGCTTCTTATATGTCTACTCAGTCCAAAATAGCATTTGTTTGCTAGGATTATTCTTCGCTTGATTTCTTCCGTCATGACGTTCTCCTTGGTGATCAGGGAGCCTAAGTATGTGAATTTGTCCACCACTTCAAAGGTAGAATTATCAACCGTGAATTGGTGGCCGATGTTTCTGGCTCTATTGTTGGGTGTTGATGCCATTATGACACAAACATAAGTAGGGCAAAAATCGTTACAATAGCACACGGAGAAAGTAAATAAAAATTAAAACCTGCAAAAAATCGTTGAAAGTGATAACAAAGGAAAAATAGTATCACTGCACTATCAGTGCTTTATTTCAGTGATCGAGAGAGGTGTTGCCTTAGTCGTAACCGTCTCATTTTATAAACTCATATTCTCGCTGTGGCTCCTTTCTCTTATATACTACCGACAAGGCGCAATTCCAGTTACTTCGAACACTTGAATATTTATTCCATAATTTCTACGAATCCAGTTATTCCTCTGTGCATTCCGGGAAACGTTCTCTAATTATACTTATAGCGAGGGAAAATATGCGATAGGAATGACTGATACATAACTGCTCTTATCATTTTGAACGTGAGCTTTCTTTTTTTTCGCACTTAATTGTTTTTATTACTCTCGAATATACCAATACATTTTTATGCTAGCTATTTTAATAATTGATTTTGTTGCTCGCCCATTTCTGCTTAAAGTTGTACTTGCTTTTTATTAGTTTTTAACGGCTTATACAGTCAAGAATAGCCTGTATATACAATATAAAAAAATATAATTCTAGTTATATTGTTATTAGATCATTTCTGCTTAAAGTTCTACTTGTTTTTATTAGTTTTTAACGGCTTGCATAACAAAAATAGCCTATATATAAAATCGAATGAAAGTTCTTTTGTAGTTGACAATTATAAAAATTTTCCCAATTTTATATTCCAATAGAATTGCCAGCTAGTGCATCAGTAGTCATGTTTAGTTAGTATTCAGTATAAGTTGTTAATGTTTATTTAGTCTCCTTCAGCTTAACGAAATCTATATTTAAATATTATTTTTATATCGGGTTAAGCCTCAATTGGTTTTAACGAAAATAATTACAGTTTTAAATAAAGTTTGACGTGTCGATTTCCAATGATACACAATACACAATGTGCAACACACAATACACATAAACATACAAACTTTATACAAAAATAAAACAATAAAAGACACAAAACAGTCAAAGTTTGATATTCCGAGGGTAAAACACTACCCACAGATTTTGTGTCAACCAAAAGAAGGCTATTGCCTACAAGATCGAGGACAAATAAGTCGTCAATCATCAATTAAAAAAAAATAACGTACTAAAAACTTGGTTAAATATTTTCCCGTATTTTTTTAAAATAATCTTTTTTGAAAACGATTTCCGGAGTGGAAATCAAAACTTTAAACGTTATTTAAAAATTTTCATTACAATCAATTGTGGCTTAACCCCATATAAACATAATATTTAAGTTAAATACATATACTACTAATTGCAGTACATAACCTGGAAACTGTGGTAAAAAGAAAAAAGGTGCGTAGTAAGTTATAAGTATAGATTTCTTAAACAGGTTCTCAAATCTATACTTATAACTTACTCCGCACCTTTTTTCTTTTTACCATAGTTTCCAGGTTACGTACTGCATTTAGTAGTGTATGCGATACATTAAACAGGTTACTTTTATTCGAAATGTAATGTTTTGCATGTTGAAGATATGCGCCGAAAGACAATCCAATATGTTAAGACACGCATGTTTATCACAATCACAGGTAAGTGCTATATTGAAATCTTAGAGGTAATACTGGACCTCTTCATCGGAACATAATTGTAAGGTGAATTGCTATGGAAATTTTCTTTTTGCGAATACAGCGTCAGCATCTGATTGGGCATCTAGATGCATTTAGCTGACATAACAAAATTCATAAAGATGCCCACAGACATTATACCTGCAAAACAATATTTTGAACTTAAACTAACCACTATTATAAACAAGTGTAAGTTGACACAGAACAAAATCGCGAGAGGTGATCTAACACTTTATACTGATTGGTCGAAAATACAAGAGAGAATAGGAATAGGCGTGATTGGTCCTAACACCACCACTCCGATATTTCATATCGGAAATATTCCTGCAATATTTCAATATTATAAGTAGAACTTGATTTCTGAATCAATTTTTGTGCTCAAGTGTACCTGAAAAACGCCTCAATTCAGCCAAAACATTTATTATCTCGTGACAGCCAAGCTACACTGACGGTCTAGTGAAGTCTACAACTTATGAGTCGGTAATGGCTTGGAACTGCAAACATTCCCTTAAGCAACGGGCAAGACACAACAAAGTCACTTTGCTGTAACTGTTTTATAGCGATTTCCTCTCTATAAAATGAACAAAGTGGGCAGAGCAAGTTGAAGATTCTGCGAAAATGCAAAGGAAACAGCCGAATATATTGTTTGTAACTGCGGGGCAATTGTCCGTCAACTCCTTAAGTTCCTGAAACATTTTTTTTTTCGACCCCTTTAAAACCCACAAATTGATCCATATTTCATATTCCATCTGACAGTGCACTTGTAGATATTTATTAAGTTGTTTGTGATAAAATATATTAATTCCTGGTGTAAAGTTTTGTTTGAGATAATTGAAATGTTGCTTCCAGTTATCTTTATAGTCAGTTGGGTTAGAAAATATTATCTATTGAGGTTTGCCATTTTGGCACTTTCTCAAAATATGTAAAATATATTTTAGCAGTTTTACTAAAATCTCCTCGATCAGCAGATTGTAAGATTTTTTAACGAAATTTAAGATTTAAAGTTGTTTGTTCATTATTAATTCATATTGTTCGTATTATTTTAATTACATTGTAATTACAATAAGTAAGTTTTTTAATTTGCCAAGAAGCGATTAAGCATTTCCAAATTTATAAATAAAATGCGTAGACCAAAAAAAAACATACTTTTACAATACTCAGGGCAGATAACGCTTTTAGACTAGTCAATCAGATTTGATTTACTATTAGTTTATGTCGTGGCTAGTTTATTAAATAAACTAACTGTGTTTGGCTCATCCTAACGTTGACGACGAATATTTTAACCTTTCGCCTTTCTACACATATTGAAATTTATTTTTCTTGGTATATTTTTCTCTGTTTAATTTGTTTAATTTAATTAATATTTTTTTTTGAGATTTTAGTTATAAATTGAGTTATTTTTTAAGTTGGCCGCCCATTTGTTATTATTTATCTAAACATTTTCTACATTTTATGTGGTACTACCATTTAGTTATTTTCCCATATACTAGCTATTTTTTTTTAATGGAATACTTCAATGTACTTTACACCTATATGTGGCTTTAATTTTAGATTTTAATTTATTTTACCCTTTAACTTGCTATTTAAAAAATTGTAATTGACTTAATTTTTATTCTGGCTTCATTCGTTTTGCATTAAGTACTTGTAGATATTAAAAATTATACCATGACTTGTTTATATCGTATATTTTTTATATTAGCGAATATTGACTTGCAATCAAATTGTATCTCCCCCATATCGGAACATACAATATATGCGGACATCTGTCACATGAATTTTGAGTATCAGTAAATCTTGTTTTATTAATTTTTTGTTTCGACCCCAGCCCATAATTCTTTTATTGAAGCTTTGCTCTACTGCTTAAACAATGTCCTAACATAATACACGCTGGCAATTTTGATCAATCTTGTGGTGCTCGGTTTATATTTTCCTGTGAATAGTGTTAACTATAAACATCAACAAACTGTTAATTCGAAAATTATACAAATATATTTTTTTAAATGACATACCGTGAATATACGGTAATTCTTCGCAAATCACTATATATCAAGATATATATTCTGATTTACTTGCTCTTAGATATTGATCTACGTCAAAAAAATTTTTTTTTCACGTCTGCCAGTGACAGACATAGATAATATCAGTAAAAACAATTGCAAACAAAGATGGCAACGTTTATACAACAAAAGTACAACTGGAATAAACTTTAGAACTTGCCAACTACTAATTCCCAATGAAAGATGGTTTAAATATGAGCCAAATAGTTTATTTATAAAAACAATAAACAGAATAAAATCAAACCACGCATTTACTCCTGCATACCAACACAGCATATTTATCACTGATAACCCATATTGCTTCTGTGGTAAAGTAGGAGACCTACAGCACCTTATATTGACCTTATAGTGTGGACAGCTTAGGTAATAAAATCAAAAATTGTAACTACCTCAAATAGTCTGCCTAATTGGCTCTGCTAAAGCCATTATACAATAAAAAACATGTATTATTTTTATTATTATAACAGGAATATAATATTCTACTGTTACAATGTGGAGTGATCGCAAGGAAACATATTTTCTTATTTCTGATTTATATTTTTATTTAATATTTGCCAGTATAATCCATCAAGAAGCGTTTTCTAGAGGGTCATTCTGTTCCATCTGCTTTAATTATATGCTTAATATATTTTGATATATCTGGTTCCTTGTAAATTCTATATATGTAGTTCAAAGTTGTATCATCTTCTCCACACTGCATTGTCATTCACCGCTCCATAGATACGACTTAGTACTTTTCTCCCGAAACATCCAATGTTTTCATTACTTTTTGTCAGAGCCCAGGTCTCTAAACCCTATGTCAGGACTGGGCGTATTATTGTTTTGTAGAGTTTCACCTTTGTATTTCTCGATATTTCTCAAATTGAGAATTTAAAAAGGAGATTGAGCCCAAGCATCTGTTGGCCATGCACATGCTGTGGTTTATCTCTGCGGTAGTATTATTTTCAGTGTTAACGGGCGCTCCTAGGTATGCCAATTCGTTCACTGCTTCGATAACGTCATTTTGATAATAAGTGGCCGTAGGATTTGTGGTCGCCTGCTTATTTTCATGTACTTCGTTTTTTTGGTGTTTATTATAAAACCCATTTTTGTAGCCGGTTCGTTTAGTGCTTCATATGCCTCTCATATAGCGTTTTCCCTTTCTTTCAACAATATTGAAATAATCAGCATAAGCAAGGATTTGAAGTGATTTGTTATATATTAAGCCGCTGGTTGTGATTTGTGGCAGCTTATAAAAGAAATATGGATACAGAAATCCCTCCCCAATGATTGGAATATTGGAATACTGTGCACCATACACAAAAAAGAAGATATCTTTGAATGCTCTAACCACAGAGGAATTATGTTGCTAAATGCAGCGTATAAAATATTTTCTACAGTACTATGTCAGCGTATGGCACCATATGCACAATCTGAAGTAAGAGTTTCAGAGGTGGTAAATCGACAGGAGATTCAGGAGATTGCAACCCTGAAACAAATTTTGGAAAAAACACTGGAATATGGCATTGATACTCATCACATATTTATAGACTACAAAGCAGCCTACGGCTCTGTGAATAGAAGAGAAATGTTCAAAGCAATGAAAGAGCTGGGAATACCAAATCAGTTGATAAATTTAACAAAACTAATTCTTGAAAAAGTCGAATGTAGAGTACGAATTCAGGGGGAACTGTCTGAACCTTTTAAAACAAATAACGGGCTGCGCCAGGGAGACCTGATTTGGCCCTCCTAGCTCTTTCATTGCTTTGAATATTTCTATTCTACTTATAGAGTCGCGGGCTGCTTTGTAGTCTATAAGTATGTGATGAGTATCTATCGCATGTTGCAGTGTTTTTTCTAAAATTTGTCTTACTGTTGAAATCTGATGAATTGTCGACATACCACCTCTGAAACCAGCCTGGTATTTTCCTACTATTCGTTCTGCATATGGTGCCAAAGGTGGCATAGGATTGTGGAAAATATTTTATACCTGCATTTAGAAGCGTTATTCCTCTGTGGTTAGAGCATTCAAATGTATCTCCTTTTTTATGTATGGTGCAAAGTATTCCAATATTCCAATCACTGGGAATGAATTTTGGTATCCATATTTTAAGAACCGTTCAACCCTCAACTTCAAGAATCTCTGGAGGTTCCTCTTCCCTCTCGTCTGTTCCGCTTACCTCATCTTTTTTGTGTTTTCTTCTTTTTCTTTTCTTCTGCATTGGCTTGTGTTATGGATGCCTTGAATTCTTTTCTGTTAATGTTAACTTTCTTATAGATTGGTCTAAATTCTTTTTCTCTGTTAAGGTTTTCTATATATTTAAATTCCTTATTTAAGTGGCTTCGTTCTTTTCTTTTTGTATCTTCCTTTCTTCTCTCTTCTTTGGTAATTCTCTACAGTTGTTCTAGTTCGGTAGGTTTTATTTTGTTCTTTTGTTGCATTCTTGCATTTATCGTCAAACCCATGATTTTTACGGGCATAATTTTCTGTTCCTATTTCATGTTGTGCTGCTGCTTCAATATCTTTCTTTATTCTAGTCCAGTAGGAGTCTATATCTTTCTGGCCTTCTGTATTTATATTTTCATGCCTTAGCATGTTGGTGATGTTTTCCGAATACCGTTCTGCAGTTGTTGCATCTCTCAGCTTTTACATATTCTATTTCTTTCTATCCATTTTTTTTCTTTGCTAATGTTTGAAATTCTAGCCCTGAATGTGGAGATCACTAAGCTGAGCGATATGAGTCTATGTTTGCGCCTGTATAACTTCTGCAATTTATTACGCCTGTTCCATGTATTGAATCATTAAGATGTGATCAATCTGACTTATTGTTGTTCCATAAGGAGAGGTCCAGGTTACCTTGTGTATATTCTTTTGTTAAAAATAGGTGATGGCGACTGTCATGTATAGTGCTGTTGCCAAGTTTATCAGTCGTAATCCATTATGGCTACTGATGTTGTGTAGTTACGACTATAGCTACGACTTCCTAGTCTATGCTATTGTGGACATGAAAACTCGCTCTCGTCTTAGTCTTGCATTTATGACCTTATTAAGTACTACCCTAAAAAAAATTTGGTTATTTGTGCATACCACATCTTAGGTTTTTAACTTATATTATTATTTAATTTAACTTTTTTATTCTATTTTATTATCGTAAAATTATTTTAAACGAGATAATATAACAATTACTGCTTCATTCAAAATTTCTTGTGTCAACCAGTATGTTTCTAAATCTTTGTGTTATTCTATTGTGCGCTTTCAAAATGGCAAATGTTCAATGCTTAATGTAAAAAAAGCGTGTAAAGCTTTGTGCAAATTTTGGACCGGTTTCTAATTATTTTACATTAGACGGAGTTTTTTGAACCGTTCAGGGGTTAAGATATTTATTTTACTTTTCGATTATAGAACCACTACTTTTTTTTTTGAAACTACAAACTACTATCTGTTTTTCCAGCTTATTGTTTTTTTTTTTTTTCGTTGTACTTGATCGCTTGCATTTGATGTTTCAAACTTTGATTCAGAAGGACTGAATGCTTCTAGCTGCATTCGGTTTGTACGAAAACAAAGCCTGTCTTGTACCAACAGCATTTATGAATCCGAACTAGTTGGGGGAAAGTTGACTTTCACAAAACTTGTAAATCCTCTTATGAATTATCTTTAAGAACAGTTTTAGGAGCTGACTCATGAGGTTTATCTACGGTATTCTTCGCATTCCTTAGCTCCTGTTTTTTTTTTCTTTTTTGGAAGTGCAATAAACTTATACTTCAGCCATTCTGTTGATATTTCTCCAGAATTGTATATGTTGCTGAGTATCTTTGTGATTATTGCTATTGACTAGTTTTCCATTAGTTTAAGTAGATCTGCTTGTATATTATCGGAACCTGCTGCTTTACCATCCTTTAGATGTTTTATTGCAGAATAAACTTCCTCATGCAATATTCTTGGTTTTCCTCATTTTCCGTACACGTTATTATTTTACTCTGTTTGTCTAAGATAATGTTTCCATTAGAATCAGCTAGATTTCCTTTAATTATGTCTCCGTCTTCGTCCACCTGTGAGTTCTTTAAGTTTCTTATGTACATTGTGACTGTCGTACTTTAACTGTTTTTTAATTGATTTTTATTTAATTAACTGAAAATACAGAATATAATAAGTTGAAAAAATAGTATATAAAACCATATTAGGTACAACTCAGAGAGCCAGAAATTAACTACAAAAATATTTTAACTGATCTTTAAAACATCTCAAAATGATTTGATATATTAAATAAATAATGATAGTACTATATTTCAGATTTCTTTTGCATTAAAATTCAACACAGTTACATAAATTATAAAAAAATATTCTTTTCGAATTCTAAATATTTTTATCATACTGTATTGAAAAACTATATTTTTATTGTCCAAAATATTTTAATTATATAATGTTCTTTATAAATTTATTCCGTATTTTCTATGAATTAATTATTAAAATAGTAATAATTATAATAAATATTTAATTAGTACGACCGAAAAAAAAGAAAGTAATTCAAATCGATACACATGTTCATATTTAGAAAAAATTGGTTAATAAGATAAATTCAGAGTATACGTATGACTCTAAGTTAAGATATTAAGAATGTTTTCTTCTTGAGTAGACAAGGTGACGTATTGAATGTAAAAAGAGTATGAGGTAATTTGTTATTCGTCATTAGAGATAATTTAACATAGGTTCTACTGACAGGGTTTGAAAGAAACGATTTTAGATGATTCTTAAATTACATAGTTTAAGTTCACATATTTCACATCACATTACATCAGTTCACATATTTATAAAATCATCGAGCCTTTAAAGAAAAAAAAAATAAAAAAAATTTGGCTTTTAGGAATTTTTAGTTTTATTCTTTATTTATTACTAAAAATAATATTAAATTTCTCGTATATGACTGTTGTAACTTTTTTATTCCTTTTCCATTCCCCTGTAGTTCAAACGTATATGTTTTCTCTTCGAAATGATTACTTTACGTAGTGTGATGGATGACCTGTGTTCATAACTCTGCAAACCGGGAGTTAAGCGGGATTTCTACCGTCAAAACTGACCCCATTGTGATTGATTCTCTTTTGTGTGGCCTATGTTATTCCTAGATCGATAGGTGAATATAAATTGTTTATCTGGAAATGGATATATGTATGTATATATTCTGCGATAGATGATAGGTTTATAAATGAAAACTCAGTTTGTATTGAAGTAGTTACATCCAATATGCCAACGTACACAATTATGATATTTGAAATGTCTGAAATCAAAATTTTGGTAAAATTGTTTTAACTGTAAGAGAACGAAGTAATTTTGTAGAGCGTTTTACCAATGAATATAGGCGTTCATTGTAGGTTAACGATTATGGAGCTACGTTCTGCTTAAAATTTAAATAAAAAAGGTTTGTAACCCTTTTTGATAGAGGCAGTGATTATCAAATTGTTTGCACAATTCATATAAACTTCTGGATAGGAGGCTTTCTTGACTGGTAAAACACGCGGTTAATATTCTTACGGATTTGCATTATTTATTTCATAAATATATAAAATTTATATTCATTTGTATATAAAATTAATGATAATATTAAATAAAAAAATAATTATGTAAATAAATAAATAAAATAAATATAAAAAATAATAGTTATTTATGTACTAAGGACATTAAGTAGATGTTAGTGCCCAAGGGCAACTATCTTACAAACACGAGGGCCTCTAGCCCGAGTGTTTGTAAGTCGCCCGAGTGTATACACATCTATTAATGCCCACGGTGCATACAAACATTTATGTCATATTAGTTTGTTATCGTATTCACAATCTAAATATTTTTAAAAATTCAAAAAATTTATCATAGTAGAGTGAGCAATATCGTCGTTAGCGTGAAACATATAATGAATGAACATCTGCGCCTATCAAACCTAAAAAGTGAAAATGTCAGATCTATTCATCACCGCATCTTCCCAGAATTACCAGTTTTATGTGAATTCTACTAAATAATTTTATGTAGTTATAATAATTTAATTCCATATTTTGTAACTTTAATAATAAATGCTATTAAGAAGTTATCAATTTTTTTTGTCTTTATTCCAGTGCGGGCCATAAAGTATTCTATTATGTAGTTGGTAACTAAGCAATAAAAACACGATAATGAACTAGTATGTCATAAAATAATAAATATAACCAAAATATCCGAGAGGATCACAAAATTGTTCATTTAAATATGGAGTTACTACAAATAAAATAATATTTTTGGATGGTGAAATCATTGTGAAAAGTAATAGTTTTAAGTACCTAGGATCGATATTACAAAGTAATGGGAAAATAGATGAAGCTGCATTCAGTAGAATTAGAGTTGGATGGATGAAATGGTTAAGAAGACTCAATAAAAACTGGATGAGAGTGGCGCAAGATAGACGGGGTTGGAAACATGAGGAAGAGGCCGATGTTCAGCAGTGGACTCTTGAGGCTGGATGATGGATGGATGAAATGGGAGGAACCGAGTGGTGTGTTTTGTGACAGAAAACGGTAATGAAACTAAAGGGAAAATTCTATAAATGGGCCATAAAACCAGCTATGATGTACGGAACTGAATTTTGGTCAGTTATTAAGAAAGAGGAACAACGAACTCATATGGTAGAAATAAGAATGCTTAAATGAATAAGTGGTGTGTCAAAAAATGATAAAATTAGCTATGATGTACGAAACCGAATGTCAATCAATTAAAAAGACAGAGGAATAACGAACTGATCTGGTAGAAATGAGAATGCTTACATGAATTAGTGGTGTGACAAAAGGGGTTAAATATAAACTAAAAATTAGTATATTGGGGGAAGTCTAAGGGTAGCACCAATTATTGCCAAAATGAGGGAACGTAGGTTAAGACGTTAATGACCCAATACGAAGAAATGCTGATCTGCTGGTACTTGGATGGAATATGAGAGGAAGATCAAAGAAGACCTAAAGGGGTCTTCTTTGATCCACCTTTGCCCTCTATAGACAGGAGATATGGGTAGGGAGAATTGATATTGGTATGACCCAACATAAAACCTTATGGAGAAATGTAATTTTGCAAGCCGACCCTGCATAGCGATAAAGACCAACAGAATGATGATGACTGCTATTGAAATACTTGAAAACACTCAGGAAAGACATTTGAGTATAAAATGACCTAGCGGTTGTGGTCAAACGATGTCCAAGAAAAAATAAAGAAGAAGAGAAAACTATATAAACAGCGGCAAGAAAACTATATAAGCAGTGGACAAAGATATTCAAAGCTCTAACGTCGTCAAAAAGGAAGTAAAACTAGCAGTGGCAAAGACTAAAGCAGAAGCGTATACAAATCTATACGATCAACTTGATACCAGAAAAAGTGAGGCAATGATATATAAAATAGCCAAACGTAGAGCTAACAAAAAAAAAGATTGTAATCATATTAGAGGCCTTTCGAATGAAAATAATAAAATAATAGTTTCCAAAAAATATGTCAAAAAGCATTGGAAAAAGTCCTTGGCAGCTCATTAAATATTGTTCTGAAGCCATTTTCTTTTGGCATTTTAATATTATTTAAGGACTATTTTTATTGGAAATTAACCACAATCTCGGTTTAAAATACTTTTATTTTGCCGTTTTGATGTCCACTTTGGAATTCGTTCTGAAATTCCGAGGTGGAAATCAAAACTTTAACGGCTCACAAAGTGGTAACTACGTTAATAAACTGGTAACTTTTGTTTGCTGGCTATACTATGCATGGCCATACCTAACTACCTAAAGGCTACCTAAAGTAAAATACAAACTATTTATCAATGATAACATTGTACTGGTCAATACATATTATTTGACATGGAGATTTTTTGGTATTTCCGATATGTTTCAGCATTCTAAAATCAAAAGTGAAAACAAAATGTGTTTATCACCCTTCAATCTTTAGTAATCGGCATTTATATCTTGAAAAAAGGTAGATAAGTGAGATATTAATAATACCCCGCGCAGCCACTATTTGTATTGTCTTCGCATTACAAATGTGTCAGTTTAATACTTCATATACACACAAAAATACACAATAAAGTTCAATCTCTTTATTTCTATCATATGTAAGATGTACACAGTTCATCCTATTTTATACATTAGTAGGTACTTATCGGCGTATTAAGTTAGTACATTTCCTATTGTCGTGGCGCCAAACCTAGTTAAGTGTTTTGTGTTTGACATTTGTTTTCTTCATTTATGTAAGTATATTGTGATTGACTATGAATTACTAATAAAGTAAAATGCCTAGCATTTTACTAGGCACTTAAACTAGAACTAACTTTCAAATCGCAAAAACTTACTCTTACCCCACTTATATGTAGAGCTTACAAACTTTATTTCGGAGTTAAAGTAGGATATCAAGATAAGCCATGGGCCCCTCATATGTTTTGTAAGGCTTGTGTAACATTATTAATAGCTTTGTTAAAAGCTAAAAACTGTCTTATGGGCTTTGCAGTATTAATGATCTGAAGAGAACCGACAGCCCATGTTATAGATTGTTACTTTTGTCTTACAAAGATTCACAACAAAGAAACGAGGTCCAAGAATACAGTGCAGTATCTCTATTTACCATTAGCTATTCCGTCTCCTCGAACGTAGCAAAAATCTTTTCATCCCAAAAACCACCAAAGACTTTGAGTGTGGACGAAGAAGAACTTGAAAATTTTAAGGTTCTATCTGGTGATATACAATTAGAAGAGGAAATAGACAGTGACTACTATTTGAAGAACCAGAATGATCCTCAAAACTCCATCCAATTTCACAGGCTGAATGTAAGATATAAGAGAAAGCTATTAAACCTGACAATTACAAATATCTTGTCACTGAATTACTACTGTCTATACTATATTTTAAGGTAAGCGTATCGCGAAGAACATACTAAAATTGATATATTCCTCTACAATGGACAATTCTTCGTAAAAAATAAAGTGTGGGTGATAGAAAAAATTCAAGTTTATTTTCGGCTTTCTGATGATATTGTACATAAACACCATGTTCTATCCATGTAACAACAAAAGTTTATTTTTGTTGACCAGTGTAATTAAACCACACTAACAGTGATTTTTGATCCTGTTTGTCCACCATGGTAGAAAGTCTACTGTTCTTTTCCATTTTTTTTACATACTTCTGTTCTTTGTGACTTTTATAAAAACTGACAGTTCTTTGCGCCATCTCTGGTAAACCTTAATATAATTTCGGAAGTTTTGGTAATTTTGGGTAAGAATTTCTCTACTATTTGTTTTCTAAAATAAATTTTAAGCTTGTCACCATACTCTATTGTCGTGTTGTAATCACAAACTATATCTTCTTATTTATTTATCACGTAATGATAACTGATACGAATTCAATTTCATTATTGTATTCATTCTACATTCTTCTTTAAGCCAGTGCGTCTAGACTTAAATCGAAATAGTGTTCGAATTTCGAATAAATTCAACATGATTGTCACAATTGATTTAGGGGTTGTAAATAGAACTAAATGGGCTAGAAGAATTACTTACCCACTTCATCACGATTTCAAAATCATAATAAAAACGAAAGAATGCTTTACTATTGGCACAATGTACAGGTTGTATGTTGAACGTAAAGAATTTATTTTAAAAATGCAACTACCTGCCTCATTTCATTTGTGTGGTAAGAAATAATAAATAATGCTCCATTTTTATTTGGCTGTAAGGGTCTCTATGCCTATTAGAGCACTGTTTTTATTAGTCGCTTTTTACAATCAATAAGGAAATTAAAATTTGAAGTTAAGACAATCATTTTTTATGGTATATTCTAATCGGGATTTATAGGCCATGTACCGGAATTGTTTGTTCCTGAAAACCATACATTCACTGCAGTTATGGAAACCATAACTACAGTGAATGCTGTAAATTTATACAGCAGACAATGGTTCTCTCGGATCTTTGGCCGATCTTATACTCTTGTATCGCCTTATAACAGTATGTAGGTACCTTCAAAATCAATTTTGTTTTTGAACTTTGTCACAGTGAGCGGGATTACATGACTAGCTGAGGTTTGGCAAGGTTTGGATAGGTATGGTTAGGTTAGTGTCTGTTTGGTTGTTAGGTTAGGATAGGGTAGGTTATATTAGCTTAAATATTCATCATCACCATATCATTATCATCATTGTCGGTCCCACTGCCTAGTTGAGCCTCGACCTTCCGAAATTAATTTCTCCATTTGGATCTATTCTTTGCAGCTTAGTACCAATTTGCCATACCGATTTTTTTTTGGCATCCTTATCCACACAATACGTTTATATCAACCTTAGTCTTTCTTTTTGTCTCGTTCCGTCGGGCTTTGCCAATAAAATACATCTTAAAAGGCAGCTTTCATTTCCTCTGGCCATCTGTCCTGCCCTCTGTAAGCGTCTAATTTTTATTGCAGAACTACATCTTTGGCTTCAGCTGTTTCGTTGTATATATTTTAGAAATTGAAATTGCACCCAAATTCCATTGGATGCAATTTCAAGTTCACAATGTATTGTAGAAAGTTCCATTGTCATTTATTGGACCTAATATTTTTCTGAGCATTTTTCTCTTTAATAATAATAGTATGTGTTTATTTGTATTATAAATTACAAATGTCTCAGATAAGTCATTAGAAATGGGAGTATTTAGATTCTGTACACCATTTTCTGTATTAGAATATTTCCTTGGTGTTAGGAATAACTTTCTCTAACGCAGTAATAAAAAGCTGGAGACTTGTTTTGCTGGAGTATCTCCCAAAAATTTTCGAAAACACCTGGACGACGCGAGGAGTACAGCTTTCTGCATGGCCTTATAAATATGTTCATTTAGACCCAGCTGTTAAATGTTCGCTAGGTTTTTGGGAATAACACCAGTAGTAGATAGAATAATAGGTACTGTCTGGGTACTTTCCATTCTCCATTGTCTCCTGATTTGTATTTCTAGATCTCTATACTTGGCTATCTTTTCGTTGTATTTAACACGCAAATTATTGGTGTTAGGTATCGCCACATCAATAAGTGTTGTTTGCCTGGTAAGTTTATTAACTAGTATGAGATCCGGTCTATTATGTGCCACTGGTTGGTCTGTGAACACAGTGCGGTCCCAGTATAGCTTGTAGTTGTCATTTACAAGCATTCTGTCAGGGACATATTGATAATAAGGAAGATGGTCGGTTTGGAGAAGTCCCAGTTTGTCAGCTAGTTCTTGGTGGATAATCTTTCCTACTGAGTCCTGGCGTTCTTTATAATCAGTTCCGACAAACGCCTGGCAGCCCCCGGTAAGATGTTGGATGGTTTCTTGGGCTTGGCATCAATATCGGCATTTGTCATTTTGGTCTTGAGGATCTTTAACAATATATTTCAGGTAATTTTTAGTTGGTATAATCTGATCCTGAATGGCAAGTAGGAAACCCTCAGTCTCGGGAAACATCTTTCCAGATGTCAACCAGTAGTTCGACGCTGTATTGTCGACAGATTCTTGGCTGATCTCATTGAGATGTCCCCATGCAGAGGTTTACTCATCCAGGTGCACATTTTTTCTTGCTTAGTCAGATGGTTTATGCGCATTTGTTGTTGCCTTAGTTTTAGCGGCGTTGTGTCATCTACTGCGCAAATTGCTCGATGTAAGGTAGATGTCTCAGCCTGCACCTGAAAATAAGTTCTTAAATTAGCAACCTGTTTATCCAATTGCTCACCTATGTTCATAAGTCCTCTTCCCCCTTGATATCGCGGTAATGTTGTTCTCTCTACTGCACTGCGTGGATGGTGTTTTTGCGCCTTTGTGAGAAGTGTTCTTACTTTCCGCTGAAGACTCTCTATATCCGTTTTTGACCACTTTATAATACCAAATGAGTAGCTCAGCGCGGAACAGGCGTATGTATTTAATGCCTTAAACAAATTTTTACTATTAAGATATGGCCGATTTAGTTGTCTTACTCTTCGTACGAACTCGGAAGTTAGTTCGGTTTTTATTAGTTTATGGTCAATTTTTCGCGCTTACTGTACTCCGAGATATTTGTACATATCATTTTCACCCATTGCCTCGATATTTTGGCCATCTTGCAAATCGAAACCTCCGGGCTAAACCTTTCCTCTGACTATATTTAGTATACGGCACTTGTCTAGACCAAAATGCATACTAATATCATTTGAGAAAGTTTCTACAGTTTTTAGCATCTGATCTAAGTGGTTTCGAGTGGAAGCCATTAATTTTAAATCATCCATATACAACAGATGATTAAGCTTCGCCACAACAGTGTTGTTATTTTTGATGCTAAATCCTGAGTCAGTAAAGTTCAGCAGCTGAGATAGTGGGTTCAACGCTAGGCAGAACCAAAGTGGACTTAACGACTCTCCCTGGAAAAGGCCCCGGTTTATAGGGATATCTTCAGTTTCGATATTGGTTTCACCAGTTATTTGAATGTGAATTTTAGTCTTCCACTCTGCCATTATATGCTTCAAAAAGGTCACAAGATTATCATCGACTTTATATATTTTTAATATATCTATAAGCCATTCATGCGGTACTGAATCAAAAGCCTTCTTGTAGTCAATGAAGGCAGTAAAAAGGTTTCTTTTTTTGGTGTATGCCTGGTTAGAAATGACTGAGTCGATGATAAGTTGTTCTTTGCAGCCCATGGAGCCCTTAGCGCATCCTTTCTGTTGAGGATCTATGATATTGTTCAGAACACAGTGTTGGTAGATACGCCGGGCCACACAGGATGTGACCAATTTGTACAAAGCTGGAAGACAAGTAATTGGGCGGTACTTGGCTGGATCTTGGGTGTTATTTTGATCCTTCGGTATTAGATAAGTGGTTCCCTGAGTAAGAAATGATGGTATTTCCTGTGAATTAGAAATAATATTATTAATCAATACTGTTAAAAGGTCATGAACACTCCAAAACTTATTATTATTATTATATTACAAATAAGGGCAGAGTAGCGAGCTCCTATTATGCCCAAAAATCAAAAATAAAAAACATCCTTATAAAACTAATACCAATTATAAAGTTAAGTAAACATAAACAATTAAGTATATCATACAAAAATTGAATTGTGAGACAATAAATAAATAAATAAATAATGCTGTCCGAAAAAAAAACACAATAATATAAATAATATAAACCGCTATCAAGTTTATTTTTAAAGATGTTAACACTAGTTACCGATATGGGGTTTTGATCCAAATTGTTCCAGATATTAAAGATTATATTTGGCAAGAAGTTCACCCTGGACCTTGCAGTAGTTTATTTCCTCTTTAATTTGTATCGATGGCCTCTTAATCTTTCGTCTTGATTCAAAGTGAATCTGGTGCTTAGGTTCCGAAAATTATGTTTTAAAATACGGACATTTACGGGTTTTAAATAAGGACATAATTAGATCACCTCGAAGACGTCGCTGCTCGACTGTCGTAAGATCAGCCATGGATAATCTATCTTTATAGTTAGGTCTTACACGGCCGTATGCCAGTCTTGTGGCTTTACGCTGAACATTTTCAAGTAGGATCTTATCGCGAATGAGATCTGGATGCCACACTGGTCCGGCAAGCTCAAGAATAGGTCTAACGTATATTGAGTAAAGTTTACTAACAGAAGTTAGAGATATACGTGTAAAACATTTACGGATCAAAAACAGTTTCGAGTTTGCACGTTTACACACCGACACTATGTGATTAGACCAATTTATGTCACTATTAATTATCACTCCGAGATCATTGTGGGAGGTTACCGAGTTTAAGGGATGTCTATTAATAAAGTACGGTAGTGATGGGTTATTTTTGCCGATATGTAAAACAACGCATTTTTCAATGTTAAGCGGAAGTAACCATTCTGAGGACCATTTGAATATTGCGTCAAGATCTTGTTGAAGAACATGTTGGTTAATAGTTGGATTCACATATAATTTCGTGTCATCAACGTAAATGGAAACCTTACTGGATACGATGAGCGGAAGATCACTAGTGTAGACACAAAATAGTAGCGGTCCAAGTACAGATCCTTGTGGGAATCCACTCTTGACTGGCTTATCTAGTGAGTGGTCTTCCCCAACACGAACCCTGAAGTATCTGTCGGATAGAAAATCTTCAATCCAAATGTTCAACTTTCCGCGGATACGTTTTGGAACGTATTGGAACGTATTGGAACGCGGTCAAAAGCTTTGGAGAAGTCTAAGTAGACTACATCGACAGGATTCCGATTGTTTAAAGATAAAGACCAATCATTTACACAATGAAGTAAGTTTGTGATCATTGAACTACCTTTGATAAAGCCATGCTGTTGGTGAGGAATACATTTTCTTGAAGAAGAAACTCAGACATAGTTTCCGAAATAATCGATTCCATGACCTTGCCGACAATAGGAACCAGGCTGATTGGACGATAATTATTGCAATCAAGTTTATTTCCTTTCTTGAATATAGGAGTAACCGAAGCCAATTTCCAGGACGAGGGGAGAGAACCTTGATTAAAAGAAGCATTCATTATAAGAGATATAGGGATGGCTACAGATTCTGCACATTGTTTGGGGAAAAAAGAGGTGAGTCCGTCTAATCCAGGTGATGAATTATTTCGTAGTTTTCTTAAATGATGTTTAATTTCATCCGGTGTGAAAGATATATTGTCAAGAGTTTTAGACAAACGTGGGCACATTATTTGAGGAATGGTATCGTTAGGTTCATTTGTAAAAACCTGAGAAAAGAATAACGATAAACATTCCGAAGATTCGTTATTCGAAGAACATAAAGACCCGTCATCTTTTTGAAGTAACGGTATGGAGACTTTAGAAGATAAAGATGTACGAATGTACCGATAAACTTTTTTACTATTACCACTAGCAATGATAGATTCTTCAAACTCTGTTCTTAACTTTAGCAAAGATTGTTTGACTCGGTTAGAAAAATTACGGTGGGTGAGAAAATCATCAAGGGATCCAGTAAGTTTATATCTTCGCCAAAGCTTTCGCTTATGTCGAATTAAATGGGTAGCTGAGAGGTTAGTCCAATGTTTTAGTCGGTTTCCGTATAGCTGCCGTTCGGTTGTATGATCAGAAATTGTTGTAATAGCAGTATGAAGAAAAGAGTCCCACATTGACGATGGGTCAGATTGATTAAGAAAAATACATTGCCAGTTTAACTGGGATAAAACTGAATTTACATTAAAGAAATCAGTAGTGACATACGTTTCGAAATTATTTTTGCATGGCGGTGTTAAACTAAATTGAATGTGAGCAGTAATAAGCGAGTGGTCAAAAAGACCCACAGGAGAGGACACTTCAAGTGTAGAAATTAGTTGATCGTCATTTGTGTAAAATAAGTCTAAAATTGAAGGATTATTGTTCGCTCTAAACCTTGTAGGTTCAGTTATCAGTTATCAGAAAGAGTTATTAGTAATAAGTAAGTGTATAATTTCTATACCGGATACATCTATTGTTTTATTACTGATGGAAAAAGTATTGGTAATTTCATTTGCTAAATAGTGTAACCGTTTCAAAAGATTTAAAAGAAAATCATTATAAATTTCGATTATTTTTTTTTTAAATAAAACTACTAACCCCATCTATCTATCAAGTACCTACCTGTAGCCGACTCAAGGATTCTTCTGTAATTCCCAAATATATCCGGTTGATGAGCACATTCATCACCTTGTCACTCACGCCCAGAATCAGGCGCCATGATAGCGTCTCGTTTTTTTTCTTAAGAACGTCCAACCGTTAAGACGTGTTTCCAAAGTGGGTCTCATTTTAGAGACCCTTATTGGAGAGGCTATAATGCTGATATATTTCTAATACATTGTCGCAAGATAGTATTGGTATGGAGTTATTCCAGATCATGGCCCAATAGCGGTATCTTTTTATGGAATACCTAACCCCTCTTATCTAGGATGGTGGTGGATTGATATCGGATGTAGCCGAATCAATGGTTTATTTGGTGACTGATTAAATAAGAAAAGAAACAGAGCAGATTAAGGTTGTACCAATTTTTATTATACCTACTTTCAAGACAACGGAAATGATTATCAACTCAAAAAAATGAAAATATAGTGAAGTGTTCTATTTTATTTAAAGGTTTATTTTCTTCATTATTCCTAGTTGATAAATAACTATATTATTTTCAATGTAAACAAATTTCGAAATTTGGGGTTAATATATATATTCATTTTCTTTATAACTAATTCTTAATTTAATACGATACAAAGCTTTTTTGTTTATGATAATGTAAACATAAAATAGTATTTTGGTATCCCTTTGGGATGACGTAACTTTTAATGTTTTCCTTTTGTTCATTACTAAGAAATAATAAAGAATAGTTTTCTTGTAAACCTTCGATAAATCTTATTTTTTTTGCTCGTCCCCTTCGAGGATAAACCAGGGGTGGCGTCCAATAATAAATTATAATTTCATATTATCTCATTGTGCTTGGATTTAAGATACGATATAGTTTCTATATGTTTAAGAAAACCCCGCCCAATTCTCTTCGACAGTGAGCGATTCTGGCCTTGCATATATCATTGTAGCACGCAGTGTTACAATAGATGCATACTTCTCCCCCACGACGAGTACCTCTATCTCTACGAAATATAGTGAAATTATCAATGTTTACAACAGCATCGGGAATAGAAGAATTAAGCCACGTTTCTGTTCAGGAGAATAATGTGAGGTTTTAAAAGTTGAACAGTACTTATAAATTCATTAGATTTGGACATAAGAGATGTTTAGATTCGTATACATAAGAAGCCAATCCGTAAATTTTCATGCAGAAGAGTTTCAAGCTCAGTACGAAGTTCCTTTAAACGAAGTTGCTGCATAGGTGTCTCGTCATCAATAACAGAATAAGTTTCAGTAGATTTGTTTTCCAAAAGTTTATTTTTGTTACGAAGAATTTTTCGAGTGTGGTGTTCAGAGCTCATTATCACTTTTATCATGTGGAGATAACTTTTATTTTGATCTGGTTTACCGACTCTATAAAATGTAACAGGACTTTCTTGACATCCAATGACTTCTAGGGCTAAATTTATTTTATTCTTATCATGATCTTTTTTTTTGTGCGTCCCCTGTAGGTTCAGGGACGCCTCTAACCAAAAAATTTTTGGAACGAGATATGCGGTCAGCTGCTTCATTGACAATGCTGTCGGTACATTCTGTTGTTGTAATAGAATCAAGTTGATTTAATTTGTTGCTGAATTCAGATAATTTAATATCAAAGTTTTCAATTTTCTTCTTAATGTCCGCTTTAAACTCGACTAGTAAACTCTTGATTTCAGTAATATTCCCAATGTTTGAACTACATGCATTGGAAAGTATACATATCCCACGTACTTTTTGCCTCGTAACTCGATCATCGACCGACAGTCCGTACAAGCAATGTGTATTGGTTTCTTACAGCCATCACACTGGAGCTTTCTATCGGAGGTAGAAGTTGGCTTTGAACAATTAGCGCAAAACGATGTATTAGGCATAATTAAATTTTTGCTAGTTTTAGACATGAATTGTAATTATTTGATTGATAATAAACACCAAATTTGTAGGACTTTTGGCATTGGATCTTTGAATGTTGGATCTTTTACCATCATTATCAGTTTAACAGAAATTATGAAGTATTGGATTGCTTTATATAACTTGTTTCGTATTACGCTATCATCGCTGCTTTGATATTTATGTGGTGAATTTGAAGATGGAAGGTGTCTATATCAAATTTCCTGCTTTTTTCAAGAATCTGTCTTCATACGAATATCTTCTCTATTGTTTACTGAAGGTCTGAATTCACTTCAGACTAGTTATCCCTCTGTAATTGTCACATTCAAGCTGATCGTCTTTTTGCGTAATGGTACAACCATTGCTCACGCATTTGCTATCATTTTTATGGATTAGGGTGTATTAGGTTAAAAGAAATTTAATTGAATTCGTTTAGTTTTAACCCAGCGAGCTCCGGATTTTTATGTTCTCCCGAATAATTTGCAGCAATTACAGGTTAGATTGCCGTTAAAGGTTAAAGTTGTGCTTTTATTAATAAGTTATGCACAATAACTCTGGAATATTCTTAAACAGCATCATACAACTGACCAAAAATATAATTTTTAAATGAAACTTAATTTGGTAGGTATTTTACAACATTTTTCAACTTTAATCGTCTTTATCTCAGCTCAGGAAATCACTTTTGACGAAAAAAGTAAGAACCACAAAAAATAAACAAAGTTTCACTAGATAAAATTCTTGATGCGCGTGGACAGGTTTGGGAGAGACAAGAAAAGTTGGCAAGTTAACAAATTATAGAATCAACAAACAAATTGACAAATTATACAGTCCCAATCCTAAGTAACAAGTTATAGAATCCTTGTTCCATTAAACAAATCATTAATCGAATTCCTTCGCGGGCCAGAAAAACAAAGCCCAAAAGTTTAAGTAGTAGTATAAAGTCCAGTATGGATCTGCGATTTAAGAATATGCCGCTGGATCGGGTTGATCGATGGATGGGAAGTGTGCTAAGAGGAGGGAACTTACTGCTCGGTTTATTCTGATCTGTTCCCTATTTTCTTTGTTTGTTTGTCTTCTGTAAATCCCATCTCTGTCCATAAATTCTCTTACTCCCATATTTATAGTATACCTATTTCTGGTCTCTTTAAATTTTGTAATACTAAACAATTGCTACCAGGCAGCTGATTTTTACAGAAACCATGATATATATTTTTTAAATAATGTGGTCCGACGCGTCAAAATTTTATTCGAAAAAATTTTTTCCGCCTTGAAATTTTACTCAAATTAAAATTTTCGAATGCACGACGTATTTTATATACACAGTCAATTCCGTCAACTGACATAAACATGTTATGTATTGGTATATTTATATAACATTGAAATGCCAAAAACATTTAAATGCAAAAAAATGTAATTTTAATTACGATTACATGTACTAATATTTATAATTTGCAAAATGGATGATTTACCCAGCATCGTGCATCAGTTGTTAATTTCACCTTTTAGTTTAGTAACGATTTTTACGGATAGCATATTCAATAATGATAAAAAATTTATTAACAACTTCTACATATAAAAATGTTTCTATTTAACTATTAGAAAGACCTAAGCTATTATTTATACATAGTATGCATTTTAGTTTTTATAATTATATAAAAGTTGATTACCTTTTTTGTTCAAGTATTTGTTATGTAATTGGACAATTTTGAGTTGAACTGATTAATACTTCTTGAATAATTTCTATCCTGAGTTGATATAGTTGCGGTCAAATATTCATAAACAATCAGAGTAAGTATCTCGAAGTTTAAATTAATTTGGCCCTTATCCAAAAGGGATCCTCTACTGGGATATAATGTTCTTGAAACTTTCAGAAATAGAAGAATAAAGTTTTTGTTACAAAGCTCTTTAATATTTCCAGATTTTACTTTTAGGAAGTTAGTTGCTGAAATGGATGTTTTGCTAAAAACTTTTATGAAAATAAACATTTGTGCGGTAAACAACTTCAAATGTAGATCGTATTAAATTACTCTAAAATGCATCCAACATCGAATTGTTAAATTTATAACATAGTAAGTAAAAAAAAGAAAGATATTATTAGTAAAATTTTCATATATCTTTATTATTGAATCCTTTTTGAAATACCACTAATTATTTTTTCATGAATTAGTAGAAAAATTGCTATTTATAACTAACTTCCCAGAGAAAATCATCTAAATTTTATTCTGACTCTTATCTTATGAGATTTCCTTTCTTTTTTTTCTTATTTGGACATGCGATTTTATTATAACTGGAGTCCATTATTTTTATCCACTGAATTTTCTAACTTAAATTTAAAAATCTATTAAAATTTTAAGTAATCAATTCAGTTAAATCGAAAGGTTTTTATTGTTTCAATATACACTCGCATCAATAATAATAAAATCACAATACCATGTCATCAATTTGGTTTTCGTAACAAACTTAGAACTACATGGTATCTGCGCTGATTAGTAAAAACATAATGAACTACAGGACAAAGATTCTGTAGCGCAGCTTTCATATAGAAATGTAACATAACAGACATGTAAAATCTCAACAAAAATCTGCCCTATTAGAACTATTTAACTTGCATCTCTTACATATAAAACAAAGGCCGGGGTTTTTCAAGTTAGTGTAATAATTGAAGCTGGACTATGCGTACTGTTTACAATATACTATACTGAGTATTTGCTGTAGAGTAGCTGCTAGATTTGTTAGTGACACAGCTATTGTTGTGCATTGTATTCACTTCTTAAATACACTTTTTTGTTCTTCATTTATCAGTTCATAGTTTTCGTTAGAAATCTTAACAATTGCTATATATCATCAACGTAGCCAACATAGGGTTTCTAGTTTTTCCTTATTGTGCATAGAGAAAAGCTCCTGCTCAAACATAAGTAAAATATAAATATTATACATTACAATATTTATCTAAAACATGCCACAAGAAAACAGTTTAAGAACCTAAGTAAAATATCTATGGGGTTTTGTTCATTAGAAGTATTACAATTTTAGAGATATTTATAAATCATTTTGGAGAAAACTTTATAGGTTGGCAATAGTTTACGTGACACTTCTTGATTTGTATTGCTGACAAAAGTAATACTTTTATTTCCTATAATGAATAATTAACATGTATCTAATATATATCCGCAAGAAGCATTAAGATTGCGGTTACTTGTCTAATTAGTAATGATTCGAGTTATATTAGTGTTTTGTTCTACATCGTCATAGAATTATCTCTTAAATAATTTTTCTTGTGTTTCATTAAAAGTTAAAATAAAAAGAAACTGACTGGTCTGAATTATTTTTTTGAATGATTTTACAAACATTAATAGTATAAATAGGTATCCTACTAAATGTTATCCTTTAATATTTATCAATTTCATCACATTTCTGTATTGTTTGTTATACATTTTTTTAAATTTTCAAAGTTAATAAGTACTCCACACCTCACGTAATATAAGAAATAATAAACATTTTCAAGTTTACGATCAATTATCTACGTTCAGAATTATTAACATGGAAAAATTGGGGTTTAAATATAAAGAGACTCAGAAGGTTTGGGTATAAATATAAAAAAATTGTTGTGCTTCCTTGTATAGATACAGATATCTTACTTTGTAAATTAGCGATTATCCTCCTTATCATCACGACTTCGAAACAGGTGCGGTAGGTGATTTTTTTTGTGAAATGGTAGTTTAGTCTTTTATTTATTTATGTTCTAATTAGATATTATTTTGGTTCTTAGGTCTATTAACTCTATAAATACGAAGCACGTTATACTAACTAAACACAAATTTAAGATATTTTATATTTTACGCATTACCGACATATTGGTTTTAATTTATTTGACTCGAGGGACTGTGGAAAATTTAATTTCGTTCTCACAAGAAATTTCCAGACGTTTGACCTTGCGAGTCGTGGAAAACTCAACACTGTCTCGACCAGCAGACAGAATGAGAATCAGGCCGGTTATGGAATGGGTAGTGAAAATGTTTCTAATCAAAGATTTCTCTTTAATGTTATCAAGTAGATTGATTCAATTATTTTTTTAAATTTTTTTAATTTAATAATTGTTTATTATTCTACTCATTTATAAGATGATATTGGTAAATACGATAAATATTAATACATATATCAATCTTTTACTGCATGTTTCTTTCAGTTTTTAAAATTCCTATATACAAATAGTATTATTTTGATAATATTATATACAACCTTGCTTAGAATTAAAAAAATCAAATTTCATTAAAAAAAAGTCTTCACAAATTATTTTTCGGTTGAAATCACTTCTTCGTGTTTATAACAATTTATAATATCTTAATGTTCTGTACCACTCTCAGTTCCACAGCAAGGTCACAATAATTGAATAGTTTGCTATTTTAGTGAATAGCGAATAATTAGTTCTTCACTTTTACAAATGTTTATCTCATAATTTCAATTCGTATCCTTATTTCTCTACTTTGGTGATTGTTTTCATTTGACCAGGTTCCTAGATATTTGTATAATAATTTCTACTGAGTTTTCTTCTATGGCTAGCCTTTCTAATATATGTCACACTATAATAATCATGAACTTGGTTTTCTTTACGTTAATTTTTAGTCCATGTTGGTTAGATACTGCATTGATATGCTCTAGTACTAAGTTTTGTAGTGATTCTAAATTATTAGCTTAAGTAACGGTATCATTATGCGAATCTCATGTTGTTTAAGATTTTTCGATTTATTGCTATACCGTATTATTCCTCTGAGAATGCTTTTTTTAAAAATGACTTCATTCTAAAGGTTGACTAACAATAGGGACAATACTAATTTCTATCTACCTTCTCTTGTAACATATATATGTTTCGTTTTGACGTTTTCAATCCCAAAAATTTGCTCCCTGATTCCCGTATTATTTATAAATTATAATAAATGTAATTATAATACGTATATCTAGAGATTTTTGTGCGAGCACGTTACAATAAAAAGTGCTGCTCTTGTTCCTAGTCTCTTTCTGATTTCTGAAGTTATCATCTATATCTTCTAGATTTTTTGTAAAGTCTTCCGTGTATTATTCTTAATAATATCTTAATCTCATGTCTTAACAAAAATAGTGTTCTTCACCGGGAGCATTTTGTCGCATGCTAGTGTTACAAATGTTAATAGCAACTATTTTTGGGGATTACTTGTTACTCCTCATTTGGACCTACTGCCTTTCCATTCTTTACATTTGTAGTTGCCTGTTCCAATTTTTGCATTATTATTTTCGGCATTGATTGGTCATTTACTTCTTCTTAAAACTCGGTATCATTATCGAATAGTCTCTTTATGTATAAAGTTTATCCTTAATGTCTGTAATAAGTTTATCGTTATCGTTTTTGACTATTTCACTGTGCCCTCGTTTATTAGTACTTGTTAATTCCTTTATATTTTTTGCATAATAAAATATCATATTTGGTATTGCGATGTGACATTAAAAGAAATGTGAATAATTAAAAATGATAATGTTTAAAATATGTAAATGAATACTTCTTTTGTATATTACAGAAAATAAGTGTATTTATTTGGGCAGTTTTATTTGCTTGGTTAATCATATTACTTAACATGTTATATTACCTATTTTTTAACGGTGACAAATTTTCTATATTAGCCATCACTATATATATATATATATATATATATATATATATATATATATATATATATATATATAAATATATATATATATATATATATATATATATATATATATATATATATATATATTCGGAAAGATTTCCGCGGTTAGTACAATTAAACCTAGAGCTAAGATTAATACTATTATAATAGTATGTATTAATCTTAGCTCTAGGTTTAATCCATATGTATATATATATATATATATATATATATATATATATATATATATATATATATATATATATATATATATATATATAATAAAGGTAAAAGATATCGGCATAGCTCGCAACAAAATAGAAAATATATAATAAAACAATGTGTATAAGATGGAAGGCAACCGTATATACGTATTTCTGACTATTGGTCGTCTTCAGTGTGCAGCCAAGTTAGAAAAGGAGCATATTAACTTGGGAAAGGATCACTACAGGAGCAATGCGACAATTTACGTGATATATATATATATATATATATATATATATATATATATATATATATATATATATATATATATATATATATATATATATATATATATGTATATCACGTAAATTTTATTTTATTTAAATTTAAATATACGAGTAGAAAGCACTTAAAGACTCTATATTCAGAACGTATGATCAAATAAATGTAACAAAAGTTTAGATAGATGAGGTGAAGAATTAATCCATAAATATATTTGAAACTGATCTTTTTGAATAGTAGACCTTTTTCAGTGAAACAATCATGGAATTTCAACACTTTACTTTCGTAGAAATTCCGTAGATTTACTTAAGAGAATTTGTTGTATTTAGTACCAGATTAAAAAATAGAAATAGGAAATTACTTTTATATATTATGCGAAAGAATGAAACGTTCATGTGACAAAACTTGTGATGTATTAACAATCTCCTCATTGAACATAATATAAATCGTACAATAATGAAAACAATAATATAATATAAGCGACGTTCCCTTAATTGACACATGCCTTGGTACAATAAATAAAACATAAACATTATCAATAGCATTTCTAGCATTCTCTAGCTGCATAATAAATAAATTTTGAAATTATATTTTTCTGATCATCGATGCCAAAGTATTTTGCTATTTGAAAACCATTTTATTTATTGGTTTATTCACCGTGCAATTGGATTTTTACTTATAGATATTTTGTGAGGTTAATTTATATTTAAATGGGAATAAGCCACAATTAAAGGTTAAAATACGTTTATTGACGTTTCAATTTCCACTTCGGAAATCGTTCTCAAAATAAAAACATTAGTAAATTAAACAAATTTTGTTTTTTTTTTTAATTTTTTTTTGTTTAATTTACTAATGTTTGTATTTTGAGAACGATTTCCAAAGTGGAAATTGAAACGTCAATAAACGTATTTTAACCTTTAATTGTGGCTTATTCCCATTTAAATATAAATTAATTCTAAATGCCACAAGAAATTAGCTTCAGAACAATATTTTGTGATGTACCTAAAATTTCTATTTCTATATATATTATATACATATCTATACATGTATATATATATATATATATATATATATATATATATATATATATATATATATATATATATATATATATATAATACTCTTATTTATTTAATAAGTACCTACTACAAAACTTGTTTATATTTTTTACTTTCCTATTAAACATTAAATCCACGACGTCTAAATTACTATATGACTATAGAGTAATTTATTCACGAAAATCATATATTATGTACTTATCGTAATAAAATATACAAACAAAAACATTTTCGTTTCAATATTGTTACAACTTGTACAGGAAGCGATCCTCAGGGTTATACATTTTTAATTATAAAACTAATTACAGGTATTTCTTAGGTACCCACTAGATTCAACAGTACCACGACCGTTATGATCAAGCAAAGGATAGAGCTGAAATTGGCAATGGCAGTCTGGAGAAGAGGTGTGAGGCAACAAATGCAACTCGATACCTAGTTCTTAGAGTGTTATGAAGCCGATAACATTCGAAAACCTTCGTCGACTTGTCGGCGGAGGTCGTAAAAAGAAAGAAAAAGAATCATCTTTCAAACGAAGTGAATCTTTTAAAAGAATATCAATTCGTAGAAGTTATTTAGATCGCGGAAAAAAGAAACAAATATCCAAGTTAGAAGTTTCAACGCAAACTGTTACCGAAGAAGAAGACATTTTGGAAACTGCGAAAGAGACTCCAGGTTCTGTGCAAGTTGAAAAAAGAGATGTAGCCGTGGCCACTAGTGATTTAACTATCAAGAACGACATAAAGTGCAATAATAAGTACAAATTAGAACAAAGTAAGAGCGGGCCAGGTCAAAGCGTTATCGCTTATGGACAATGGCTGAGAGGGATCAGAAAAACTGAATCTTCAAATTCTACGGGTATTAAAGGTTCAGAAAGAACCATAATATACGTACCAGCTTCTGATGAAATTCATCCTCCTCCTGTCATACGACAATTATCTTCATCACCTGTTTTGATAAAAAAATCTCCAATCCAAAAAAGGAAATCCAAACAAAGAAGTCCCAGTTTGCAAAGAAAAGAGAGCAATGATTCTGCAGTGGAGATGTTTCCTTGGGGGGATAGTACGGAATTAAAAAAATCGCCTTTGGTTAGGAAAAGATCCAGGCAATCCCCTTTACCTCTTTTGCCTGATTCTGGTGCTGAAGAAATGTGTTCCTTATCAATAAGTTTAGGTCGAATTTGGATAGATGCTCCCACTGGCATGGCTCCAAGAAGTTTAGAATTACCAAAGTCTACAGTCCCTCCTCCTCCAGCTCATCATTCGCTAGATAGTGCTCTTAAGGACTTAAGAGATGATCCCATTGTGATTAATAGATTACAGAAAAAACCTACCCCGCCAGTGGGAAGAACATTATCGTCAACGAGTAATACAACTGCTTCAACAGGCTTATTTTCTAGTAAGGACTCTGGGTTTTCATTCTCGATATCGGCTCCGAAATTAAACGATTTCCACTCAAACTTTGCTTCGCCGCCATCACGGGGACTTTTTAGAAAAAAGAGGCCGAAGCCAAAATTATCTGTCAGTAGGGATGGCTACTTTAAACGAACAAGTGGTGCTTTAGTAGTAGATACAAAACGAAATTCAGTGTCAAGAAAACATAGTGGTAAAAAGAAAAACAAAAAGAAAAAAAGTGTTAAAGAGGGTGGATCGGTAAGAAGTGATTTATACCAAGTAATGGTTAGTAGACCTTCCAAATCTTTACGTTCTTTAAAATTGGACCCGATGATTTTCGTTCCTCCGGAAAAAAGAAAAAGTTGCATATCTAGGAAGTCATCATTTAAATACGGTATCAGTGAAATACGTAACTGGACACCTTTAGATAATTCCATTTACGTCAGTCGAAGTACTTATAGTACTGATGAGGGGTTATACGAAAGCCTTACGGGTGACTATGAATATTTATCAGACGAATTAAGCTGCAGTATATCCCGTTTAACTTTGACTAACGATGAATACGAAAATTTTGCTTGTGAATCTCCAGTATCTGATAAATCGACAATTAGTCTTTTGGTCAGTGATAGCTCTAAAAGTGACAATCCCTATGTACCTCTAGGAGTTTCACCAGTACCAAAAAGAAAACCAGTTAGACAGAAAAAAACGGGATTAAGTCACAAACGGAGTATTACTTACGTAGTGAAGCCAACGATTATCAGGGCTCCTTCAACTTTAAGACGACAAAACAAAAAAGGTGAGATTAAAGATTATTAATTAAACGTATTTAATAAATATCATGAAAGTGTTTTCTACATAATATAATAATTCACTTTAATTAAGTTTAAGCAATAGATAAGATGATTTTTGCGGAAAATGATAGTTTCTAAAAATAATCCGAGTAACTCATATTCATTTAAAATGTCATTCAGAATTTTACAAAAAATGATATCGTAATATCTGGTTTCATCATTTAACTTAATTTTTGATTTTACGAAAATCGTGCTGACGGGACGCAAGAAAACCATTTCTTATTATGCCAGGTAACTAATCTTAAAATATTCCAGAAATCTAAATGTTGTTAAAGCCTCTCCATTTACAAAATGTTTTATGGAAAAATTCACCTTGTGATGAACTAAAAAATGTACTGAATTCTTACGTGTTCATCATTATTAGCTGTTTTATCTCCACTGCTGAACATAGGGATCCCGTTAATAATTCCATTGCATTCTAAAATTTTCTTGGTCCATCTTCTATCTCTGACTCTGGTAACATGGTTTACCCAGTTCTATTTGAGCGTTGTAATTATTTTAACTGCGTTCGTAACACCTCCTAACTATTTAATTTGAAACTCTGCCTCTGAGGAATATATTCAACATCGACCTCTTAATTGCTCTCTGTGCCACTTGTCTTTTATTCATTACTTTTCTGGTAAGAATCAATGTTTCTGCTCCATATATTAAAACTGAGAGTGCACACTGATCCTACCTTCCTTTTGAAGCACATGGGAATATCCGATCTAAAGACTTCCCTAAATTTTCCGTAAGCTCCCCATGTTAGTCACATTCTTCTATTTACCTCTATTCGATTGTCTCTTCCTAATTTAATCTCGTGGCCCAGATACTTATAGATATACACTTGTTAGTAAGTTAGTTTTTAGCTATCCGCCTAATTAAAGAAATATCACAAAACACTACTGAATTGAACCTAGCCGCAAACGCTTCAGTGTTCCAAATTAATATGTCTCCCATTCTGGATGGAACGTATAATTTTTCTGATATTAAAACACTTTATATTGAATTAAACTATATATTAAATCAACAACATTTCCACAATGATGTCCCAATTCGTCCCTAGACGATGTTTCTGAGAAAGACACTTTAAAAGTTTATTTATATATTGATAACACGCAATTTAAAGTTATAAATGGGACTCCCAAACGGACTATTTAAAAATATTTTCGAATACGTATATCAAACCAAAATAACAATTTCTTTCATATAATAGTTATTGTTTTGTCCCGCTCGGTATAATTCTTTGACTGTAAATCGAAAAATGCAAGAGTTGTACCAAAGGAGGGTCACTTACGATGAACCTACTAGGTGGTCTGATAATTAACCTCCTTTGAAATAAAAAAATGTTTTTCCAGAACTTTTTTTTATTTTATTTGATATAGTCTCGTTTTAGCTTAATAAAACGATTCCAGTGATTTTCCAACTTCTTTGTGCCGTCAAAATAATACGGCTCTGCAAAATAAATTTTTGTTTCGTCAATAATCTGTTCGTTGAATACGGGCTAAATTTTTTATTTGCGAACTTTCTCTTCAAGATAAATAATTTTATTTATTTTTATTTTATTTAAGTTTTGTTAAATATAATAATTGGAAGTTGCTAAATCAAAATAATAAGCCAGATGAAAAAGCAATTTAAAGCTCAGCTCATAAATTTTTGCCACTGTAATAATGTTCTTGTGAGACGGTGCATTGTCTTGGAGAAACAACACTTTTTTCTTCTGGAAATGTGACCATTTCTCACTGAGTTCCAGCTTTAATTTGTCTAATAATGCACAATAATATTGGCTATTGAAATTTTTTCCTTGTCCAAGATAGTACATGAAAATTATACCTTTACAATTCCAAAATACACTGGTCATAACCTTTTCGACCCATTGAGCACTCTTCGCCGCTTCGGAGTAATTTTACCGGTTTCAGTCCACTGCCGTGCATTCATTCTGTTTTCTGATTTGTAGTAGTTTGTCCAATTTTTATCACCGGCTACCAATCGACGACAAAAGTCCGCCTTGATTCACACGATCATGTTTTTTCATATTCTAAACTTGGTTCAAAATATGACTGGTGCACTCTTTACTAAGTCTTCTGGCCTTTGTCAATTCACATAGTCATGAACTTTCTTAACATTTTCTGATGTAACTGCATCGGAGAACCGTCCAGTACATGGCTTGTCCAATGTACATATTCGGCGACTATAAAATTCACGGAACTAAAATTTGATAATGTGGTCTAAAGGAGAATTAGTCCCATAATAATTATCCAGCTTTTGTTTTCTCCACCGTTTTATTTCACAAATAAATTTTTTTTAGGGAAATCGAAAATCGTTTTTCTCTAGAAGTCTAGAATATATAATATTATTTATCTAAACACGTCAACTTTATGCAACTTTCAAAAGTATACCAATGGCTGCAACGATCTAAAATTCGACAGGAAAGCCTAAAAAGATTAAACTTAGAACATATGTTTTTTTTTGAGATTGCAGCTCAGTAATTGGCGAAGAAGATTACTTATCAGATCACTAGATATAACAAGTTCACATATACCCAGTAAGTGGGAAACATTTATCGAAAATTTATTACAAATAAATAATCTTAAAATTCTTTTTGCTTTCTGTTACTTCACTATTTGCAGTATAGATTTAAGTAGATTTTGTGATTCTTGAAGTTAAGTAGTCTACTGTATTTGCATTAACATTTAGTGTCTAAATACTCAAATACTTCATTAGCCTTAAATCTTGCTGCTGCTAAATACAAAGCCTCACGTTTAAAAAACTTACCTAAATACCTAAATTCGAATTAGTCACTATGGAACTTCTAGTTAAATTCTGTGAGATAATTATAAACATATTTTAAAATCGTATAACAATTCGTTCTCTGAACGCATGGTTCGATTCACAAATCGATCTTAGAAAAAACATCCCGCAAATTATAGACTGTCAGATTTCCGACGAAGTTCGTCGACGATTTTATCTCCTGTACCTTTGAGAGTACTGAAAGATGAAATCAAGAAGAGTAAAATATGTGAAAATTGCGTTTTCACATATTTTACTATTCCTAAGGAACTGTTCGTGAAAACTGAGTTTTATTTTGGAAAAAAAATTTTCTTTTGTAAAAATTTTTCTCCCTTTTGCCATTTTACGAATCGATAATTCATAATACGAATTAAAGTATTGATTTTATTTTTAAAAATTTTGGCATAAGGGCTACAGTTGCCGTAAAGAGGTTAATTTTGACCTACACATGTAATGTTTTTCAGTCAAAGTCCGTGATTTTTTCTCCTTCATAAGTCTTAAGCGTCCTGCAGCCAATGTGTATTCCATCCTTTTGAGAAATATTATCGATTTACACTAATTCAGAATTTACCTATAATAATCTCAGCCATTGGATAACTATTTTTTCAAGATTTTCTAAATTTTTAAAAATTACTGAATTAGTAGCCATCGTATTAAGGATACAATATAAAACAATATATATATATATATATATATATATATATATATATATATATATATAATAAAGATAGAATGTATCGGCATAGCTCGCAACAAAAGAAAAAAAAATATATTAAAATATGTATATAAAATAGAAGGCAACCGTATATACGTATTTCTGACTATTGGTCGTCTTCAGTACGGTGCAGCAAAGTTAGAAAAGGAGCATATTAACTTGGGAAAGGATCACTGCAGGAGGAATGCGACCAAGTTTTAACAATAATGTTAGAAAACTCTGAGGTTTCCAGAGTAACAACTAACACATCCACGGAGGATGCCTAAGCTACCTGAGGAAAGGAAAGCCAAACGTTGAGAACGTTTTAAACAACAAGAAAAAGGTTCATCATAAATCAGCCAATCCCGTCCACTGCTGGACATAGGCCTCCCTCAGTTCTTTCCAGTGTTCTCTACACTGGGCCGCTTGTAGCCAGTTTCCCGCTACTCTTTTTATGTCGTCGGTCCATCTAGTCGGTGGTCATCCTCGGCTTCTTTTATAATTTCTGGGCCTCCATTCCATAATTCGTCTTGTCCATCGTCCATCGTCCATCTTGTGTTCTGGCTAAGTGTCCTGCCCAGTTCCACTTAAGTCTCGTGGTTCTTTCGATGACGTCTTGAACTCCTGATCTTTGCCTGATTTGTCGGTTTGTTATGTGGTCTCGGAGGCTCACATTCAGCATTGCACGTTCCATGTCTCGTTGTGTAACTCTTAGTTTATTCGCAGATTTCTGCGTGAGTGTTAAAGTCTCTGCTCCATAAGTTTGTACAGGCAAAACACATTGGTTATAAACTTTTCGCTTGAGACACATGGGAATTGAACTTTTTAGAATATGGCTTAGTTTGCCAAATGCTGCCCATGTCAGGCCTATTCGCCTCTGTATTTCATTTGTTTGATTGTCTCTGTTTATTTTGATCTCGTGTCCCAGATATTTGTAAGTGTCTGTTTGTTGTATGGTATTATTGTCGATAGTTATATTTCCACTCATTACGAGATTTGTCATAAGTTTAGTTTTCTCAAAGTTTATCTTTAATCCTGCTCTTTCAGACAGACTTTTAAGCGAATGTAGCATAGAAACCGTATCCTGTAAGTTATCTGCGATTAATACGACATCATCTGCAAACCTCAGATGATTTAATCTTTCTCCATCTATATTGATGCCCATATCTTGCCATTGGGTGTTCTTAAATATTGACTCTAGAGCTGCCGTGAACAATTTTGGTGAAATATTGTCTCCTTGTCTTACTCCTCGACCTAAGTTGAATTTTTCTGTGTCTTCGTGTAGTCGTATACTTGATGTAGCTCTGATGTACTCTTCTTCTCTCTCTCTCTACATCAAGAAAAAGGTTAATGCGTGTTAATAGTAAAATGTATCGGCATAGCTTGCAACAAAGGAATAAAATATATTAAAAAGATGGAAGGCAACCGTATATACGTATTTCTGACTATTGGTCGTCTTCAGTACAGTGCAGCTAAGTTAGAAAAGTAGCATACTAACTTGGGAAAGGATCACTACAGGAGCAATGCGACCAATTTGTAGGAATAATTTAAGAAGACTCTGAGGGTTTCCAGAGCAACAACTAACAAATCCGCATATACAGAACACGACATTGTTTTATTGACCATACAACACAATGGCAATCGCTGTGACATGTTACACGTGTCCACCTCTATATTCATTTTACAGTAGGTACGAATTGTCGTAATTGTCACATTGACATTAAAAATTCTTCATTTCTCTGCAAGCATTACACCAGCCCTACTCCAAAATATGAGGAGAAATCTGTATGACAGATTTGGTTACTGTTTAGCACAAGGAGGTGGAATATTTGAGCCCGTAATTCATTAATCTGCTTTCCTAATCTTTATTTTTTGTTAGGTACATTTTAGGAAGTTTGTAGGTTCTTAATGAGGTAGTATTTTTTATGTTTAAGTTTGGAAGAATTTTGTTGTTTTTTTTTATTTAAAAGTACAAACGATTGTTATTCTGATTTTTTCTTCTTTCTTGTCTTATTGTTATAAGCTTTGTCCATAAAATTTGTACAATTTTCAGTGACAATAAAGCATATTACTTATTTATTTGTATTGCTATTAAGGCTAAAAAATAACCAAAAAATTAGTTTTAGAGCATTACAATAAATATACTCTAGAGATGGGATTGCAATAAATCTTAATTCCTATGGTCAACAAAACAATGTCGTTATCTGTATACGGCTGCCTTCCATCTTATACACATCTTTTAATATATTTTTTTCCTTTGTTGCGAGCTATGCTGTTACCTTCTACCTTTATTTTACTATCAACTCGCAACTTTTTTCTTACTTATATATATATATATATATATAGATATATATATATATATATATATATATAGATATATATATATATATAGATATATATATATATATATATATATATATATATATATATAGATATATAAATATATATATATAGATATATATATATATATATATATATATATATATCTATATATATATATATATATATATATATATATATATATATATATATATATATATATATATATATATATATATATATGAAAATTACTTAGTTCTCGGGAAGATCCGCGTTGAGAATTTATTACTCTTTTTTTATTTAGTAATAAATTCTCAACGCGGTTCTTCCGGAGAACTAAGTAATTTTCATTCATCTGACCGCGGAAATTTATCCGAACATATATATATACATATATATATACAGTAGACTCCCTCTATAACGAGAACTGAAATGACAGACTAATTACCTCGTTATAAGCCGATCTCGTTATATCAGACAATAATAATACTGTGCATACATATGAATCTGTAGTTTTCTAAACTATAACTTCCTATAGTGAATCCATTCGAAGCAATATAAGATGCTAATAAATATTGTTTGAATGGCGTTTTTGAAAAAAAGGTATTTACTTTTATTGTCAATGAAATGTATTAAAACATAAAAGAGTTGTTTACTTTTATTATCAATGATAAACGTTAAAACAAAAAATCTGTACTTATATTTTTTTCCAACTATGGTATAATTTCACTATTTAAGAGAGTGAGTCATCGTTTAAAGGCCCAGAAATGCGGAAAGCTGTTTGGAAATCCAGTGACGTACACTTACTTTTATTTTAACGTTAATTATATTTTATTTTTCAAATATTAATGTTCGAAATAGGCCACAATATATTTATTTACAAGTTTTTACTGACGTTTCGATCTCTATATCCAAAGACCGCTTTCAAAGATATTAATGGTAGTTATATTTATTTTATTTGTTTATTATTATATATTTTTATAATCTTATATTGTTTATTTTCTTTTTTTTTTTTTCTATCTTTAAAAACGGAATAGAGATCGAAACGCAATGTATTAAACATGTAAATAGATATATTGTGGCTTATGTCCAACCTTCTCCCTAACAATACAGAATGCCACAAACAAGCAGCTATAGAAAAATAAATATATCTGTCATTTGTATGTTTGAAAACGGTCTCTTTATAGAGATCGAAACGTCCGTAAATTAAACATTTGAATAAATATATTGTGGCTTATTCCCAACATCATTTCTAAAAATACAGAACGACAAGCGAAAAGCCATAGAAAATAAATAGTACTATCATTTGTATAATTGAAAACGGTCTCTGGATATAGAGATCGAAACGTCAATAAATAAACACATGAATAAATATTTTGTGGCTCATTCCCTACATTCCCCTAAAAATACAGAATGCCACAAACAAAAAGCTATAAAAAAGAACTAATTTTGCAGAAAGTTTACTGATGCCAACCGGCTGTCGCGGAAGTTACGCTAAAACGTCTTTTGACGTGACCCGTCCTTAAACAGTTACACAATGAAATTTTTTTAAAACAAATTTTAAGACAGTTTCCACACCACCCCAGAGGTATGTCTTGTGGCGCGATACTTTTTTTAAATGGGTGTTCGCCAAGAGCCATATTGTCTTATTAAATAAAATGAACAAAACACTTAAACAGTATAAAACAAAACAAAATAAAATCCTATAAAACAAAATAAAATTCTATAAAAACAAAATAAAAATAATGTTTGATGTGTTTAAACACAAACACTATACACACTTACTATGTTCTTCTCGTTTTTTTTTTTGGTTTTTTTTATGCTGATGTTCTTATTAAACTATTAGAAAATATTATTCGCTGTCTAAACCTGAAGATGCAGTGCTGCTATCGCTGTTATTATCTTCACCACCTGGTGTAATTATAATTGGCTCTAGTAAAACTTTGATATGAGTGTCAAGTTCCCACATACGATGTTCTTCTTTAATTATGTGGCCTATACATTTAGCCCATTTCGCTGGAGTTACATGGAGGATTGCTTGAATCAAAAGTTTCTTAATTTCGTTTAATTTGAACGTTTTGTTATTACGTGCTACATCTCCTTTCACTTGCTCCCAGATAAGTTCAATGGGATTAAGTTCGCAATGATAAGGTGGTAGACGCAGAACTTTGACACCATAATCTTTTGCAGTTTCATCTACAGCATATTTAAGATATTCAATTTTCCTTAACCGTGCAATGTCAAGGAGCTAAATTTTGAGCATTGATTCTTCGTATGCAATCCCCTTTTCTATAAGCCATTCTTGAATCCTCCCTTTCAATTTCTTTAATAATCACCTGTTTTTTTTCAACTCAAATTGAAGAAAACCATCATCAAGAAACCCTGTATCACTTCCGATATGGGTGACGATTAAACGCCGTCCATTTCCTGATGGAGCTTTTAATCCTGTATATCAGCCTTCTATAAATACTTCGCGTTTACTTTTGACATTTAAATCTTGCCAAACCTTTCCAACTGTATGACCTTTTCGAACCTTGGTTAATCCAGGTTTCATCCAAATAACATATTTTGCGTCCAGTGCTGCGAATTTTGCGTATTTCTTCTAAATATTTTCTTCTTTGCACAATAATTTTATTTTTTTCTAATAGCATACTTTTTCTGTTGAGATTTACATATCGAAAGTTCATTTCACGCATGGTCCTGGTTAAGACTCTACGAGATATCTTGGGTAAGGAGTCATCGTTTTCGAGCTCTTGAGAAATATTTTTCAGTGTTGGAATTTCATTACGAAAATAAAATGAATGAATTTTTCGACGTATAATATTCCTTGTCTCGTCATCCAAAACAATGCTTTTCCTACCTCTAGTTTTACCTTTTTCTTGCTTTTTATTTTCCGATATATTTTTAAGTACACGATAAATACAGCTAACGGATACTTTTGTTAAACTGCTACAAATGTCGACCGCTTGGCTAACATTTAATTCCATTTTTCTGCCGACAATTGCTTCATAAACGTTTCGTATTATTACCTTCTCTTCGGACGTTAACATTTTCCGTCTCTTTTGCGGCATTTCATTTTTGGAATCAACATCAGAATTTTGCAGTCTTCTCTTGGAACAACTCGGTTTTTCGTCCAACTCCAATAAAACTCAAACCAAATAATCACAGAATATAACTAAACATTTACTATAAAACGACAAACTATAACACTCGTATTATCAATAACACGTTTTATCAATAACACAAACTTATCCCATAAAATACCCTACTCTCAGATACGCCAATGTAAATAACCTATTGTTGATGGACACTCGCTCGACAAAAACTAGTTTGACGGCTTTCTGTGGATCTGAATTGAAACGGGGTTCCCTCGCTAATTCCAAAGTTGCCAAACGATTGAAAAATATTGTTTTAAAATATCGATTTTTATTTTATAAATTTAAATATGTAACGAAACGGAACATATAAATAAAATTTATTTCATTACAATTTTGTGCTTAATTTTTACTATTGAAAAGATCAGGTTTTTTTGTATTTTTATGACGGTAATAATCGCTGCATGGAAGAATACAGGTTTTGTATGACCATAATTACTACTTGTGAACAAGAATTGGCTACACTGTTCGACAACTTCTGGCCAAGTCTACTATAGAGAAGCACAAATAAATATACTACTTTATATATTCTGTAATTTCTTATGAGGAAACGCAAATTGCAATCGAGAAAACAGGCAGTTTTCGAGGGCCGCTGTGTACATTTAAATTTGAGGATATTCCGCGTTTAAACTATGATATCACTCTTCTAAATTGAGGGTTTCTACTTTACATAATGTATAAAGCGTATTTTCAAAGCTAATATAAACTATTGCTTCTGCAATTTTAAGAACTCTGTCATTTTTAACTGCTTTAAATCGTCCAGTATCATTCTATCATATTTTCTAAAGATGTGAAACAGTTGTATTTATTCATTGTAAAGAAGTTTATTGCGGGCTGCAGTTAAGTTTATTGAGGGGCTGTATGAAAAGGTATTTATTTATAGCCACGACCGGACCAAAAACGTAAAAAACACGTTTTTTGATCTTATTTTCTCTCGTTATAACCAAATTTGCCTCGCTATAGACGGTTATAGTTCAATAGAAATTTCACGGGACATCTAAAGTATCTCGTTATAAGCGAAACCTCGTAATAACCGTGTTCGTTATAGAGGGAGTATACTATATATATATATATATATATATATATATATATATATATATATATATATATTTAAATTATATTCAATAATTGAATAGCAGAGGTTTGATCGGTCAATAATTGCAAATGGAAGTCAAAGGTTCATAATACAAAAACAATTGTAGGTTTTTTCTAGATGTTATAAAAACTCTACGATAACTTAACATGAAAACTTACTAACTAAACGAGAAAAAAGAAACAAAAAACACAAGAAAAAATGTAAAAGAGCACTATTGTTCATTTAATTTTGACCGATGGCTTCATTTGAATGTTGGTTTAAGCTCTTTCAGGTTTCAAGGGCCAAACCACACTAATCTTTTTGATTGCTTTCTATCCGTTGTAGGATGTCATAATTTCACATGTGGCTTGTTTTAGTACATGTGTTTATTTGGAATTCAGGGAGGTACGATTATCGAGGGAATTGGTAAACGACAAGGGACCGACCTTTTTTAAAAAAGAATTCATTTTTTCTTAAAAAAAAAAGAAAGAAGAATAGGAATGAAGCTAATGTCTTGTAAGGTTTTTTTTATTTGTTTTGTATGATGATAGAGTGATATATCTGGCTCAAGTTGTCGATCTCTGTTCTTTTATTTAGAAACGCTGGATGTTTTAGAAATTGGCACATTTCAAGGATGGATCGCTTGTGATAATTTTTTTGTTTGCACAGTATTTTGGTATTCGTGAAATCGATACTGTGTTTAGTTGAAATGGCATGTTGTGCAAGGGCACAAGATGGTTTAGAAATCCTAATGTTGCTTTTGTGGGACGTTAGTCGACCTTAAAGAGAGCGGCTGGTCTGGCCAATGTAGCCAGACACGATTATTGGATTATTTAATCCAATAATATGAATATAATATTAGGTGTATCTGTTGTATTTTATATGTTACCCCTTTACTGATACATTTCAAACATCCAATCTGTATAGATATTTTTGTTTAGTGTTTGAATAGAGTATCGACGATTATAAATATACCGTACTATGTTACTAGTTTCCTTTAATTTAAGTATCCCCATGTTATATAATACTAGTTTCACTTGTGTAAAAATGCAAACCATACAATGACTTCCTAGTGCAGACACGGGACATGAAGGAATACTAAGGGCAACGATCTCAAAACCCCGTCAGTTAACTTGACGAAATGATAGGTATCTTTAGGTCCAGTGTATACAGTGTATAGTCTTGGTGTATCTTTGAAAATGGTCCTGTCGATCACAAGAGGCCCTTTTTATTTTATATATGTACCTTAGTACCCCATGCTCTGAGTTTTCATTTCAGTTATAATGTATTTGAAGTAGTACACTCTTAGTGAAGACCCTTCCAACGTTAATATTCTTCGAAGTTACGATATTTGACCTTAACCCAATGTGATTTTAACCGAATGTGACTTTTTCGTATTTTGACCCTACCAAATGAGTACCTGGCTAACATGCGTGTGATACGCGTAGCTATCTACCCATCCTAACGATTCAAATATTCAAACACTAGATAGTATTCAACTTTCAATATATATTACCCATAATACGCTTTATTGTGCTAGATGGTACAATTTTTTTTTTTTTTTAGAAAGGTATTTCGTTTTTCACTTTTCCTTTATAGAGTTTTGTATCTAGTTTGATAGTGAAAAAAAAATTGATTCATATCAAACTATAATTCGATAAAACGAAAATTCTTTTCATTTTATCGAACTTCTTAAACCATACCCTATCCAACCGTCATGATACTATCAAGTTTCGATATTAGAGAACTCTTTAAAAAAATTACAATAGATGAAACTCTAAACATTCTGAAAACTAAATATAGCGTCCAGAAAAACCACTTATCTCTCATTAAACATTGTATGTCCAACATTTATTTCAGCTTCCAAAATCAATTCTACAAACAAACAAATGTTGCCCCAATTACTACAGTAAATGAACGTAAAATACGGCGAAACTGTATAATTTTTAGTGTCACCACCGAATTTCATGAAAATTTGAATTTAGGTTCTACTTACCCTCCAGTTTACTTTTGGACTTGTGCCGTTCGTTGCTTGTTATTTTTTAAGGGTGAAAACTATACCTATTAGAAAAAAATCATCGTATAATTGTAAATTAATGGGGGTAATTGATTCAAATCATCTTTTAATGAAGTGAATAAATGTCAATTAACATTAAAAAACAGTAGATAGACTACGTATTTCTGGCGCCATCCCCTAAATCGCAACTCTTAAAATCGCAACCCCCGGTCGTAACTTCCAAACGGCTTAACGTAGGATGACGTACGAGGGCTCGTTGGAAAGTGGATGAAAAATGGGGTTGAACGCAGTATGTGCCGTGCGCATCGGCATTACGTCATATCTTTGTTTCTATTGGTCCGATCGTGACATACAAGGGCTCGTTGGAACGGGGAGGAGATGGGAAATACGTTAACACAAAAAACAAAGATAACGGCATTGCCAAATGGGCGCTAGAACGTATCTTCGTTGCTATTGGTCTGATTTTGACGTCTGGGGTGTCAAATGAAAGCGGTGGTGGCACACAGAAGCCAACTGTTTGGCTTCTGTCAACGTTCAATATGAACATTCTTCTTCTTGTCCGTATAGTACCTAACAGAACGCGACATTCGTCACAAAACGTGATAGGACGTGACAACGTTAACCGTTAGACATGTAACAGCGGCAAGATTGATGATTTTGAAAAGGCAATAGGTCAACATGTAAAGCACATGACAATGCCCATTCTTAACATCCATAAAAATGCGCTCGATGGATTAACCCACGCTCTCTCTCGGGGAATCGGAACCTAAATTCAACGCCTTCGACCGCTAGGCCAACCTGACGTGCAAAGAGACCTTATAATTAACAGTACTTATTATTGTAAAAGGTAATGTTCATGTATATTAGGTTTAATGTCATACGATCATTATTTATGCCTGAAAACATCATAAAACGAACCAGCGTCAAATTCCCAATTCCCAACTTATTTTAAATTTTAATAATAAGTATGTTGGGTTGATGCTTAGTTCAAAATTACGATGCTTTTACAATTTTTAGTAAAAAAATTAAAATTATTTTGAAAACAAATAGAATGCTTAAAGTCAACACTACATTTTGCGGCGAATTCATTAAAAAATCGAGTGATAGCGAAAGTTTAGATTTAAAATATTTTAACACTAAAAATGCTATTATAGATACATCGACTGATTTACATCTTTGGTTTGAAGAAAACGTTAAAGATAAAATTTATACGAAGTTGTCTGAATTTGCAGAAAAAGATTCGGGGGCCGCGCTATTTAAAGTAATCTCATTAGAAGTAAATATTAATAAAGTAGAAATAGGAAACAGTTCATCATTCATTGAATTACCAATAGAGATTCAGAAAAAACGAGCGTGCATTAATCTTCATAATAGCATAAAGCATGCTTTTATTAATTCGATTAAGCATGCGAAAAATTAAATGCAATATCAGTCAATGTTTTTGTATTAGAATTAAATGTAGTTAAGGACAAACAATTTTAAGAAGTAGTACGTGCCAGACTGACACCGCACAAGATGGAAAAGCTTTGCTCAAGAGCAAGAAAAATATTTTCCAAAATTAAACGATTACGATGATCTTCCAGGAGATGATGATCAGACTGAAATACGCCTTCATTATTGTTGGATTAAAGATTTGGGAAAATTAGTAAAATCACAATTAAACAAAAACACGTAAAAAATATATGCGATCGTTGTTTAAACTATTTTAGCAGTGAAAGCAAACTAGCAGAACACGAAGAAATGTGTTCAGATATGAATAAATGCAAAATGACTGTTCCTAAATATGATCATGTGGCTTTTCGTAATTTTACATACCAACAAACAACTCCGTTTATAGTTTATGCCGATTTTGAATGTCAATTACATAATTTTACGGATTCCAATGTCACATTGAGTAAAACAGCAAAATAAGAAACAGGTACCTTTTAGTGCAGGTTATTATTTTAAATGTGCTTACGATGACAGCTTATCTTATTTTAAGAGCTATGGAGGTGAAAATTGAATGGAGTGGTTCGCAAAAAAAATGGCCGAAATTTCCACATTTGTAAATTCCAAAATAAAGACAATTGTACCTATGTTCGAAAAGCCTAGCACAAATGGAGCAACTGTGTGTCATATTTGTGAGAAACGCTTTTTGGCTACAGATACAATTGTTGTAGATCACGACCATTTTACGGGACAAGTACGGGGATTTGCGCACCAAGCATGTAATTTGAACTTTCAAAATTGGTTGTCCGGGGGTTGAGATTTTAAGGGTTGCGATTTACGGAATGGTGCCAGAAATACGTAGTCTATCTACTAACAACATAAGTTTAAGGTAAAGTAATTTTATCACAGTTTAACCCCTAAATCTCATCTACTAGAATGGTGATACTTAAAACAATGTCATTGAATACCTTGTCTCCACTGATTTGCATAGAAATTTGGATTTAGGTTATACTTATCCTCCACTGGACTTATGCCGTCGGTGGCTTTTTATTTTTTAGGGGTGAAAACTACCCCCAAAAAAATCATAATTGTAAATTTAAGCAATTTGGAATTATTCAATTATACAATGACATTAAATTTAGATTTCTGTACTGTTTTAATTTTTTAGCATATAATTTCTACCTTTATAAAACCATCCTTTGCGAAGAAATTCGAATAGTTGTAGTTTTTTTTCATTGAAACTATAAATACAATAATTTTTTTAATCAAAATGTTATGCATTGTACGCGTTCTGATATCTCTTAAAATATTTGATTGTTTTGTACTCATAACTCGGTTAGCTTTTAAGCTATGAAGTGCTTAAAAACTATTTTGTAGGTTTTTTAAGGGCCATAGGATCATTTAAATAAATTTTTTACCTGGTATTTTTGAACCAGTCATTAATCACGTGTGTATGCAAACTTTGAACAGCAATATCTTAACCAATTTTTGTCTTACAGAAACAAAAGAAATGTTTAGAAAAGGAAAACCTATATTTTTTTACTCTTCAAAATTTTTCGTATCACTAATTCCTTTTATGTTATTGTGAAAAAAGGCATTTTGTTGAAAATTTGAAAAATTTTTCTCTTACTTTAAAACCAAATTTTTCCAAAACTAAACACTAGGGGGTTATTTTCACGAAGTTTTTACCAAAAAAGGGAACCAACTTTATTTTGAGCGCGACCCGCTTAGTTTTGATGCCAGAAACTAAAAAAATAACATAAAGCTTTTAAAAATAACAAAAAATAAAAATAAAAAAAAAATAAATAAAAAAAAATAACAATAACAAAAGACCTGGCAACGATAACGTATACGGGGAAGTATTGAAAATGCTGTGCGAAACATACAGTCAATTTCTAGACTCACTCGTCACTCTTTAACAATATTTATAACAGCGGGGAGTTTCCTGAAGACTGGCTAGAGTCAACTTTTGTTGCCATACCGAAAAAACCAAAAGCAAAGTCTTGTGATCAACATCGGATGATAAGTCTAATTAACCACATTTCGAAGGCATACACCAATGTTATTTACAACAGAATAAGCAAAAAATGCGAGGATAACATTGGAGATTCGCAGTTTGGGTTTCGGAATTCTCTTGGGACAAGAGAAGCACTTTTTAGTCTACAGGTACTCATCCAGCGCTGCAGAGATATGAACAAAGACGTGTACATATGCTTTATAGACTACGCAAAAGCATTTCGATAACGTAAAGCACGAAAAGATAATTGAAGTTCTCCATAAGATCGGAGTCGACTACAGAGACATTCGAACAATAGCGAGTCTCTATTGGGGTCAAACAGCTAAAGTGAAAGTAGGATCTACATTGATCAATAAAATTGAGATCAAGAAAGGGGTACGACAGGGCTGTATCTTGTCTCCTATTCTCTTTAATATATACTCAGAAGAAGTATTTAAGACAGCGCTGGAGGAAAGCACAGAAGGCATAAAGATAAATGGAGAAATAATTAATAACATAAGGTATGCTGATGACACTGTGATTCTAGCAAGTAGCATGGAGGAACTGAGTTGCCTAATGAGTAAGATACAAAAAACAAGTGCACAATACGGACTCAGACTAAATATCACAAAAACCAAATGGATGTTAGTAAGCAAAACCCAACAACCACCACAGCAACTGATATTAGACAATGAAAGAATTGAACACGTGGATTTGTACATCTACTTGGGAACAACAGTTAACTCAAATTGGGATCAAGCGAAGGAAATACGTATAAGAGTAGAAAAGGCAAGAGCATCGTTCACTAGCATGAAGCAAATTTTCACCTCTAAATGCCTCACCCTACCTCTCAAAATTCGACTTCTGAAATGTTATGTATTCCCGGTTTTGTTATATGGAATGGAGGCGTGGACAATGACCGCAACATTGATGAAAAAAGTAGAGGCCTTCGAAATGTGGGCTTACCGACGTATATTACGTATATCCTGGACTGAGCACGTGACCAACGAAGAGGTACTACGCCGGATAGGTAAAGAGAGAGAGGTAGGAACAAGTATAAAGAAAAGAAAGTTGGAATACTTGGGTCACGTTATGAGACATAATAAATATAGAGTACTACAGCTGATCGTTCAAGGGAAAATAGACAGCAGAAGGAGTCCAGGGAGGAGAAGACACTCGTGGCTCCAAAACTTGCGGCAATGGTTCGGATTGTCATCTGCTGAACTATTCAGATCTGCCGTAAACAAAGTCAGAGTGGCCATGTTGATTGCCAACGTTCGGGACGGACAAGGCACATGAAGAAGAAAGCTTTTTTTAAACCGTTTCAAAAAGTTTTGATGAGTTTTTACCGAAAATTGCTTTATTTTTTTGTTATTTCACATTGAAATATTCGATTTGGAATTTGACAAATAAGAACCTACTTTTCATGAACTACAACTCTGCTTGGTCTTTATATACATACTTCATAAGCAGACAATATTTTTTTTGTTTTTACGAAATTTTTTTTGAGAAATACTTACTTTTTGAGTTATTTGTGAAAAATCGTCTAGTAACGTGATTTCTATTTTGAAAAATGAAAATTTTTACTCACAAATAACTCAAAAGTTATTGAACTTATAGGATAAAAGTTGTCTAGAATTAGTTAAAGTGGCTCTTACCACCCAAGTAAAAGCAACCCTGGGCTTAGACCAAACTAAAATCTAAGATCTAGAACCTAAATCAAAATTTTTAAACAAATCTCTCGTGACGAGGAAAATTACACTCAAAAACGGTCATTTACTGGAGTAAATGGGCTTCCCACTATCTACAGTAATTGCCAATATCTTTACGGAAGACTTCGAGGCTCAAGCACTATCCACATCATTGCTTAAACGCACATTTTAGCTACGATAAACGTTGACGATACATTCGTCAGTTGGCCCCACGGCAGGGATGCTTTGGTGTCTTTTCAAACCCAGCTCAATGGTATATATCCTAATATCCAATTCACGATGGAGGTGGAAAATTATTTATCCCTACCATTTATCGATGTTATCATAAAGAAAAACCGATCCTAAGATTTTTTTCTGTTTATCGAAAACCCACTCATACCAATCATTACTTGCATGCCAACTCTCATCATCCAACTTCACAAATTAATTCACTCATTAATACCCTTCTCCAGATCAATACGTCTTTGCGATGATGCAAATAGACCCAATGAGGTCTCTGGTTTAAAACAAGCCCTCATCGAAAACGGTTATCGCGAAAATCACATCAATAGGAACATCCACAGACATTAATCTCCCACTTAATGTCGACCCAAAGGTGCCCTTGTCATACGAAAGCTTTTCTTTCTTACATCAAAGGTGTCACTGACAAACTCGACAAATTTCTTAAATCAAGAGGAGTAAAGACAATAATTATCCCTCAACAAAAACTTTTATCTCTTTTTTGAACAATCACAGATAACATTCCAAATAAACAACACGGAGTTTATGAAATTCCTTGTGCAGTCGCTCCCTTATCTTATATAGACCAAGCAAATCGTAGAATCCAAAATAGGATTTATGGAGATTCCATTTCTGTTCGCAATTCCGATTCAATTTCAGCTTTAGGTCAACACCATCTTCATACAGATCACAAAATTGATTTTGAAAACTCCAAAACCATAGTCACATCGGCTTCTATAAACCAACAATTATCGAAGAAGAGATAAGATAAGATAGAAATTGAAAAAAGACCATTTAAAAAAAGTCCAAATTGTGTCAATAAAAGAGATGATGGCATCAAGTTACCTACGACATGGAGACCTCTCATAAAGAACATATCGTCCGCTCGATCCTCCAATTAATGTCCCGCCGTCACAAATGTTCGCGCCAACCCCCTCGCTAACCCCCACGCCAAGTTTCACGCTAACTTCCACCTAAACCACGTCCTGGGTGGACGCAAAACAGTGTATAAATTAACAGTGTATAAATACATGTAGTAGTTGTAGTAGTTTCTGTACCTAGAAATTTATACAGAGTAAGCCATAAGGAACTATACATACTTGTGTCTCGTATGGAGGCCCCTATGGAGAATAACAAATGACTAACAAATGACGTTAAAAGTGCCTGCTCCCATTGTTTAATAATATACAGTGTGACTTGTGAATTTTGACTGAAATTTTTTTTCGTCATAACTTTTGAACGGTCAGTTAGATGTGTCTGATATTTTGGTTAAACGTTACACTAACTACAACCTAATTTTTACCACCTAATCAACTCATTTATTCAAATTAGAAAAGATCAGGTCTGGCTTTAAAAAATTAGTTCGTTTTTTCATAGAAAATATTTCACCGTGTAAGAATACTGTTTTTGAAAATTCTAATAATATTTTTATAAATTAAACCAATATACCACGATTACTTATTTTTTAATTAAAAACATCAAATTTGTCTATGAATTAAGAGTTTAGTAGTAAACCATAGATGTAAAAATATATAACTGTTCTTGCAAAAATTAAATTTTTTTAAACAAATATTTAACAAGCAAACCAGACCTGATTTTTTTTCGGTTTGATTTTTTCAAACTGAATAAATCCAAACAAGTTTATTAATGCCATTCATGAAACCCGAACCCTTCTGCGGCATTGCAAAGGCAGTAACAAGAACGCCGACAAGAAAGTTGGTAGCTCACAAATCTCTGGAATGGTGGAGGAATTCTTCAGGACAAAGGCAGGCGAAACAGTTCATTGTGGAACATTCGCCAAAATTTACAGCAGACCTAATAAGCAAAGACAGGAAAACAGTCAAAGACAGTTGAAGCTGATGAAATGTGCAGATGATGATCTATACAGATTCTGTCACCTAGAGAAAAAACAGCAAAGGACATTTTGTGTCAGTGAGATTGTGCAAATATGCAGTCGTTTACATTAGGCGAAGAAAAACCACCGACAAAGAGCTACACGGAAGGTTCAGGCTCGAAGCTAGTAGATCTTTTAAAACGAGTCAGTAAAACGAGTAAAAATGCCACCTTATTAAATCTATCTATCTATCTCTCTATATATCTATCTATCTAACATGCATTCAGTACATATCTATCTATCTAACAAGTATTCATGTAGGGAAACCAAATTAAATTTAAGAACTGTTTTTTTATCAAAAAGGTAATTTAAATGCATGATTTAAACCATTTTACTACTAGAAATTGCTTACCTATATAATTTCTATATTTTTTTATAGTTTAAACTTAAAAATATTTAACTTTGCAGTGAACTATTTTAATGTTAATAAGAAGATTCTATAGTGTATGAGGTTATTTTTATACGTGCTTAATCTCGGTATTTGCCACTATTGATTTTGAGATTTTCATATCAGCACCAAAGGGCAATACGTTCATATTTATTTCAGCAATTACAGAGATTTATATAACGTTTGGCCATTAATTCGGTAACATTAAACCTCCAATCCGGTTTTATTAACCCAGGTTTATAGAGCCGGTCAATTTGTACGTTTAACTGTGCATGCCAACTCTCAAAATTGCACATTATATCAGGCATTAAGCTAATACCCTTTTACCGGTTGAGACCCTCCTGTCTAGTCACTCCCAACATACCAAATCAATTCATTTACCGAACGCTTCTATATAGTAAATTATGCCATGGGCTTGAAAAAATACTTGTCTTAAATGATCTGTCACCCAGATTTATCAATTTATGGGTCAAATAGCAAAATAAAATAATTTTTTGCAAAATATCATTTTACAAATACTTTTTAAATATAGTTGAATTAATGTGTCAAGCCGTCAGCACGGGACGTACTGTCAGGGGAAGTTCTCATCTCTGACATAGCGCATTCCAATCCGCGACATGATACACCAACTCACATATACCTATACACAAATACAAACAGAAAATATACATACGCCATGCTCAATCGGCAAATTAGTATCATGCAGTTGTATCATTGTGCCCAGGGAATGCATGGTACAGGGGGAAAACTTTTGCCTAAGGGATGCACGAGAAAGCTGACGAACTCTGGAATATTGCAGCCTTGGCACGGTATGGGCGCACTACTGCGTGTGCTGTTCCTGGCAGTATTTCGTTCCAACTCGTGTGAATAAAGTGAACATGGAAACCAAAGGAAATATAGATGGTCCAGAAGAAGATGTAGAAATGAGTGTCCCTTTTGAGTCTACAAATAATATATAAAAGAAACGAATAGAGAGACTCTGCCTCCGCGCCAAATATGTCTCAATAACCCAATCAGGGTGCTAAGGCGAATGTAGACATTTTGAACGGTTTGACGATATTCTGGCCATCTTTTAATTGCGGACCGTTGACAGCTAGAACGAGATAGTGAATCAAAATTGAAAATATTCCAATAAAAACCAAATTAAAAAGAAAATAAAACGAAGAACATTGAAACTTTATCTAAAATGGTAAAAACCAAACAAGACATTTTGTTTAAATGTTTAAAAGAGAATGTGCTTTGTAAACGGCTTTCGTTCTTAAATCCGATAGGTGTAATTGAGTTTTATTTAAAATTTTTGGTCATTTCCAATGACATATTTGATAAAAGGTTAGATGCTACAAGGGAGTTTCAGATGATAAATCTAACGTAATGTATCGATGAAAAAAAGCTAATAGATATAAAACACAAAAATCTACATAGATTTAAAAAATGTGTCTTATTTCGTCTATAGAGCGTTTCACATTAAAAACGGAACATGGCTTAGATAAGGCTGCGTATTTCTTATGGACGATAGAAGCGCGCCGATGCCACCATGACGACAAGCCCGATTCAGGGTTGTCTTTCTATTTTCTTTTCCACATAAATGAATTTAAATCAATGTTTTTTAACGTAACTGACCAGAAATGAAATTTCTGTAGTAGGGAAAATAATTTTATTTAAATAAATATTATTTAAAATTTACAAAAATATATTTATTTTATAATATTTTAATTACATTAATGACAGGTTAATTGTTTTTTTGGAGAGAATACAACATGCCATTAGAATCATTGTCATTACCAATTAATTATTTTCGTGGCTTGTACCTATAATGATAATAAGGCTTTGTGGTTGTTTAGTAGTTACTCTAACTTCGCAGTTTAATGTTTATTGAAAATGCAGATTCAAAAATTAAGCCAAGGAATTATCTTGGACATAATTGCAAAACAAATTATTATAAATGTATTTAATTTTCATCTAAATTTAAAGAGTGGTGAAAGTAAGTGCTATGACGGGAGTAGGTTCTAGAGTAGGTACTATTTCTAAAATACAAAAAAAGCTGCGGAAAGAGGACTGAGATCCGTAAAAAAAACAATTAAAAGTACCAAAAGTAAAGTCAGCAGCAGAAAGTTCTACGCGGCTCCTCACCATCGTGCATAGTTTTTTCTTTAAAAAAGACAAACATGTATCAAAATTGTCATGCACAGCAACGTGGGAATACTTCATCAAATGAACTTTGGTTTTTTTGCAAAAGAGCTGCTTTTTGGTTTTTAGCTAAAAAAAACTCAGAGGACTATCATGATAAGATGGATGGTCCTATATTTGAACAATGGTTTAAGGAAAAGCGGCTTCCTAATCTTTCAGAGAAAATTGTTGTGGTGATGGACAATGCCTCGTATCATTCGAGGAGAGACAAAGTAATTACGACAGAAGCGCTTAATAAAGATTAAATTAAGACATATTTGCTGAAGAGATATGTTTTTTGAAGAAGATTATTTCTAGAAGTCGTACATTCGAACACATTCAAAAAATATTACATAAAATATAAAATCGACGAGATGTGCAAAGAAAAAAATGTCGCCATTCTGAGACTACCTCCATACCATTGTGGGTTGAATCTAATTAAAAATATATGGAGTCAGTCAAAAGACATACTGCCTCAAACAACACAGCGTATTAGACGGCCGCAATGAAACCTTTAATAGGAAATACATTTGGTGTAGTAACAGTGGACAACTGGAAAAACTATTGTAAAGTTGCTATTAAGGAAGAGCAAAAATTTTGGGTTATTGACGGGTTATTAGGCGATATTGATCCTGTGGTAATAAATGTGACGTTTGACAGTCATAGAGATGATAGTTATAACGATACAAGTAATAGCGATGATAGAGAAGATGAGGATGATGTTAATATGCAATAAGTAAATTATGTGATAGTGCGAAAGTCGGCGGACACAAAGTGTCAAATCCGAAAAGTAGTAGAAAAGTAATATAACATCCTTTTTAAGGGGAAAGCATGTTATATACAAGGAAAAATTTTTATGTAAGTAATTTTTGTTATTATTTACATGCAAAAAGTTACACTTGTTTTGGCAGATACAATATTTAAAGAAATCTTTATAAAAATGTTTCATCAATCTTTAAGAATTATTTGCTATAGGGATTGATCAATATACTTGCGTAAATATTAAACTGGTTAAATAATGGTGATGATAATTCGGGAATCTAAGTTAACTAATTATGTTTTTCAAAACATAGTCCAACTCAACAACTTGTTGGTTATACTGTTAGCATAATTTTTCAAAAATCTCCGTTGAAAACGATTTCCGGAGTGGAAATCGAAACTTCAAACGTTATTTAAAAATGTAATTTGTATTACAATCAATTGTGACTTTACCCCATATAAACATAGTATTTAACATTAAAATCAAGATGGTAAAAAACATAACTAAGGAAAACACCAATAGGCCAAGATACAATTTAGACAAACTAAAAACACCCAAGGAAGGACACATATTTAGGGAGGAACTTTAACGGTAAAATAGAGAACGCGACATCAATAGCTTAGAAGCTTTGGCAGGTGTTTTGACAGAGATAGCTGTGGAAAAATTGGGTAAAAAGAACAAGGGAGAAAAAACGGATATCAGATGAAAACTGGAATCTTATTAACCAAAGGAAAGAGCGAAAAAAGATTTCATGCAAGCAGGACCTGGGCCTGACACTGTGCAGGAACTAAAGAGGAATAATCTTAAGAGGTGCAAATAATATTCTCATGACCATCCTACTAAAAAAATAACAAAAATTTCAAGACAACCAAGCAGGCTTTCGACCAGAATCCTCCTGTATAGACCACATCAGTACTGTGAGGGTTATAATGGAACAATCGAATGGAACACACCCTTGTACCTGGTTTTGTCGACAGCTTATCACATGCTGCTCTTTGGAAAATTTATAGTATCTCGAAATATCTCTGGTAAGTAGTTTCGGTTAAGGAAATGCTGTTTTTGCGACATTTTAATTTCGGACATTTTATCATTGTATCTTTGTTTCATTTCAATATACTATGATTCTTTAACCACTACATTTTTCACAATAGGAAAATTAATATAACACTAACCCAGCTTCCGCGTTGAACCGCGTGCACCCGAGTATTGAAAATCGACGCGGTTGAACCCGAAAGCCTATTGAGTTTCGTATTAATTTTTCTAATATTATTAAATATATATACATTCATGGACAAAAATATCGAATATTTTGGAATGTTCTAATTTTTTTTAAATAAATTCTGGTCAATCAAATCGTTTATTGTGGAAAAGAGTTTATTTTAAAAATGTTTGATTGACAATTTTAAATTTTTATGCGGTGAAAATTGAGAAAAAAAATAATGCTTAATGCTAGGTAAATAAGATTTTTTTACTCTAAACTTAAATGCTAACTTAAATTGCGTAAATAAGTCTTTTTAATTGAAACAAGTGCATGTTCAGTAACGAGTATTCCCCCTCTAGCTTTTGTTACTGCTTGCATCCTTCTAGGCATGCTTGCAAGTAAATGTTGGACATACCCTTGGGAAATAGCGTTCCATTCATCCTGTGCAGCAAGCCAAAGTTCTTTGTCGTATGCGGCGTTTTAGCTGATCCCACATGTGCTCTATTGGATTTAAATCCGGACTAAATGGTGGCCAATCCAATCTTTGAATTTCGATCTCATCAAGATATTTTCTTACTATGACAGCAGCATGTGGTCAAGCATTATCGTGCATTAACATGAATCTGTCATATCCAATGTAACCAACATATGGCAAAACATGATCTTGCAGAATATTTTGAACGTAAGTCTCACCAGTCATTCGTCCAATCACTTCCACAAGTGCGGTGCGTCCCTCCCAACTAATACCTCCCCAAAGCATTATGCCACCACCTTCAAAACTAACGGTCTGGGTAAGATTGCAGGTGGCAAATCGTTCTCCAATTTTTCTGTAGACGTGGCTTCGACCATCTGGCTTATATAATAGGATTCTGGTCTCATCAGTGAAAAGAACATTTTTCCAATTGTCGATATTCCAATGAATATGTCTTCTTGCAAATTATAAACGACGAGCTTTATGATTTTGGAAAAGACGTGGAACTTTTGCAGGACGTCTAGTAGTTAAGTCTGCTTCTTTTAAACTTCGTCCAACAGTTTTTGAGCTTAAATTAACTTGTCTGACATTTAGTAGTTCATTTCTGAGGTTCATCGATGTCAATGAGCGATTTCTTGTAGAATTAAACACCAAAAAATGGTCATCAATTGCGGTTGTGCACCTTGGACGTCCTTGACCAGGCCTTCGCACAAAATTGCCTGTCTTATGGTACCTTTTTATAATATTCGAAACTGTAGATTGACTTCTCCTGAGACGGCGTGCGATATTTTTTTGTGTATATCCTTCCTCGTACAAAATTACAATCTGTGTTGCTTGGGCTTCATCGCAGTGTCGATTTGGTGGCATATTTGTTTTAAATTTACTTGAATCAAAACAATATTTAATGAAACTTAATAGATTAAACTAAAAATAACCGAATTACTATGATTTTTTACCTTTTTTTTTTTCTTTACGTGAAGAAGGTTTTTTATGATAAAATGCACGAATGACACTAAACGCTGAATAAACGTCAACATAAACGTCAAAATATTTCAAACCAATTAAGTATATCAGCCTACTATATGAGTAAAATCAGTAATCTAAAATTATTTTAAAATAATAGTGACTACACAAAAAGAATTGAAAAATTCCAAAATATTCGATATTTTTGTCCATGAGTATATATATATATATATATATATATATATATATATATATATATATATATATATATATATATATATATATATGATCCGTTCCCACAAGTTAACATGCTCCTTTTCTAACTTGGCTGCACCATACTGAAGACGACCAATAGCCAGAAATACGTATATACGGTTGCCTTCCATCGATATACCTTTTTTGGTTTTCTGTTTTGCGAGACATGCCATTACATTTTGCTTATGAGCACACACAAAACTATTGTATTTTTGTCCACCGTGTACAAATTTTAATCAACATGTGATACATTTTTGGAATCATCTCAGCTAGAGTAATCCAAAAATTGAGACAAAATTGTTCCATTTAAAAAAATGACGGTGACGTCATTACTCGAAAGTAATTCACCCTGTATATTAGAATATTATTTTAAAATATGGTAAATTAAAATTAAAAATCGACGTTTTTCAGGATTATTTCTTAAAATGGTCTGTTAGCTAAAAAAGAATTTGTTCCATACTTTACGTTACTTAAAGTAACGCGTTAGTTAAATTAACAATATCAAAAATACTTACTGTCTAGCGGACAGAATATGAAAGAAATTATTTCTTATCAATTTAAAAAGAAACATAGTAGGCTATGTTTTTGTTAAATCTCATTATTTGTTTAGTAATTTATTGTTCCATACTTTACGGATACAGTGTATATATATTGTTGTACTTTTGAATGTCCATAAGCGATAAAAAACCGATATACAAATTTTATTACTTAAATAAAAATTAAAATTATTGATATTTCATAAAGACACGGGCATATAAATTTTCAAACATCCTGTATAAGACAAAATATGTATTTTAAGTTGTTCGAAGAATTGTTCATTAGGCCTCAGAGACAAGACTTTCAAATATTATCGATAAGAAATTTAAATAAGTCGGTTATTGTGGAATGGATTTACCCGGAATAAAAGTGTATATAGAAAGTGTAAAAACAATAGACCGGGATTTGCGGTGGTTTGTCTCCCCGAAAGATTATATCGGTAAAAGTTTATTAACAAAAGACATTGAATTGAGAAACAGGTATCGTTTGTAGCTATTAGTAAGAAATGTTTGTAAAGCAGATAGATTTAGTTAGAATAATTAAAGAAGGTTGTTTTCTGGAATTACCCGAATGACGTTTTATAGAGAGAGTTGTTTGGTAACGATATACGTCAGAGAGGTGGATGATTTTTATTGGTCAAATTTTGAATGCAAGGAGGTTGGTTTTGGCTATGAGATAGGAGAGAGAAAAAAAAGTTGGTTAGTCAGTTTTCGTCGTCCAAGAGGGAAGGAGCTTTGTGATTTGTGTTTGTTTGAAGTCCCGAAGACGTAATTTACCGGGTGTGTTTATTTGCTGTGTAAAAGCTGACCAGTGTGAGGAACGGGGTACAGAGAGATAGAAAACCAAAGGGTATAAGAATATTAATAGCAGACGAAGCCGGAAACATTTGGAGTTATAAACAGGCGCGGAGATTGGCTCAAAAGGAGGCTGCATAGACTAACACGAGTTGTTGGGTTGCAGATACAAGGACAGATAGGAGAAAGGTGTACGTCATCTGGACCACAATAGGAGCAGAAGCAGAGAAAGGTTTTTTTTTTGTGGCGTGGCCATAGAATTGCAACGGCAGAGAAGGAAAGGTCAGTCAATTTTCATTAGAGCCGGAGTGTGATTTTCATTTATTAATTAAATAAATTGAATAAATAATAGAGACAGTTAATTTTGCGATCACTTAAAAAAAAGAATTATAAAAAGAGCTTAGTTGTAACACATATTAAAAATCAATGTAAAATAACATTTGGGTCCATGATAGAAAACAACTTCTCATATATTTAAAGTTAGTATATTGCAAATATTACAGGATTGATTGTTATATAAAATCTCATTAAAATAAAGGACATCTCACATATAGTTCAGTTGAAATTCTATGTATTTTATTCAGGTCATATTACCTATCCCGATTAGGAAGCCAATTGGAAAATATTTTGAATCCACGATCAAAGGTAAATAGTACAATTTAAATAGCCTGAGATTGTAATTAATTAATGCTGATTTATTGTGATTAATTGGAGATTAGATCATTTAATAAATATAGACAGGATTTTTCCTAAATAAGCAATATAATACAATTTAAATAGCATAACAAAATGGCCCCCAACGTGTAAAGCTTTGAAAAATATTTCTAGTTGGCAAATTTGAAAGGATAGGAGTAGACGAGCAGATATTTGAAAGTTTATATGCCGGGGATAAAGTGAAATATTATGTAAAAATTGAGGACAGAAAGATTTATATATTTTTTTTTAAGATACAATTTACCATAATTGATTTATTCGTGATATTGACAATTTATAGGTTACCATAATTGATTTATTTGTGTGATATTTACATTTGATAATTTTACCATACTTGAATTATTTGATTGATTTTGACATTTGATATTTTACCATTTGATTTATTTGTGGGATATTGAAATTTGATACTCGTACTCAAGAGTTATTACATTTGAACAGGAAAAGTCCCGTTTGTTGCAACAGACCAGTAGAATTTTATATTTGGCGGGGATATTATTGCACAAATTTCAAAGTTTCATATTTGGCGGGGATAAATAATCTAACGAACATGTCGACCACAAGGAGTCAAAGCAAAACGCAAGAAAGGAAAGAGGATAAGATAGAAGAGGAAACAATTATTGATGAAGGATCGGATAATGAAGGAAATGCTACAATAATGGAGGAAAGAAAAGAAACAGGGATGTTAGAAAAATTATTAGCTATGATGCAAATACAGACACAACAAATACAAGAATCGTCACAAAAAATGGATAAAAATCAACTGGAAACAAAACACATAATGGATGAAACAAAACAAACAATGGAAGAAAACCAACGGGAAACAAAACAAACAATGAGCAATATAGAGCAGCGTCTGGAAAACTATGAACAGGAAATTAAAGGATGTGTTGAGGGGATAAAGAAAGAACTGATACAACAAATAGAAGAGATTAATGAAATTAAAAATAATATGAAAGAACAAGAAATGAGAATTAAAGATAATTTGGAGGAATTAGAAATACAATTTGAAAATGCGCTACAAGAAGACCGGAAAGAAACGGAAAGGAGATTTAAACAAATTGCAGAGATGGAGATAAGAGGAGTAGAAAGAAAGGAAGTCATCGTACATAGCACAGAAGACGTAAAAGTACGATTTGGCGGGGATATAAGGAAAATCCACCCAGTGCCTTTTATAAATAACCTAAAGGAAAAAGTCAAATACGTAGGACCGTTTGCAACAGCAAAGGAAACCATCAGAAACCATCTCAAAGAAGAGGCAAATCTTTGGTTTGTCAGCAAGGAAGAAGAATTGGACAATTGGCAAGATTTTGAGAGAAGATTCTTAAATTATTTCTGGGGAAAAATCCAGCAACTACAAGTAAATAAAGAGTTACAAAATGGAAAATACCATGAGAGGATGGGCGTATCAGAAAAGATGTACGCATTACAACTCTATAATAATGCAAAACATTTGCCTACCAATTATTCATCAGAACAATTGGTAGAGTTGATATCGCGACATTTTGAAGATACCTTGGAAGACCACATAAATCTCCAAAATTACAAGGACATTGACAGCTTATGTCAATTTTTGCAAATGAGAGAATCACGTAGGCATGAAAGAAGAGAAAGAAGACCGCAAGAAAATTATAGACAAAGAGAAAACCAAGAATATAGAGATAGAGGTCAAAATTTTAGAAGAGATTATACAAGACGAGAATTCATACCTAGACGGGGATATGAAAATAGACCGAACGGAAGAGAGAATTATGAACCCAGAACCCAGAGATGGAATGAAAACAGGGATCGGGAAAATCAGAGTAGAATTAACCGCCCATACCAAGGAAACAGATACAATAACCCACGGAATGAACAGGAATCTCGCGGTAACCGATACGGGAATGATAGACCAAAAGAGAACAGAAGAGAAATAAATAATATGCAAAGAGAAGAAAATGAATATGAGAGAGAAGATGACGGGAGAGAAAACACAGAAAAACAACAGGCGCGTTTTCAAGAAGGCGCTCACTAAAAACGAAGAAACAAACAGGAATTTTTTGTCACCCCAAGGAATTTATTAAACTGGCAGGAAACAATGAAAAGAGAAATGGAGTTAATTTAAAATTTGTGGATGGATTTATAAATGAGAAACCAATTAAAATTATGATAGACACAGGCTCTGAAATAACACTGGTCAACAGAAAATTAATCGAAGAAGTAAATTTAACAAGTCTAATTTATAAACTACCTAGGGTGAATTTAGTGGGCGCAAATAAACGGACATTGGCAACAATAAATGAAGGTATACGAGTAATGGTACGATTGAAAAAAAATATGTATGCACTTCAATGTGTAATAATGCCGAATATGTCACATGACATGATTGTAGGCGTTGACGAATTAACGGAAAAACATGTAGTGATCGACTTCAAAACCAATACGATGAAAATAACAAAGGAAAAAGAAGAAGAACAGGATAAGGAACAAGAGAAACAAATTACGGACGAATCAGAGAAAGAACAAACGGTGGAAATGAACCTGGCGACGAAGAAAGGAAAAGGAAGAAAGAGGAGAAAAGGTCTGAAAAAGATCAAAGAAAAAAAAACCTGGGATTCCTCAAAAGATGAGACGAGCTCAGGAGAAGAAGATGGAAAAATTTTGACAAGAAATGAAAGCAAAACTTGGGATTCCTCAAAAGAAGAGACGAGCTCAGGAGAAGAAGATGGAAAAATTTTGACAAGAAATGAAAGCAAAACTTGGGATTCCTCAAAAGAAGAGACGAGCCCAACAAAAAAAAAAAAACAAAGGAAAATGAAGAGGACACAATGGAGACAGTGGTGTTTGAAGAAGACACGGAGTACACGGTGAATATGTGCGAAAAATTTAATGGGAGATACAAAAAATTGATATGTGGAGAAGGCAAAGAAAATGATTTGCGTATAATTTTAAGAGACTATGAAACGCTGATAAATGAGGAAAACCGAGTGGCCACAAAATACGAGCACTCATTTGAGGTAAAAAACTTGGGAAATTTTCGATCGAAGACTTATCCAATTCCTTATAGGTATCGGCAAGAAGTAAAGCAAGAAATCAAAAAAATGTTGGAAGATCAAATCATTGAGAGATGTGACTCACCCTATATTAACCCAATTGTGATAGTGAAGAAGAGCAGTGGAGAGTTAAGACTCTGTTTAGATGCCCGAAATATCAACCAACACACAGTATCACAATATGAATCACCGTTAAATATCGAGGCCATTTTTGGAAGAATCACGGGATCACATATTTTCTCAAAAATTGATCTAAAGCATAGTTTTTGGTTAATACCTTTGGCTGAAAAGTGTAGAACTACACTGCCTTTTCAATTGATGGTATAGTATACCGATTTAAGGTAGTTCCGTTTGGATTACAAAGCGCCTGTGCAGCACTTGTACGAGCTTTGCATACCATTTTGAATCACCATGAAGAGTTCATCGTCCATTACATCGACGATTTATTAATTTTTTCACAAGATATGCAAAGTCATGTGGAACATATCAAAATAATTTTGAAAGAATTGGACACAGCGGGATTAAAACTAAACATTGAAAAATGTCAATTTTTTCAAAAGGAAGTGATTTATTTGGGTTTCAAACTTGACACCGAAACTGTAAGTCTAGCCGAGGACAGAGTAAAGCTAATCGACGAATACCCAAGACCAACAAATCTAAAAACATTGCGAGGGTTTCTCGGTACGATAAATTATTTCAAGAAATTAATTCCCGATTTAAGCCAAAAAGAAATTCCTTTAATAAAATTGTTAAAGAAAGGGACAAAATGGAATTGGAAAGAAGAACAGGAGGAAGCTTTCAAAATATTGAAACAAGAATTTGCTAAAGGAACAAAAATATATCACCCTATTTACAATTTGCCGTTTATACTCCGTACGGATGCGTCGATACAGAAATTTGCAGGAGTGTTGTCGCAAATACAAAACGGCCTAGAGGTTCCGATATGTTTTATATCTCGAGTGACTAAAACACATGAGAGAAAATACAGTGTCACCGAGTTGGAATTCGCCAGTGTACTATTTTGCGTAAACAAATTAAGGTTTTACTTATTGGGAGCTAAATTCACCATCGAAACGGATCATGCAGCATTGATACACATCATGAAGAATCGATTGGTAAATAAAAGAATACACAGAGGCATTCTGCTCTTACAAGAGTATGATTTCCAATTTCGATACATCAAAGGGAAAGACAACATAATAGCTGACGCTTTAACACGGGACGAAGATACAGGAAAAAAGGAGACAATTACATTACATGTGGGATTGAATATATTGACACAAGACGAAGGGATATTTTCGTTAAATGAGATAAGGACCGACCAGGAAGACCTAGAAGAAAGAGAAAAGAGAAGAGCAGAGCTAGAAAACGAGATATTTTTTAAGAGAATAGACGGAAAGGAATTATATTTAGTGACACCGACATTGGCAGAAAGAATCATCAAGAAACTACACGAGGAAAATGGACATATTGGCAGTAGAAAGGTATGGCTTGTATTTAGGGAAAACTACATCAGTCGACAAGATTACCGCATTGCAAAAGAGATCACACAGAAATGCGAAGTATGCCAGAAATACAAGAGCAGGAATTTTAAAAACGAAAATATTGCAAAGAGCATTGTTAAGCGATCTAATTGTGACCACGCAAAGGAACAAGCATATTCTGGTGATGGTGGATGTGTTCTCAAAATACGTAAAATTATATAGTTGTCGCACCACAAAAGGGGAAGAAATATTGAGAAAAATAGACAATTTCATCGTTACGGTAGGAACCCCAAGAAAAATTTTACTAGACAATGCAACGTACTTCCGAAATGATCGTTTCAAAGGACAGCTTAGAGAACGGGGAATCGAGACGAACTTTGTAAGCATCAGGCATCCCCAAAGTAATCCTTCTGAGCGATTTATACAAGAGGTAACGAAATTTCTTCGCATTGCAACGGATGGTCAACATCGGCGATGGGACAGAAAATTGGGAGAAATAGAGATGTACCTAAATTCCATGCCAAGTACAGTAACGAAAGAAACACCAAAATACATCATGAAATGCGTCATGCCGATAAGACCGTGGGAAGATCCAGAACAAAGAGAGTATCGACAGGTTATAGAAACCGCTCAGAGGAGATTAAGAAGAAGCAATGAGAAATACATCCAGAGACAGGGTCATAATAGGAAACGAAGACCAGTAACTTTCCAAAAGGGTGACAAAGTAATGGTAAGAGCATTAAGAGTGTCAAATCTTCAGACCGGTATTTGCGCAAAATTGATGCCTGTTTTCGAAGGGCCATACATAGTAAACAACGAAGATGGAGTAAACAGCTATGAGTTGAAACATATGGATTCTGAAAAGATCAGAGGTATTTATAATATCCATGATGTATATAAATATCACGAATGAAGATTTAAATTTGTATAAAGTAGATAGTAGGATAGGATAATACGTAGCATAAGTACAGCTAGCATACAGGAAGTGCGTTTAGTTTGCCTCGAGAAAATTTAGTTGCATAAATTGATAAATTTTATCGATTACAAAGGCGGGGATTTGTTGTACTTTTGAATGTCCATAAGCAATAAAAAACCGATATACAAATTTTATTACTTAAATAAAAATTAAAATTATTGATATTTCATAAAGACACGGGCATATAAATTTTCAAACATCCTGTATAAGACAAAATATGTATTTTAAGTTGTTCGAAGAATTGTTCATTAGGCCTCAGAGACAAGACTTTCAAATATTATCGATAAGAAATTTAAATAAGTCGGTTATTGTGGAATGGATTTACCCGGAATAAAAGTGTATATAGAAAGTGTAAAAACAATAGACCGGGATTTGCGGTGGTTTGTCTCCCCGAAAGATTATATCGGTAAAAGTTTATTAACAAAAGACATTGAATTGAGAAACAGGTATCGTTTGTAGCTATTAGTAAGAAATGTTTGTAAAGCAGATAGATTTAGTTAGAATAATTAAAGAAGGTTGTTTTCTGGAATTACCCGAATGACGTTTTATAGAGAGAGTTGTTTGGTAACGATATACGTCAGAGAGGTGGATGATTTTTATTGGTCAAATTTTGAATGCAAGGAGGTTGGTTTTGGCTATGAGATAGGAGAGAGAAAAAAAAGTTGGTTAGTCAGTTTTCGTCGTCCAAGAGGGAAGGAGCTTTGTGATTTGTGTTTGTTTGAAGTCCCGAAGACGTAATTTACCGGGTGTGTTTATTTGCTGTGTAAAAGCTGACCAGTGTGAGGAACGGGGTACAGAGAGATAGAAAACCAAAGGGTATAAGAATATTAATAGCAGACGAAGCCGGAAACATTTGGAGTTATAAACAGGCGCGGAGATTGGCTCAAAAGGAGGCTGCATAGACCAACACGAGTTGTTGGGTTGCAGATACAAGGACAGATAGGAGAAAGGTGTACGTCATCTGGACCACAATAGGAGCAGAAGCAGAGAAAGGTTTTTTTTGTGGCGTGGCCATAGAATTGCAACGGCAGAGAAGGAAAGGTCAGTCAATTTTCATTAGAGCCGGAGTGTGATTTTCATTTATTAATTAAATAAATTGAATAAATAATAGAGACAGTTAATTTTGCGATCACTTAAAAAAAAGAATTATAAAAAGAGCTTAGTTGTAACACATATTAAAAATCAATGTAAAATAACATTTGGGTCCATGATAGAAAACAACTTCTCATATATTTAAAGTTAGTATATTGCAAATATTACAGGATTGATTGTTATATAAAATCTCATTAAAATAAAGGACATCTCACATATAGTTCAGTTGAAATTCTATGTATTTTATTCAGGTCATATTACCTATCCCGATTAGGAAGCCAATTGGAAAATATTTTGAATCCACGATCAAAGGTAAATAGTACAATTTAAATAGCCTGAGATTGTAATTAATTAATGCTGATTTATTGTGATTAATTGGAGATTAGATCATTTAATAAATATAGACAGGATTTTTCCTAAATAAGCAATATAATACAATTTAAATACCATAACAATATATATATATATATATATATATATATATATATATATATATATATATATAATTTATTAAATAATAATAAAAAAATAATTTTGGACAAGAATCAGATTAACAAGGTGCAGAACGCGAGTACTGACTCCGTAGGTTTATCAGAAATTAACTAAATAACATTCAACCTTAATACTCCGATTTACATTGTCACAAAATTTGAGAAGCACTTCCATTGATCTATAGAAATTAATTTTGGGTTTTACAAACATAACGGATGTCAGTAAAGGGTATTAGTTTAACTGACGCTCTCATTTGATAACGCTGGCGTAGTGATTAAAATCACTACTGAATTTAAATTGTCTCTAATATAAGGGATGGTAGAACTCCGATATTATTATTGGGTATGAATCATTTAACATTAGTAATTATTAACTAAATTATCTTCTAGCTATTTTAACTACAAAAATAAAACTTACTTTCTCGTTCTATTTTGTTTCACTAATATATCTTAAGTATTCGTGAATTGTAAAACATATAGACTGTTTGGGAGCATGCAGATGGGTTATTTTTAAGGGGTCATTTGACCCAGCTGGAATCCCATATAAATAAACACTACAATATGTAATAACAACTTTAAAAACTATGCCGTCAATTTTTGTCGATACAGGTGACTGCGCTGGTAAGGTAAACTTACCACTCAAGAGGTATTTTGGTCAAACATATTTTTACGGCATTTATAATTGCCGGTAGGGTAATACAAAAATAATGACCTGCAACCTAGTGACTACAAAAATATTGGTACCAGTAGCTGAAACAATCTTTGATTTTCACTTGATTTGACCCGATTTTTAGTACGACATTCATACACATAGTTTCGGATCTTTATTTATTCTTCGTTCACAAATTGTTGAGAGCACGAAATATGCCTCAAACTCATTAAACGGTCGTAAATCATAGGCGTTCCTAAGGTGTTTATTCATTAAATAATAATATAATGTTTTAATCCTATTATATATAATATTGATAATATTTTAATACTAATATATTTAGCAAAAAAACAATTAAAACTTTCACGACTAATGTTGGTTATTATATTATATTAATAAAAATAAGAATTTAACCATTAACAATTTTGTAAATAAGAATACCTTATCTCTTTGGATATTTCAATACTAATCTTCGCGTTTAATGACTTTACTAGAAAACCTGGAATTCATATCCGAAGGTACTATTCGTTGCAAGATAATTAAGATGGAATTCCCCAGATTTTTAATGCCGGTATCCAAACTCACGAACCACACCATATCTTCTCACAAACGACCGTTTCCTTCGATGGCCAAATTACAACTGCCTCTTCCCGTCTCCTAATCAGGCTAACCCCATTACCATTTAAAAACGACTATCCAATCAAAAGCTCAAATCTTGTTTACTACTGTTAATGTTGGTTCTAAAAATTCTGTGTATCATTTGGGAAGACCAAATTACTGTTTCAGAGAAAGAATAAATAAAAATTGATTTTTCTATCCTCAGTCTGTTAATACACAATCTATACCTGTTTCCAAAGATTAGAATATGGTTATTTAATACACAAATAAAGACAAGATTAACTTACAGGTAAAATGTCTTCTAATTCTACACAAAAGGGTTTTTTGATAATTTTGTTGGAAACGGAAAAGGTCGTTTGCCAAACAAATTTCTATTCTTATCTACACTAAATCTTATCTTAAATTACTATATACAATTTGTTTGATATCTTAAAATTTTATTCCGATGGATCTTTTTATTTATTTTTCTTTGGTTGGGAAAGAAGAAGTATGACAATATATTTGTATATATAAGCTGATCTAAATAAGGCTATAACTTTTTGAGATGGCTTTGTCTACTGGTTTTCCTGGTTTAAGGTAGCTCTAATTTTGTTTTGTTTGAACAGGTTTGGTAACTTACGTGATTAACATATATCTGTATGAAATTTAGACTGGCTGATATCAAAAATTTAGACCGATTTTACCAAGTTTCCCACCACCGATTGGGAATTATAGTAGTATGCTCCTCGTGTTAGGTTTAATATATTTGATAGTATTTGAGACTTCTGCGGTAAATGGTAGTGAATGTACTCTAATAATTCTAATGAGGAGGTAGCTTTTAAATCTGAGACAGATTGTACAATTTTGACTTTGACAGATTTACACAATACAATTTTAGTGATTTTTTGGAATATAAACTATTTTCCTATAATCTAAATAGCTGAAACACTAGACTGTTTCCCTATGAGATGTTGGATTTCTAAAATCAGACAAAGCCGTTTTTTTAATGTCATATACTTCAGGTAGACTCAGCGTTCCTCACATAGGTACAATGAATAATAGGAATGGTAATAATAGGCGGCTGATTCTTAGCTCTGCCCCTATCGAGTATTTTCTTCGTAGACGGTAATACAAGAAATAAAAGGCTACCCTGCTCTATTTCTGAATTGTTCCAGCAATAATAAAAGACATTTGCTCCTTGTTCTTATATTATATTCAGGTGTTTTTCTTGGTAGATGTCTTATATTTTCATATATTTCGTTTTACTAGCGTTTATTACTAGTCTCAATTTGTACGTCGCTTATTACTCCTTTCACTATAAATATGATAATTTTTTCTTGATCTTTGGGGTACCGATTAGAGACCCAGGTTAAAAATTGATGTTTATGTTAAAAAATTCTTCTATATGTTTTACGTGTTTTAATAACCTCTTCTAGTATCAAGATACTTGATGATGCTTGTATACGATATTACCTTGACTAAAGAGTTAATTACCTTGATTAATTTTACGTTTTTCTAATCTATGTTCTGTACGTAAACTCCCATTTTTTATTTTATGAAATAAAAATTTTTTAACTTTAGTTTTTGAATAGTATATCCACCTATGGTATGATTTATGTTCTACACTTTTTGTCAAATGCTTAATTGAAATCTATAAACAGGATTTAAAGTGAAACTATTGTTTCTGAAACCAGCTTAATATTGTTCTAGTGTCTTGTGACATACTTATTTAATCTCATTCAAAGATCTCTTAAAGGTCAGATCTCTAAATATATTATTAATTTTTATTTTAGTTTAATCTGTTTTGGCTTATTTAATATAAAAGTAAAATGTATTCAAAACAGAACTTTATTATTCGCTAAAATTCATTCAATATACACCTAATACACATTTATACATATAATTGAGTATATTTTGCAGAAAAATTGCGACTCAGACTACAGCTTACACTTCTAAGCCAAATAGTTTTAAAATTTTCGAGAAATTAATAAACACAAAATTCAAAAACTAGTCTATTTAATTCTATGAACCTGAATACTGTGATCTTAATCTAAAAACCAAAATATGCTACGAACGAGACTTGTACGGCAGTAAAAGTTTCGTGCACGCAATATTTTAACTTATACAAAAACCTAAATATAACCTCGAGCTAGACCCAGTTTTCGCATCCATCAATAAAAAGTGAAAACACGTAGAGATAAAATTTGTGTTGAGATCCGCATTGTATTTCCTCTACCTGCCTTGAGGATTAAACAATATGATTTAAGATTTGGTCCACTTTCAAAGCAAAAACTAATTTAAAAATCCTGAATAAGTAATTCTATTATTTATACAGATATATTATTAATATTATATATAATATAATATATTATTTTAAAACTGGACTGCAAAAAAAAAAATAAAAATAACCATACAAAAAAAAACAGTGAAATCACTACGTTACGGAAAGATTGTAAAAATTCTGATGCACTCCATTACTGGAGGTTTGCGATTTCAACATCAAAATGTTCTCTATTCTGCACCACTCTTAATAATTGTTACACGGTCATGCCCGTCTATGTTCTGATATTACGAAGCCCTGACATGGCTCTTCTGCCTACTTCCCTTCGACCCTCTATTTTCACTTTAATTATTATTCGTAGCAGGTTATATTTGTCATTTCCGTCATTTGTCGTGGCCTAGGTACGAGGTCTTTCTTTTCTTACTCGTTGTTATAAAATCTAACTTTCTATTTATAGTATTTAATACTGTTCGATTCGTAATATGTTATGTCCACGTTATTCAGAACACTCTGCGATAAAGCCACATTTCCAAGGCTACTAACAGAGTCGTGATATTTAATTTTAATGTCCAGGTCAACTCCATACAGAAGGATTGACCAAATGCAGCATTTAATAACTCTAATTCGGTTGTCTAAGCTTAGTTTTAGGTTAAGCTAGGTAGTAACGTTTCTTGCTGATGCTTGAAGTAGACAGTCTTTGGTTTTTAACCAAAATTATTCCACGCGGATTCAAACCTGGAAAATCACAGAAAGCACATAAAACTTACGCGGAAGCGGAAATTTCAAGTGCAATACACACATACATATTTAAATATATATATATATATATATATATATATATATATATATATATATATATATATATATATATATATATATATATTGGATTTTGACTCCGCGTTAAATAGTTTTGGTTTTTGTAAAAACCATTGTTTTGGCGACTTTTAGGCATGGTCACACTTGCCATTATCAAGTCAGATTAGTTCTGCTTCTTCTTGATGTTCCAGGCGAACTGATTTCTCGGTCGCTGCATATTGAGTTTAAATATCAGCTTCATAAAAGAAGCGCTACAAGATATTTAAACTCAACGTGCAGTGACCGAGAATTCAGTTCGCCTGGAAGATCAAGAAGAAGCAGAACTAATCTGACTTGACAATGGCAAGTGTGACCTTGCCGAAACGTCGCCAAAACAATGGTTTTTATAAAAACCAAAACTATTTAACGCGGATTCAAACCCGGAAAACAACTGAAAACCACACATATATATATATATATATATATATATATATATATATATATATATATATATATATATATATATATATATATATATATATATATTATATATATATATATATATATATATATATATATATATATATTGTTATGATTGTTTATTTTGAGTTCAAACTTAGTTTATTGAGCCAATAAAAAAGAATTATAACTTATTTGTTATCAAAAGTAAAATAATCCTTATATTACCTGTGTTCGATGGATTCAAAAGATTTTCTAGTTGTCTTTTATCGGGATAGAGAAGAAAGGATAAGAATACAAATATATTATATTACAAAGATTTACGTTTCTTTATTTTATATGAACGAATAAAACAATTATTAAATTCTGTCGTTATCTTATCAATCAGCATACAAAAAAATAAATCAAATTATTATGATAATAAGATTATAAAGCTACATACATTTATATTACGTGAAAAACCAATTTTACTTAAAATTTTCTTTACTTGAAAAAAGAAACCACAAAACTTTAAACTTTTGATTAGCCTAACAAAACCTCAGTTCTTAAATTTGAATGCTAATGACCATGATGTTGAAACGATCCTTCACAGATATAAAATTCAATTGTACAAACACTTACAGTTTATTATCTTTTTGAGTTGTATGTTGGAACATACCCAGAAAAGTCCAGTCTCCTCAAAGATGTGATCTCCCCTCTTTGGCACCTCGGCTCCTTCTTAACGTCTCTGCAAACCTCCTGCAGACTACACAAAAAACACCTGATTCACTTCTCCAAACTCCGCTACTTATTTATGACACCAGGACCTCCTTTTGTCAACTTGATGCCGTAAGAATACTTTCACATATACTTTATAAAATGCCCACGGTAGATACAAGGACCTCTTTTAATCTACTTGTTATCTCCTTCTTCAAACTATTCACTTCTTTTCGTTACGCCGGTATCCAAACTCACGAACCACACCCTATCTTGAGACAAACGACTGTTTCCTTTCGATGACCAAAATATGACTAACTTCTCCTCTCTCATGATCGACTCACAAATTCCCATTTAAAAAAGACCGTCCAATCAAAAGCTCAAATTGTGTTTACCATGATTTTGGAAAAGCCTAATTTCGGTTTCAGAGAAAAACTAAATAGCTTACTTTAAAATTGGTTTTTTCAATACATCATTTATACATATTTCAAAAGATTAGAATATGGTCATTTAATACTCGACTATACAAACAATGAAAAGATTAACTCACAGGTAAAATGTCTTCTAATTCTAAACAAAGGTTTTTTGATAATTTTGTTTGAAACGGAAAAAGGTCGTTTGCCAAACAAATTTCTATTCTTATCTACACTAAATCTTATCTTAAATTACTATATACAATTTGTTTATATTGATATCTTGAAATTTTATTTCGATGGATTTTTTTATTTATTTTTCTTTGGTTGGGAAAGAAGAAACATAACAATATATATATATATATATATATATATATATATATATATATATATATATATATATATATATATATTAATTTGTATGTATTATTTTTACATTTCTCTAAAGTATCTCATATACAGATTTTCACATGATCAAATTTTGATTTATTTATTACCACTAAACAATGAGCAAAACATTTAATACTTATCAGATATTATGTCAATCTCGATATTCTCGTAATTCTAATAAAAAGACTTCGGGGAATCGGTCTTCCAGGACACAATGATATTTTACTGTCACGTATTACATCTCCTTATTAAGCCAAATTTGTAGAAAGTACTCGCCTACAACAGCGTGAAATTCACTTGGATTTAAAAGTTAAAGCTAACTGAAGATTTCATAACTGGAAATGCAGATGCCGTTTACAAGTAAACACAGTACCTTCCAGCCCAAGGTGCTTGCGCCGAACAACATGCGATGACGATAATCTACTAAACAGGCATATGTTTTTTAATATTTTTATTGAAAATAACCATTATTTTTTCTTTAAAATGAGTTTATTTTGACGATCATTCTCAAAATACAAAACATTAGTAAATTAAACAAATTTTGTTTTTGTTGCTTCGTGAAAAAATTCTTCTAATAATTTAACTTTATCTGACTAATTTATATTGATAATTCAGTCATATATTATACATTTTGAGTAGATGACTTTAACATGGTATTGTCAATATTTTTCAGTTGCTTTTCTGGGACGACTTTATTGGAAGATAGTTCATTCGATTACATGAACTCAACTTTAACTTATAATATCCGTCATAAAAATCATAACATAATTTGCATTTAAAAAAAACCACATGCAATGATGACAGTAAAATTCTCCTGTTAGTGATCCCGCAGTTTCCAGGTGTTGTGCATGGACAATTATTAGCGCATCGGAAAACCGTCATGGTTGTATCTTTACGGACTACAAAACAAATATAGTTTATCAGAAAGCTTTGATTGAAATTGATTTAACTTTTTTCATACATAATATTTTTGAGTTTTTTCTTGGTTTTAAGATTTAGTTTGATATTAATATTGAATTGTATTTGTATTATAATCTATTGTCGCCCTATATTACTATGTTGTAACGGAATTTTTGAAAAAATATATATATATCTTTGGTACAAGTTTTATAGTTCTAAGGTGGTACGAAATTCGCCGGATCATCTAGTAATATATATATATATATATATATATATATATATATATATATATATATATATATATATATATATATATATATATATATGGATTCCATTATTTGCTAATTTCTAGTACCGGTCGTAGGCGTCCATTTTGGGTAGGTCAATAACTTTTAAACATTTGTGATACTAGATTAATAAATTTTAAGGTATTCTAGTACTAAAAGGTACTCTTACTTTAAGTCCGTAGGATACACCGTTTTCTAGAAAAATCGATTCGAACATTTTTCGTTTTTTCGTCATAAAAGTTAGAGTAATAAGTACCTCTATAAAATAAATTTTATAAATTACATTTTGTTTTAATAAATGCTGCACACTTGGAAAAAATGGTTTGGGAAAAGAAGCAAAAAATCTATTTGAAACAAAATTTTATTTAAAGGTTTTTAAAAACAAAGTATTTATTCTTGCAAAAATTCCAAAAATTATTTCTAAATTCGTTGCAAGCATCTTGCATCCTTAGCCAGAGTTGTGCATGATTTTGTATCGGAATGGAATAAACAAATGCTTTTATATATTCTTAAATACAAAAATCGCAAGGATTAAAATCCGGCGACCTTGGTGGCGAAGCAGCTGGACCGCCCCTTCCAATCCAGATTCTTTAGTAGTTATTATCAAGAAATTCTCGTATATTCCTGCTAAAGTTGGCCGGACAGCCGTCATGTAGAAACCATAAGTTTTGCCGAATATTTAAAGCCACATCATTTAACAGATCAGGTAAAATATTTTGTAGGTAATGTAAATAATCAGCCATTTAAACGAGCAGGCAATTTCACGGGTCGAAGTAGATAATCGTCAACTACTCCTATCCATACGTTTATGATAAACCTATGCTGATGCTTAAATTCTTAAACAACGTGGAATTTGTCATTAACGTACAAATAATAATGTGTATTATGTACATTAAAAATTCCATTTTTTGTGAATGTAGAGCTTCGTCGCAAAACAAAATGTATCTGAAAAATCTTAATTTTGATTTTTCTGATTTCATAACTATTTCTTTGTTAAATGAAAACATATACATTTTCATTGTGTGAGATATTTCCTGCGGAAGAATATGAAATTGCTGGATACATGGCAGATGGTCTTCGAACGCTAATTTCTGAATTTTCCTTAACTGTCATTACAAAATAACATCTTCATGTGCTGCTGTTATATCATTATGTCGCCCTGTTTCATAATTTTTTGGGAACACCAAACTTTTTTTTCTTAAACGAGAAATTTTTCTGCGTAACTACGTTACTACTCGAGCGTTACACCTCATTTCGCAATAAACTTAATGCATATCAGCGTATTCCTCATTAGTGAAAACCATTTTTGTTGAATTAAAAATGTTGTGTTTGAATGCCACAAACTAAAAACTAAAAGAGAAACTTCATACAATTTGACAATGAAAAACGTAGGTTACACTTCTGTTGACATTTCAAAGCCATCTAGTGCAAAAAATATTAATTTAACTTTCATGACGAAAGAACGAAAAATTTTCAAATCGATTTTTGTCGAAAACGGTGTATCCTATCGACTTAAAGTAAGAGTACCTTTTAGTACTAAAATACCTGAAAATATAATAATCTAGTATCAAGAATGCTTAAAAGTTAAAAACAAAAAAGTTATGCGTTAAAATAACCATTGACCTACCTAAAACGGACGCCTATGACCGGTCCTAGAAATAAGCAATTAATGGAATCGATTCAGCTCTGGTAGATAAATAATCGTACCAGTTTTCGTTTTTCTAAACAGAAGCGTTCTGGAGGTATTTAAAAAAAACTAATTGCAAGCAGCCATCTTCAAAGAGCAGCTCTCTTAGGAAGCATTTTCGGACTAGGTGAATTTGGTTAAATCGTCTTAAAATTATCTGAGGAATCTCCGGTTTTCGTTTGTCAGGAGAGGATTGTAATCACGATAAAAAATTTTCATTTTCAAAAATTTCAAATTTTTTTTAACATAAGCGCTTTGAACCGGTTAAACTTAAGATAAAATAACGAATATATAAAGTAAATTATAAAGCGGTAACAATTAATTTTATTTGGGTGCTAATTGGGGTTTGTTTTTCGCGATGTTTTTCCCACAAAGTTTATTTTGAGCGTAACTCGCTTAGTTTTGACGCTAGAAACTAAAAAAAAAAACAGAAATAAAGATTTTTTAAACACTTTCAAAACGTTTTGATGAGTTGTCCCCAAACAGTGTTTTATTTTGTGGTTATGTTCCGTTAAAATATTTTTTTTTACTAAAGACACAGAAGTGTACGTACATACTTACATTAAAATCTGGTCAGTAAGACCAATTATCAATTTGTTTCTAAATTAAATTACTAATGAAATCTTAAAATTAGGTGTCTACTCGTACTCACTAGTATTCAAACGTTAAAATATTCGATTTTAAATTTGACCAATAAGTACCTAATGTTCATGAACTACAACTCTACTTCTACTGGGTCTACAGACTTCATAAGTACATTATTTTTTTGTTTTTTCATTAGCTACATTTTTGCTAAGAATATTTTTGAGTTATTTGTGAAAAATCGTCTGAAAACGGGATTTTTATTTTGAAAAATTTTGACTCGCAATTAACTCAAAAAGTATTAACTTAGCAAAAAAAGTTGCCTAGAATTAGTCAATTTATCCATTCCTGGACTTATTTTGAACGTATGTTTTTCACCGCCGAGAAGGGGTGACTTTCACACCCCAAGGAAGAGCAACCCTGGGTCAAGTCCAAAAGTGAAGTAGAGGGTAAAAGGAAGCTAAATCCAAATTGTCAAGCGAATCTGTCGTGACGAGGAAAATTACACTCCAAAACTCTAGTATATGTATTTGAAACATTGACAGGTTAATTGTTGTGTACTGTTTGAAATTGATATTCACTCTCTCCGGATGATATAAAAATTATTAACAATCAAATACTTCAAAAGTTCAAAAGTTTACATTGAATAAAAATAGAGACCATCTAAAAATGTATATTACGATACAAAAGCCCATTCGAGTGTAATAATATTTAAAGTGTTTCAAATTTTAAAACACAATCAAACTGACTTTGCAACAATCATGGAAATCATTAAAGTAAAAAATATATAAAATAAAGAAAAGAGATAATGGTCAACTTCTCAGCAAGAAAAAATAATTCTATTCCCTTAAATCTATTCAGTATCCACGCCGAAACATTAGGACATAGTTTCAGATATAGTTACACTTACTATAAATATGTGTATACAGCGAAACAACTATGTGTTGTCGAAATTGCTTCAGTTTACGGAATAAAGTTTAAAATTAAAATAGTCGAAAAGCCAGTACGATTCTGATAAAGAACAGTGAGGTAATACGGCGTAATATTTGGGTGTGGTTGTTGTTGTACCGTTTGTCTATAATGGTGAGCTGGCTTACAGTTGATAGTGCAGCTGCTCTCTGCATATAACATTTAATAAAAATAAGATAATTGAACTAAGAGTGATTAGGTTAATGCAGTGATGTAACGAACAAAGGTGTGAAACGGGTAAAGGTAGATCGTAAATAATAGAAACAATCGTATAACCTCTTACAAACTATTAAATCAAATAAAAAGACAATATGTACTACGGAAAAGAAAGTAATATCATTATATTTGTAAAAACAATTTTATTATCCAAGTTTGTAATAAAAAAAACTCTTAGGCCAATTAAGTTAGATTTTTATTTGACACGACTGTATAGATGGGTTTGACAGTTGAAATGTGTAGTAAGAGATATTACAAAACGACTCTCATCGAGGTATTCATCGATTTTTTAGTAGGCCTATTCTTAAATAAACAATCAAAACGTCAAACTCATTATTTTGATTTAATTTATTAAAAGATACTCAAAATGAGATATGATAAATTAAAATCTGTTAATAAAGGAAAAACTTACTGCAAAATGTATAAAAAAAATCGCTGTTTTTAAATATAGTTAAGAACTTAATAACTAACTTACGGCTCCGATACTGTTTCAATTGTGTGCAAAAGATTGGTCCGATCGTTTGAATGGTTTTTGCGAAATTTGATTAGTTTATACGAGTTTTTGAAAAATGAGCAAATTGCTAAGGCCGCTTTAGATAATTTGACTGAATGTATTTTAATAATTCGGGACTGCTAAGACGTGTATTAATAACCTATGAAAAAAAAATTTAAAAAAATTATTTATGTACACGAAATAATTTAATAAAAAAAGTACTTTTTAAGCTCATAAACATTTACAATAACTCAGAATTTAGTTCAAATTAAATGACAAAAAATATTTTGGAACCTGGTTAAAAAACACAACTTTTAAAAAGAAAAAAAGAAGTCCTACCACCTTTAGAAGCATAGATACTCCTTTTTTTAATCACTGTTACGTTAATTAATAATATTAAGGGCTGAAATTAACCAATATTTTATGAGAAAAGCAAAAGTTTTTAACAAAACTTTTGGTAAACAAAATTATTGAAAATTGTTTAAACACGAGTGTTATAAACAAATAGTACTTTTTGTTCCGACTGGAGTCAAAGGAATGAGGCTAGCCGAATGAAGAGCCAGCCACGCTTTTCAAAAAATCCAACACAGTTTCAAGAAAAAAAGCTCGAAAAACAAAATGTCATATCTCGTGTTCCATTGGTCTAAAATTTCTTTCTCTTTTTCAAACTAGCGTACAACGTTAACATAATAATACTTATCGTACTTTTATTGCAAAATTTTCCTAAACAAAGCAGCTAATAACTACTGGACGGAATGTATAAACCTTTTCTTTCACTTTTTATTGTTTTTTATTCATTTATTTAAAATATAATTATATCAAAGAAATATTATTTATAAACAGTATTAAATTGTTATCTATAAACAATTTTTTCTAATATTCTGATTAAATTTGAACAAATAAGTTTTTTAGTATTAAAAAAATATTAAAAAAAATCGTATATTTATGTATACGATATATAAAAATGGTTTAAATTCATTATCTTCTTGAAATGGTCCTCTTATAACAAACGTGGATGTTACCAATAGAAAATGATGGTCAAAAATGGTTTAAGCAATTTTTTTAAACATATTGTAAACTTAAATTGTTTTTTACCGTAATAAGTTTTTTTAGGTTAATTAGCTCATTTTGAACAAAAAAATGATTGCTTTTGAGTTATAAACAATTTAAGGTCTTAAAAAGCGCGAAAATGGCCATTCAAGGCTTGATAACTCGATAAAAATTAATATCTTAAGTTTAGCAATCTTCAAATTAAATACTTAAAATTACATTTTATAAGATCCCTTAGAGTTTTTATTATTAACTGTATAGCAACCCATTGTTTGTTGTTAATTTCGTGCCGAAATTAACAACGCTAGAACCGGAAACACCAGAAATTACTACAAATAAAGAACTTAATGTATTTATACAGAGAGTTCGTAAAATACTTGAAAAGCTGAAGAACAGAAAAAGTGCCGTTAAGGATACCAAACGATATAAGCAATGAGATAACAATTAACAACATTAATTATTATAAAACACAATAAAATACCCGAAGAATGGAGAACGAGCGCACTAATTCTACTATTTATAAAGGGGAGATAAAAAAGAGCCAGAAAACTATAGAGGTATAAACTTGTTAAATACTACCCTAAAACTTCAACTAAAATTTTACAAGAACTGATGAACCGGAGGGTAAGTTTAACCGATGAACAATAGGGTTTTCGTACTAGAAGATCATAAAGCAAATTACTGAGAAATCGCTACAGTATAATAGACCAGTATTTCTGTGTCTCAATGACTTAAAGAAAGCATTTGACAGAGTAAGACTCAAAGATCTAATTCATTTTTTGTATAATAGAGAAGTGCCTCTAAATATTATAAAAACTATTGAAAACATCTACCAAAACAAAAAAAAATGGAAGTCAGAATAGATGGACAAATTACACAACCTATAGAAATAGGTAGCGGAATAAGACTCATTGAGCCTTATGTTATTCAATTTAATTTTGAATTAAATCATCAAAAGCGTTAACAAAGGAAGAGGATACAGAATGGGAACAAAAAAGTAAAAATATTCTACAGCTGTTTTGGCAGAACTCCTTTCTCAAGTGAGCTATTTTTGTTAAGCGTTCAACACTTTATAGCCTTTAACTAAATAAATTGAGGAGGGAAGAACTGTTTCTCCCAATTTGGCCATTCATAATTAAATCTGTATTTTTTAATTTGTTATTTTGCATAAATTCTAATAATGATAGCTTAAGACCTTTATTTTGAATGTGAAGAATTTGAAATTGGTTGTTAAAAGAATGATTATGATCTAGAAGGTGAAGTGCATAAGTAGAATCTGTTTTTTTATTATTGAAAGCCCTTTTTGACCGATGTAAGTTTTTGGGTAGTTGCCACCTGTAAGTTTGTATACCCCACGGAGTAACTGCTTTTTCTTTTGGCTCTTGTTGTTCTTAATATATTTTCTTTCTGCGATTTGTCTAATGATATTCAATTCCATCTCTAAGTTGTTTTTCGACATAGGAATTTCTATTAATCTATGTAACATGCTATGATAGGCTGCCAATTTATGTTGTACAGAATAGGATGTTGAACTGTGTAGAGTCGTGTCAGTATGGGTAGGTTTATGGAATACGGAAAACTCATATTTGTTTTCAAGTCTGTTAATGTTTAAATCTAGAAAATACAAGCACGAAAAGCAAATATATTGACAGGATGCCTTAATAACACTATGTGGCTAAACAGACGTATTAACACTGAGTTGAAGTCAAGAATTCATAAAGCTAGTGTAAAACCAATAATGGCATATGCATCAAAAACAAGACCCGACACTCACAACATAAAGGATTCTGGAAACCGCAGAGATGAGAGTACTGAGAAGAATTACATGAAATACGCTGAGAGATCGGAATAGAAGTGAAGACATCAGAAGAAAATGAAACGTACAATTTATAAATGCATGGGCACTAAATAAAAAAAAAGAATGGAATAACTTTATAATCAGAATAGTGGAGACCTGTCTCGTCAAAATAACAAAATCGACAGAAGAAGTATCGGGCGACCGCGCAAAAGATGGAGTCACAACCTTTCATAGAGGTATTAATCCGCCAATAAACAAGCAGAAGAATAATTATAAATTAGGCTTATAAACAGGAAGAAGGAGAAGAATTTCGTGCCGGGCAAGGTTCCGCGACCCATATATATATATATATATATATATATATATATATATATATATATATATATATATATATATATATATATATATATATATATATACATATACGGTGTCGAAGCCACATATAAGTTATAATTTCTTATAATATAATACGATTTTTTGTTCAAAAAATATTTATTACTAAAAAACTGATTGGTTCAAATTTAATAAGAGTATTAGGAAAATTGTTTATGAATAACAATTTAATAATGTTTATAAATAATATTTATTTAATATAATTATCTTTTAAATAAACAAAAAAAAAATAACAATAAAAAGCGACTTAAGGAAAGGTTTGTACATCCCGTAGCTATTAGCTACTTTGTTTTGAATAATTTTGTAATGAAAATACAATCACTGTTATTATTTTAACGTTGTACCATAGTTTAAAAAAGATAAAGCAAATTTAGTCCAGTAGAACGCGAGATATGTAATTTTTTTTCAAGGCATCTATTTTGAATGTATGTTTCGAAACTCGGCTAGCTCCACACCTTTTACCCTAGTCGGAGCGAAAAGTATTCTTTGTTTACAATATTCATGTTAAAACATTTTTCAAAAATTTTTTTGTTAAAAGTTTTGGTAAAAACATTTCTCATAAAAATTGGTAAATTTCAGCCCTTAATGTTTTAATTAACGTAACAGTGTTTAAAAAAAAAGAGCTATCTAGGCTCCTAAATGTCATAGGACCTCTTTTTTTTCTAAAAGTTGTGTTTTTTCCAAACTAAATTTTAGATTTTTTGTAAATGTTTATAAGCTTAAAGTGCTAATTATGATTCAACCATTTTGTGTACTTAAATGTAACTTTTTAAAAAAATTTCAGGTTATTAGTATACGCCTAAACAAAGAAAATCAGCCCCGTATTATTAAGATACCTCAGTCAAATTATCTTTAATTCAATCAAATTAAATTTCACAAAAACTTTTCAATCGTGTGACGGGTAGCTCTTTCGAGGCGACAGACCCAGTAAAACACAGGTTGAAATAAAAATAAATCTATTAATTCTAACGTATGTACAAAAATAAAAATAAAATATATTCTATATCCCCGCCTGGATCCCGCGAGAGTGAATTCCCTGGCGGACGTATGTAAAAGAAAAATTATTATTACTAACAGAAAATGAAATACGCGAATTCGATCGCACGCAGACTTATACTCGCTTCCACCTTAGTCCAGTGGAAGCGACAAACGCTCTCGCAATCAAAATATTCGATTGTGCAGATCCACGTTATACTCTGAGTCAGAGTTGACGGTAACGTTCAATCCACTATACCCAGGAGTTCTGCTCGATTAAGGACAGCATAATCCTCACTACGAAAGTCTCTCTGTCCGGGTTGGCTCGCAAATTCAATGCACTAGCGAGCCAGGGAGCCTAGAGCGTTAGCCACAAGACTCCTTTAATTCCGCCAGCCGCTCGCTTTAAATAGCCGCTCCGGACCCCACCTCGTCGTCTTGTCGTGGAAATGGATGCGTGATTATTGACACTCCCACGGTTCGCACTGTTGAACGCTGTTGCTGTAGGACGTTCAGCACATCGTTACACCCCCTTCTCTTTGGAAAAAAAGTAACATACCTTTTTTTTGTGTGACGTCTACAGCCTTGTGATGCCATCTATCCCTCGCGGTATCTTTACCATAGTCTTCCTCCCGTTGTTACACCATATCCGGTATCTTTTGGTCCCCCTCTCGATCAGGTGCTTTGGGATGATCTCTATGAGATCGAAGTTTTTCCCGGGTTCAGGTTCTCCTGGAGTGGACGCGGATTGGGCTTCTAGTCCTGCTGAAGTATCAGGTACGCTCTTCTTCCTTGGTGGGGTTGGTGGTATACCGAATAGTTCATAGAACCTCTTCAGGATCCTCTCCGCGTCTTTCCCTGGTGTTACGGGCAGTCCGGGTCTCTCTGGCGTTCTCAGAGGGGTCATCTCTTCCGGTATCTCTAGTACGTCTTCCATGTTTGATGTGGATCAACTTAATTCTGCTTGCTAGCATCGCCACTTAAATACCGTTTGATTGTGGTGGAGATTGGATTTCTGTAGTAACATTTCCCCCCTCCCAATGTTTTAAATCTTTTACATGTGCCGTCATCTGCTTGCGGCTACTACTATCGGCCAATTTCAGTTTTACTATTACTGGTGATATCAATGATGTTACTATGTTTGGTTCTGAGTACTTTGGCGCTAGTTTGCTGGTGAAAGCTGCACTAGCAGCTTGATATTTGTATATCCGGATAATCGTCTGGGTTCTGGAGTACATTCCTATATAAATTATCGTACCAACTGCATGATTCCAGCTCTGATGCTAATAATTCCAACTCTGATTCTTCGTTCTGGTTTTCTTGTGGTTGTCGTGACAAAGCATCTGCTACCTTGTTGAGGACTCCCTTTCTATATATTACCTCGAAATCGTACTGTTGCAGTTCTAAACTTCATCAGCCATTTAAGGGACTGGTGGTCTGATATGACCTTAAAATTTTATCCTTCTATATATGGCCTCATTTGCTTTATCCCGTACACGATGGATAGACATTCTTTTTCCGTTGTGGAATATTTTGTCTCGGCCGGTGTGAGGGTTTGCTAGCATATGCGTTTACTTTATCCTGGCCGTCGTATTTCTGTGTTAGTGCAACCTCAAGTCCGCAGTTCGACGCATCTGTTTGCAGATAAAATGTTTTCGAAAAATCGGGGCATGCTAATACTGGGGCCGATGTAAGTTTTGATTTAAGCTCTTCAAACGCGTTTTCCTGCTTATCGGTCCATTTCCATCTTATCTTCTTCTTCAGAAGCATGTTTAGCGGTCCTGCTATTTTCGAATAGTTCTCTATGAATCGGCGGTACCATGATGTTATTCCTAGGAACCGGCGGAGTTGACGCACATTTCTCGGTGCTGCAAGTTCAGTTATAGAGTTGGTTTTCTCCGGGTCAGTTTTTATTCCTTCTGCTCCAACCACGTGTCCTAAGTATCTGAGTTCTGACTGGCAAAATGTGCATTTCTCGAAGTTGTAATCTGGCCTCTTTCAGTCTTCGGAAGACTTCATGTAGGTGATTTAAATGCTCTTGGAGCATCTTAGATATTACTACGATATCATGTTGCTGTAGGACGTTCAGCACATCGTTACAATCGACCTGATCTATTGCACACATTCAAACATGATAAGACCCTTAAGTTCAGGTATATTTAAATAAATTTTAAAAACAGTAATTTTATTGTCCGTTTTGCCATAACTTTTTTGTTTATCATCAGATTTTAATTTAGCATATCTCATCTTTTTTCTGAAAAGTTGTCTGTTGACGTCAAATCTCTAAATAGACAAATTTTTAAGTTACGAGCAAAATAATGAGTTTGGCGTTTTGATTGTTTATTTTAAAATATTTCCACTAAAAAATTGATGAATCCCTAGATAAGAGCCTTTTTGTATTATCGCATACTACACATTTCAACTGTCAAATCAAAATACAGTTATAAAAAAAATCTTATTTTTTACTAACTTGATTGATATATCTCTAAATGAATGAAAAATAGTAGCAACTCAAAAAGGAATATTTTTGTTTAAGTTATATAGCGCAAATACTAGTATCTTACAACCTGATAGATTACAGTTTAATCTGAGCTGTCTATATAAACTTATATCTTATCACTATTATGTCTACCCACCAATCTTCATTCTTCAATCATGTCAATGTGCTCATTCCACACTATGATTTTGACTCTCTTTATATAGTCCAGGGAAATAAATTTTTGTTAGTACATCGCAATAGCCAGGTATTTGACGAGCTTTTCCGATTATATATAACTATACTAAAAAAACTACGTTTTCTGCAGAAATTTCGGGGTCGATTTTTCGTTATTACCAATTTAATCCGAAAAATGCGTTTTTTTTTAATTTTCGTTTCATGAAAAGTTATTATTCATGCTTAAACATAAACATGTTATCTCTTAAGAAATATAAAAATCTTCAAAATGGCGTATTTTAAAAATTTTAAAATTAATTTGTTGTTCCAAAAACCGTTTAAGGCATTTTTAACATACTGCAATCTAACAGTGGTTTATTAGCTGAATTACAATTTGATATAATTTTCGGCCAATTTCAACCCTTCGCTTTTTTTTAGTAGGTAATTATATTACCTATGAAGATGCTTAAACCAATTATGAAAGTATCATTTTTTTTTTAAACCAATTATGGACTCCCCAACGATTAACAGTGCACTAGTATTACTTTTAAAATACAACTAAAGAGATGAATAAAATTTTATTTTGAACAAACATAGGTTATTGAGTTTTTACATTTCAACCTACATAATTTTTCTTTGACTCCCAATTTTCTTTTGAACACATATGTTAGTTTCCTGTCTTTCATAGTTACCTCTGGAACTGCTAAGATAGCAATAATGTAATTTAAATGAATTACTGAATATCTCCTTCATCTACCACAAATTTTTTTAATCACATGATTTAAACCCCATGACTTTCTGACTTTTATTTCATTTTCATTATTTCGCTACACACAAGACAGGTATAATCTTGAAGTATTCCTTCCCCACCACCCCGTAAAAGTAACTAGATCGAAGTCCCCTTCTTGAATGCTTCTACCTTCTTCAATTAAAGTTCGTATGTCAATCTTGTCATCATCATCTTCTTCTTGTCGATCAGATTCTACCGGATCTGGAAAGTTGGTATCACTGTCATTCGATGATGATGGAGAAATGAGTTTAGTGTTTTTTTGTAAGTTTAAAAACTTGATTATTTTTCTTCTTGTCCCTGTCGACTCGTTTCTTCTCTTTTCTATACTCTATAAGTCTTTCTTTCTTTTTCTTTTTTGTATAATATTCAAATATTCGTGGAGATGTAACTACAGTAGGGGTTCCTTTCTTCGAATTTTTTTCGCCACCGTAGGCTTATTAGGCCAGGCAAGAGTCATTTTAAATGGAGATGGGATAAATTAGTAATTTTGATTTGACGGGCCTTCACTTGAAGATGGACCTTCATTAAACTCTCTAGGCAAATTAGTCCCTATTCTAAATAAATGTTTACTAAAACATTTACGTGGGGTAGCTTGATGGATTATTTAGCTTTTGGTAAGATTAGATGGGGAAGTACGGTCCACTTCAATTTGATTTTCTTGACTTTGCTCATTTTCATTGGTTTACAATGGTTTTTGTTGAGAAAGATGTTCTTTGGGATTCAATCTATTTTTAATCCTAAACCAAAGCTCATGTAAAGATGTATCCTCAATAAGTCCATTACATTTGGTTTTAGCAGATTTAAATAGTTCCAACTTGTCGACTCCAATATGTACTTTCAGCACATTCTTAAATTTTATTTATTTAGGTCTGATTTGCTCCTTGGTGCGACAGGGGAATTGGCTGCTACATCTGTTACAACTTTTGATGGGTCCCAAAGCACTAAGCCACAAGTATTAAGTTTATTAGGGTTGCAGTCAGAAAATTGCCCGGGATGTTAATGAAACACCCTTATGACTTTTTGTCTAGCTTTCGGAATGGTTTTATTCCTTTTTTAAGACACTGTAATAAGAAAAAAAAGACATTAAGACAGGTTTATAAATTAAAATCACCTGGGCCTCTAGTAGTTCTTAAAAAGAAATCTAATATTAAGTAGACCTAATTACTTTTTAATCATAGGATTTTTTCTTTTTGTTCTCTATGTGCCAGAGTTAAAACACACCAGCAAAAGATGACAAACAAAATTTTTTACTATCTGTACCTAAATTTTAAAGAATTTTAAAATGTATTTTGTCTACTATTTTATATTTTATGTGTGTGTTATTAATGTTGAGTGTCTATGCTTTTACAAATAATCTCAACGACTAGTAAGTTGCACTGAAGATTTGTGATATTTTATAAATATTTACATTTTTTTTTCTTATTACAGTGTCTTGAAAAAGGAATAAAACCATTCCGAAAGCTAGACAAAAAGTCATAAGAGTGTTTCATTAACATCCCGGCCAATTTTCTGACTGCAACCCTAATAAACTGTGTTGTTTGTTTATATTGACAGTCACTAATATCCAGTAATTCTTATATATATATATATATATATATATATATATAATGGAGCTTTTGAGGTTTATTGGGATACGCAGCGGTATACTCTTTTAACTAATATCAACATAGCTGTGCACATTTCCTAGTCACTTCTTCTGAAGTTCACATATAGGGAAATGCTATGTTGATAGCTTAGAATTATAATAGAAAGTGGAAACGTGTCCTTTTGGTGGCGGTAGAGCAGCTTTTAGGTCAAAACAAGAACTTTTTGTAAGTTAGTTACATTCTCTTTGTCAAGTGTTTTTAGCTCCCAGCGTAAGTTTTTCTTCTTATGATGGTTATTATAAACATCTTCTTTTTTCTTCACCGCTCGATTTTTTGTGAATGCATAGTTAAATGTATATAGTATTTTTCATATAAAAATGAGTGCACGTCATTATTGATTTACGACGTCAGAACTCCACAGCGTTGCCAAAACATCAGAAAAGTTAGTAAGTGAGGAATTTTTGAAATGTCAACTATTTGTCAAACTATTATATTAACAGTAAATACACTTAGTTTTAAGATTACTGCAACACACTAAAATACATAAGAAAACATTTTAATACAAAATTATATATTCTAAATTTGAAACTTACCACTTTTATATTAATAATAAAAACGTCCCGCCATTATTTCTTGTTCAAAATAATCAATGGTATATGAAAGCTTATTGGCTGTCTACAGACTATTTAGTTGTTTTGGCATAGCACATCGTATCACAATACACAACAATAATTAGTTTTTAAAGCTATTAATCTAAATTTAATATGTATTTATAAATACAATTTATTAATATATAATATATTATGATCAAATCGTGTAAGAAATCAAAACAAAATTCTTACTCTAAAAAAGCGGCAACACTTTAAACAATTTTATCACACGCTGAACTGTCAAAAAATTTGAAGTATTCCCATATCGGTTGCGTACAATTATTGTCTAATCTATTTAATTAAAATTATTATTTTGTGGAATATTAGACTAAAGAGTTATTTCATAAAATTTATATTAGTAATAATAACAAATGTTTTTGGTTATTTAATCAATATAATTCTAAAATTCCCAATATAATGATGATTACAAATTTCTGTTTATTATACCATGTTGCCTCCTATGAAAGATCGATCAGTTCCGTATGGGTTTCGTATTATTACCTGTGTTAGGAAAATTTGAACTCTAAGGTTGACGTTCTGGAAAATTATATATCATAAGTGACCATATTATATATCGTCACAAATATAAGTGACGTCACTTTATATAAATTGTGACGTGCACGCATTTTTATATGAAAAATACTATAATTAAAAAGTTTACGATATAAACCAATTTTTATAAATTCATCATTGTCTCTTTGGCAATCAGCTTTATAATCATTGCACAGATCTGTCAATGTTTTGCCTCGCTCTATATATTTTTTTGAGGTACTACTTCGACAATAGTGGCTCTACATTGTCGGAATTAAAGGAAGGTGTTTACGAACACTCTTTATAGTTTCGTTACAAAATATTTTATGCATGCTATGTTTACCTCTTTGATCGTTGCTTATAAAGCCACTTTCCGTCTTTCCAATAACAGTTCGAATACATCTATTAGTAACTTCAATTGTGGATATAAAAAATGTTTTGCACACCTTTTTTTTTCTAATCACGGTTTTTAAAATAAAATGCATTATTATAACAACGGCTTGATGTGTTACCTTTATCTGCATATCGATATGTTGATTTACTTATAGACATGGGTCTCAGATTATAACTTCGTTGTTAATTTATATTTCCCATTGACCAATATCTTTCAAAAATCTGTGTTCTTTCTTGTAACGTGAATTTTTCATCATATTTCAGCCTACATGGATTGCAAGATGGACCTAAACAGCGAGCCTGTACAAGATTATCGTTAACATTGGTGTATTTTTGGCCTGAATTTTTAAGAAACTTTCTGACATTTCCTTTTCATTGGTCTGGACAAGCCTTCCTTTTCCTACCTTTAAGTTTATTAATCGTCACGTCTTCTGATACTTCAGTCTCCACATTTTTATCAGAGACCTCTGGAAATGTAGACGATACATCATCATCATCATTCACGTAATGAGGGTTTCATTACGTGAATGATGATGATGGTTTATGTTTTGGTCAGATCATCATCATCAGAACTAAAATGGGTTTATGTTTTGTTTAAACCGGTAGATGTAATCAAAAAATCGTCTAAAGTTTTCTACTTAATCGATTATTTGGAATTATACATTAAAATAATATTGATATTATTACTTACGTTACTCCTGCTCGAGATAGGATTAATTTACTTCTTTTCTGATAATGATAACCCTTTGGATCTGACATTTTAAAATAATACATTTATTCCTTTTGTTTAATGTGACACAACTCTCCCTGGTACAAAATTCTCCATGATCCAGTTTGAAAATATCTAAAATTGTCTGCTATAGTGGCACAACTCAAAAGTGCTGGTATTGCAGAGAAACTTGATATCGACAAGGTTCGACTTCCACTGCACAACTAAAAAGGGTCAGTATTGCAAGAAACAATTTATCTCAATCGACAACATGTCATAGCGACACTAGTGAAGTCTAACGGACATTTTTGCTGTTTTAATGTGCCAGTTTTGCAGGTTATAAATAAGGATTTCTGAAGCCCTCTGGTGATGTTAAGTCAATTTTGTCAATTTTTGAGTTAAGCCACTATTACATCTAGCCCATGAAATAAAACTTACCTGTTAACTCTACTGTGGTGAAATGTACACTAATACCGGCACAACTGGATAAAATATAACTGTTAACGTCGATGTCGTTAGCAGAAATGACCAGAACTAATGAATATGGTCACGCAAAAGGTTTGAATGTATAGAGCTCTAGCTAAATACAATAACAGCGAAGATTTTCTTCTTTTTGAATATGAAATTTGATGTTTCGTATTAGGTGTGTGGTTCATAATTGGTACACTTACTTTAACTGCTCTTAAAGCGCAGCCTTATATTACTTAATAAACCCTCAAAATTTCACTTAGATATATCAATTAGTTTCTTCTTCTTCACGTGCCATCTCCGAGACGGAGGTTGGCAATCATCATGGCTATTCTGATCTTAGATGCTGCTGCTCTGAATAGTTCAATTGATGTGCATCCGTACCATTTCCTCAAGTTACGCAACCATGAGATTCTTCTTCTTCCTACACTTCTCTTGCCCTGGATTTTCCCTTGTATAATCAATTGAAGTAGGTTGTATCTCTCATTACGCATAACATGCCCCAGGTATTGCAGCTTTCGTGTCTTGATGGTTTCCAATACTTCCATTCTTTTGTTGATTCTTCTCATGACTTCGTTGTTTGTTACATGCTCGGTCCATGATATCTTCAGGATTCTTCTATACACCCACATTTCAAATGCTTCCAACTTTTTAGCAGTCGACGCGTTAAGTGTCCATGCTTCTATCCCATAAAGCAGAGTCGAGAAAATATAGCACCTTGCCAGCCTAACTCTCAAGTCCAATTTTAGTTCTCTTGCACAAAGTACCTTTCTCATTTTATTGAAGTTTGTACGTGCTTTCTCTATTCGAACTTTGATTTCTTTGGAGTAATCGTTTGTGTGGTTAATTATTGTGCCAAGATAGTGGTAGTTTTCAACTTGTTCTAAAGCACTACCGTTAATTGTCAGGCTTTCACCATTATTTTGGGTTTTTGATATCCTCATAAATTTGGTTTTCTTGGTGTTTATTGATAATCCATATTCCTCTCCATACTCAACTATCTTGTTCATTAGCTTTTGGAGGTCTCGGAGGTTGTCTGTTATTATGATAGTATCGTCCGCATATCTAATGTTGTTAATTGGTGTTCCATTGACCTTGATTCCTGCTGTTTCTCCCTCAAGAGCTCTTTTCATAATTTCTTCAGAGTATGCATTGAATAGTAGTGGTGACAATACACACCCCTGTCGCACTCCTCTTTTAACTTCGAACTCTTCTGATGTGTGTTCATTAATGCGTACGTGTGCCTGCTGTTTATAATATAGATTTGTTATAATTCGAAGGTCATTGTGTTGTATTTGTTTTGCTTTGAGGATGTCCATTAGCTCTTTGTGGCGGACTTTGTCGAAAGCTTTGTTGTAGTCTATGAAACAGACGTACATATCTTGGTTCACATCCAAGCATCTCTGGATTAGTACCTTGAATGCAAATAGAGCTTCACGGGTACCTACGCCATTACGGAATCCAAATTGAGTTTCTTCAATATCCATATCAAGTGTTTTGTAAATGCGTTTATGAATGATCTTTAAAAACAATTTAAGTGTGTGAGACATCAGGCTTATGGTACGGTGGTCAGTGCATTCTCTAGCATTTTTCTTTTTTGGGAGACAAATGAATGTTGAGGTCAACCATTCGTTGGGTATGTCACCCGATTGATAAATTTTATTAAAAAGCTTTAAGAGGACATCAATGTACTCATTTTCTATTATTTTAAGGATATCAATAGGCAGTTGATCTGACCCCGGGCTTTTTCCGTTTCTGGTGTTCTTTAGTGCATACATTATTTCTTCCTTTGTAATTTCTGCACTTGTTTCTCTGTCCTCAAAAGACAAGTCTTGTGGGTTTCCTCTTTCGTCGTCGAAGAGCTCTTCCATATACTCTTCCCATCGTTTTAGTTTTTCGTCAGTCGTTATCATAGTATTTCCATTTTTATCTAAAAGAGTTGTATTGTGGTTTCTTTTTTGTAGTCCTGCCATTTCTTTAACCTTTTTATGTATGTTGAATAGGTCGTATTTGTTCTGAAGATCCTCTATCTCTTTACATTTTTCCTCATAGTAAGTTTGTTTTGTCTCTCTTATCTTTTATCTGATTTCGTTGTTAATGATTTTGTAATTGTGACTGTCTTTGTTCTTGGCTTGTCTTCGTTGTTCCATCATGCCGAGTATCTCGTCGGTCATCCAATTGTCTTTCTTTCGTGTCGGTTCTTTTAATATCTCTTTGCATGGAGCGAGGAGGCAGTTTTTTAGTGTTTCCCATTGTTCGTTTATCTCATAAGGGTTAGTATCTAATTTATCAATGTTTTCGTATATTTTCTGTTGAAGTTTGATTTTTATATCAACTTCTTTCAGTTTTCTAACATCTAATTTTGGAGTTCTTTGTGGTTTTCTTATACGTTTAAGCTTAAGCGTGACATTAGCGATTAGTGGGTTATGGTCTGATGCGACATCTGCTCCTGGATATGTTTTAACTGATTTGATGGTGTTACGATATCTCTCTTTAATCATTATATAGTCGATTTGGTTTCTTACAGCTTTTTCCGGTTTATCTGCTGGTGAGCGCCATGTATATAACCGTCTTATTGGTAATTTAAAGAACGTGTTTGTGATTATTAGACTTTGTTCTTGGCAGAATTGTATTAGACGATCGCCTCTATCGTTACATTCCCCTAGTCCTTGGTCTCCCATTACTGTTCCAGCTCTTCCTTTGCCGACTTTTGCATTGAAATCGCCCATAACTACCGTGATTTCCCTTTTCTTTGTCATTTTCAGTGCATCTTCAATTTGTTGGTAGAATATTTCTACTTCATCTTCTGTTGCATCCGTCGTTGGCGCATATACCTGGATCAGATTTAGTTTTGTGTGTGATGTCCTTATTTGTAGTAGCATCACTCTTTCTGAGATTGGGACAAAGCCCTCTATTGACTTGTTGACCTCTGTATCGACAATAATTGCTACTGCACGTCTATGTTGGTCATCAGTGTTTCCCGAATAATATAAGGTACCGGTTTTTGTTGAAAGATATCCTGAGTTAGGCCACCATGTTTTGCTTACTCCTAATATATTTATATTCAGTCTTCCCATTTCCTGAAGGATGTTATGCATTTTACCAGGTTGATACATGCTTTTGACGTTCCACGTACCTATTTTTGTTTTTGATAATTTTAGTTTGTCTTGTTTCGAAGTTTGACAAGGGTTTCGCCGGTTAACGACCTGGGAGTCCTTGTCTGTTCCTCCCCTGTCGGATCTTGGGCTCCGATTCCCATGATCAGTTTCTTTTTTTCCTTTAGTACTCATTGCCATGATAATTGTACTAGAGATATCCAATTGGATCTTTAATGCAGTGGTTTCTCCTTGCCTTCTGCATCCTTATGCCGTTGACCATTTACTTGATTCATTCGCCTTTGGTGCCAATTTCTTAGCACTGGGGCAAAAGAGTGCCCTTCCACTTACCAACTCATCCGCCCGAAGCCGTTGGCCAGTAAGTGTGGGATTGCTTATACCGGCAATCGTTCGGTGGAATTTTCGCCATATCTGGCTACCCTCACTTAGTTTAGCCTGCAGACCAATGCAGTTGCCCGGGGTGTGGCACGTGGAGCCATAAGTGAGAGTTAGCTGTCTTATGAGGACCAGTTATCAAGAACCATCTCCCGTCTATGACGCTCGATGTGGTCGTTCCGATAAAAGGTGCTACCTCTATAACACAACTCTACACCCCATCAATTAGTTTGAAAGTTATTAAAATTGTTTATCGCAGAAGTCATTTTTTTGTAATCAAATAACACATAAATATGAAAAATGTTTTGCAAAATTACTGTTATATAGGTAACGTCTAAACAATTAGAATAAATTTTAAACTATTACTCGAAATTTATTATTAGACGAAATATTTTTTCATATTTAAAAAGCTGACAGCTTTACACGAATTATGTTATAGAAACAAAACTATGTTGTTATGGAACGATTAGAAAAATTAGGGATGATTACATGCAAACAGCATTGCCAGTGAGTGTTAAAAATGAGACTGAAATGAATATTACTCGGTCCATGTTAAAGAAGAACTAAAAATTCAAGCGTCCTTCATGACTTCAACAGATCTGATATATATATATATATATATATATATATATATATATATATATATATATATATATATATATATATATATATAACTCTCCGCCAACAGCAACAGCCTTTTATTTGGCACTAATATAGCCCTGGATAGATGTAAAGTCTGCGACCTTGGTATCCTCTGTTTGTTTCCTCTATATTTTTATTAATGGATTTAGAAACGTCACAAATTTCCTTTTTCGGACTATCTGGTTTTATCTTGTGTATTTTATTTTCACGGGCAAAATGCATGTGTAATGCGTATGTGGCTGTATTTATGTGTGTGTGATTTAAATTTGCCTACCACGTTGGGTGTCAATTGTAACAGTATATAATTGCTTATAGGGGGTTGAAAGGTGGGACTGAACAAATACTGAGCTTGGAAATAGGATAAGCAAATAAATTGAAACGTTTGCGAATGGTTACTCGTGTTTTTGTTGGAGAGCTAGGTCGTAGATAAAGGTTTCTTTATTTGGGGGACTGGGAGGGCTAACTACCAATTTTTCTAAATTATTAATTAATTATTAAGGCCAACTCTATTTAAAACAAAACTAAAATATGACGAGTAGCTGATCCATAAAACTTATATTTATTTATAATTTTTAATTTGTCATCAAATCTAAGTATATTAACGAAGAATGTTTATTGAAATGAAATGAAATGCTACAGTGTTTGTGTGTTTGTTTGTATGTTCTAAGTTGATCCGCGGGCATTTATTTGATTAAGTTTTTTCCACACCTGTATCGTAAGTTCCCCTTTCATTCAGGCTCACAGTCTCCGGCATTATATATATATAGATATATATATATATATATATATATATATATATATATATATATATATATATATATAGTGAAAAAGCGATAAACGCTTGTCATCAACGCTGATCAAATAGAATACAAAACTCAAATATTTGGGTGTGCAGCGGAAGATAGGACAAAGAAGTACTCTTTTTAGTTAACCAAGCTTTCGCAAATCTTTATTTGCATCATCAGGGTGCTACAATAAACAAAACTAGTACAAAATACAGAAAAGAATTATTTTGCATCTTACACTAATTGAGGTTAGTTGTCGTGATGTTTATTAAATGAAATGTGCAACTCATTTGATCCCTACAAATGATGGCGAAAACTATCCAAAATTGTTTTTAAAAAAATATGTATTTGTTAAAGAACGTTTTTTTAAAAACAATTTTGGATAGTTTTCGCCATCATTTGTAGGGATCAAATGAGTTGCACATTTCATTTAATAAACATCACGACAACTAACCTCAATTAGTGTAAGATGCAAAATAATTCTTTTCTGTATTTTGTACTAATTTTGTTTATTGTAGCACCCTGATGATGCAAATAAAGATTTGCGAAAGCTTGGTTAACTAAAAAGAGTACTTCTTTGTCCTATCTTCCGCTGCACACCCAAATATTTGAGTTTTGTATATATATATATATATATATATATATATATATATATATATATATATATATATATATATATATATATATATATATATATATATATATTTCAAATTATTTTTTCGACCGTACTGTTTTAAATATTGATTTAGAGTATCAGCAATCGGTCAGGAAATAAAACTCTATTTGTTCAGTCTCTCAATATTTCGTCACGATTTTGTGACTTCTTCAGGAGAAAACTGTAAATTTATTAGAATAATTAATGATTATATGTAAACAAAATGAATATTTTAATACTTACAACTATAAGAATGAAAATTTTAAATAAAAAATAAATAAAAAAGTTTTATTTCCTGACCGATTGCTGATACTCTAAATCAATATATATATATATATATATATATATATATATATATATATATATATATATATATATATATATATATATATATATATATAGAAAAGACAGCTAAGATTTGATTTCACGTATAGTGCCTCTGCATATTCGCTCAAAATAACTTCAATCAAGACGCTACAGCAACATCTGAGAATAAAACCAAAAAGTAGAAATCCGAAGATTTCTTGGTTGTAGAAACCGTTGGTCCTTGGTTGTACATCCGACTAGTAAAAGCAACAATGCACTCATCAACAGCAACTGTCAGAATACAAAATGAGCATACTGAGAACTTTTTAATAGTCAAAGGATTTAACCAAGCAGATGGGCTGGCGTTGATACTATTCAATCTGACTCTCAAGTATGTGCTGACAGCTGAATATAGGAAGAAATAATCTCCTAACAAAAAAATCAATACAGATTGCCGCATGTGCCGATGACATTAGCATTATGCAACACATACTGGAGATCGAACAACAAACACAACACCTCAAACTTACATAAAAAAATGAAAGAACTTACAGGCAACACCAGACAAAGAAGAACACTCATAACAAGAGATAATAATGGAGGAATACTTACTGAAGAGAGCAAAATAAAGGAAGTATGGGAACAATGGGTATTTAAGGAAGCTTTAGACGGTTGTGCGAAAGGAATACTAATAAACGGTGAATGGTTGAATAACATTAGATATGCAGATGACACTATAGTTTTTGCCGATAATCTGAATGACTTACAGATATTAACAAATCGCATAACAGAAGTCAGCAACAGATACGGACTAGCTCTTAACATAAAGAAAACCAAATTTATGACAATTAGTAAAAAACCAATACTAAACGCTCAACTTACAATCAACCAACAGAATATCGAAAGAGTCGAGCAATATACATATCTAGGCACCAATTTAAATAGCCAATGGGACCACTCAACAGAAATTAAACAGCGAATAATAAAAGCAAAAGCAGCATTCGTTAGAATGAGAACCATTTTCAACAGTCGACACATATCATTAAAAACAAAATGCCGTCTATTGAACTGCTACATATTCACAGTTCTGCTCTACGGAATGGAAGCATGGACACTGACTGTTGCATCTATGAATCGGCTCGAAGCTTTCGAAATGTGGTGTTATAGGCGTATCTTACGTATATCCTGGGTTGACAGAGTTACTAATGTGGAGGTCCTGCGTAGAATGAAACTAAAAAGTTGGAATATCTAGGACATGTAATGAGAAATCAAGAACGTTACGGCCTTCTTCAGCTGATTCTCCAAGGGAAAGTAAATGGTAAGAGAGAACCGGGAAGAAGACGCATTTCCTGGCTTCAAAATTTACGAAAGTGGTATAACACGACTACCACTGAACTGTTCCGCGCTGCAATAAATAAAGTAAAGATAGCCGTGATGATCGCCAACATCCGGAACGGATAGGCACTTCAAGAAGAAGATGGGAACAATATATAATCCATCTGTTCCATGACGAGAGGGAAAATGAACAAGATATAGGTGAAGAAGAAAAATACCTACAAATTTTACCCTCAGAAGTAAAGAGTGCCCTACAGAATGCAAAACAAGTAAAAGCACCGGGTCCTGATCAAATTCCAGTTGAACTGTTAAAAGCCTTAGATGACGGTAATATAAAGAGACTCACCCGAATTATCAACCACATATATGTAGAGGGCAACATCCTGGAAGAATGGCTTAAATCGATATTTTTACCTCTACTAAAAAACAACAATCCCAAATTACGTAATGACTATAGATTGATAAGCCTAATGTGCCACCCTTTAAAGATTTTCTTGAAAATTGATCAAAACCGAATTTATAAGAAATGTGAGGAGCAGATAGATGAAACTCAGTTTGGCTTCAGAGGAGGCATGGGTACAAGAGAGGCATTATTTGCGTTAACGGTACTCTTGCAGAAATGTCGGGAATATAACAAGAGTGCATATGTATGCTTCATAGACTTTAGAAAGGCCTTTGACTGAGTGCAGCATATGAAGTTAATAGATGAATTAAAAAACATCAATTTAGACAAAAAAGACATTGAATTTATTAAGGCTATATACTGGAACCAGAAAGCAGTAGTAAAGGTGAACCATATAGAAACAAATAATATACCGATTGCGAGAGGGGTTAGGCAAGGATGCGTCTTGTCTCCGACGCTTTTCAACGTGTACTCACAGGTCATATTCAGAAAAGCCTTATGGGAAAGAAAAGAGGGAATAAGAATTGGTGGAGAAATCATAAACACCATGAGATTTGCAGATGACACGGTAATTGTGGCTGAGAGTATACAAGAACTACAAACTTTACTAGACGCAATAGATAGTGAATGCATTCAAATGGGACTCGACATCAACACAGATAAGACCAAATTTATGATAGTATCAAGGAGTCCAATAAATAATGAACAACTAACTCTTGGTGGACAGCAAATAGAGAGAGTGACAAAATATAAATATCTGGGAGCTTAATTGTTTCGCTGAACGTTTTCGCCAAAGAGAATTAATTTGGCTTCTTCAGGGCTGAAAGAGAATAAATTATAATGAGCTACCATATATTATCTATTAAAAACATTATTGATCTTACCGTAACTTAGAATTGTAGAGTTAGAATATTAAAAAACTTTGCTAGTACACCATTATGCTGTTACTAGCAAAGTGTTTTGATATTCTAACTCTACAATTCTAAGTTACGGTAAGATCAATAATGTTTTTAATAGATAAATATATGGTAGCTAATTATAATTTATTCTCTTTCAGCCCTGAAGAAGCCAAATTAATTTTCTTTGGCGAAAACGTTCGGCGAAACAATTGATACTCATTAGAGTCTTTCTTGCAGATTTCCCCAATTTTTAAGAGTTTACTATATATGTATTAAACACTTTACTCTTAAAAGTTTTTTTACGTGCAATGTGACGGGTTTTTATAGTGTTTCGTAGTAGTTTTTATTCACTTCTTTCACTTTTGAAGTAAAATTTTTCTTGTTGTTATACATGAATGCTATTACATATGAACATTTAGCTATTATTTTAACGACACCATTTTAATATTTTGACCACGGTTACCAGGAGAATGGTGTGTTTGTTTTACACCTTATCATTCTTCACTCACCATTCGTAAGTTCTTTTTCCATGTTTTATATTCTTGCCTACACCATTGCATTGTTTTAGATTGAACTGATGAAGCTTGTAAATACAATAAGCGAAACGTATTATATGATTATTAATATGTAGTGACTGTTTAATTGCGTCAAATTTTGTTAGTCTTGGGGAACAGTCAATTAATTTGGGTTCATATAAGTAAAATTCTTTGAGCTTATTGGAGCTGTCGGATATTTTATTTCCTTTTTCAAGACAATCTAAAAATGTATCCTAAATGAGAATGTTTACATTTAGATAATAAAAAAAAACCTACTGCTCCTGGTTACAAATTAATTGAATCAGTTTGATGAACATGAAGAATTTAGAATGCATAAAAATTAAACAATAATACAATTAAATATAATAAACTACACTACTATTTATCATTTTAACGGAATAATTATTTGATGTGAGCTTGACGCTACTCAAATGCCATTTGCCTGCATTAATTCGTTAGGTTAGGAAAGAAATAAACGAAAAAGAAAACAATATATACCAAAATGATTAAAAGACATATAAATCTCTAGGTAAAATTAGTGGAATAATGAATTAAAAATCAAATACAGAAACCATTTCTTTAAATTCTCTTTTACGTAAATTAATTTTCTTTTCCAAAATTTTTCAACTGCTATCAACTGATAAACCAGTATATTATTCTGTACTAAGTATATACAATGTATAAATGGTTGTAAAACATTTTATTTATTATATCAAAGCGTGTATTTTATTTGATATAAATAATTTTCATATTTTTTTAATTTCAGGTAAGCACAAAATTAACTGCAATATAACGACTACAACGGTAAGATATACTCAGATAGATAAATTATCAGTATTTGTACTAAATATACTATAAAATTTTAAATTCTTTAACTATAAGTAAATATACTGTGTCCTTTTTTCTTACTGTGTGTTACTGGGGCCATTTTTTTTGTCGCGCTGCAGCCAATTGGCTTATTGTACGTTGTGTATGTTGTAGTGTGTAATTGCCTTGTTATAAAGACCGGCTTCATTTTCTACAAAGAATCGCTTAATTTATTCGAACGACTGTGCTAGAGATTAGTTTGTTCTAATGGAAACTTTTTAATTTTTATACATTAGAATCATAAAAATAAATAATTCTTATATAAAAAAATAGAAAGCACAGTCGTTCGAATATATATATATATATATATATATATATATATATATATATATATATATAAGCGTTTGAAAAAATTTTAAAACTTCGTATTTTCGAATATGAACATTATTATATGCAGAGTTTGTGTGTTTTTTGTTTTTTTTTTGTTATGTTAGTTTTAAATATTGAGTAAAGTTTACAGTACATATTATAATAACATCGATAATATACTACATATTGAGTTGTAAGTTATGAACTAATAACACCTATATTTCTTACTCTATGTAACTCTATGTCATCTGTTGTATTTTAGAGAACAGATGAAGCTTTAGAAATATGTAGTTGACTTCTTTTTTTATTTGCCAACCTGATTGACCGAGTAAACCTCTGAATTCACTAGTTGAATACTTTAAAATATAAATTGACGGTCGTAGTCTTTACAATATATATATATATATATATATATATATATATATATATATATATATATATATATATATATATATATATATATATATATATATATATATATAATGGTTATGAATGTGTCGTGTTAAATTTTTTTTATTCTTGGGGAATGCTCTCAATTGATTTGGGCTGATAAATAAAACTCTTTAAGCTTAAGCTTAGTCAAGCAGTCAAGCTTTCGGAAATTTTATTTACTTTTTCAAGACATTCTAAAAAAGCATAAAAAAAAAGAAAAAATATTTTATTAAGAAAAATTTCTTTATAACAGGTATTGTTACAACAGTTCCGTGAGATTTGTTTCATATAGAAAAAGTCCACAAACAAAAAAAGGAGTAGAAGTTCTACTTAATTCAAGATAATATCGAAAGTTCCTGACATTTCTAGTGACGTTTGGAACATCAGAAAATATATATAAACATATGTTGTTGACAGTTGTAGTAACCGCTGTATTTTGAGTTTTAACCCTTTTCTTGGTAAACCAAAATAAAAATGTAAAAATTGTGTTTTATTTGTAATAATGCTTTTTTAAAATTATTTATAAATTTATGAAAGAGATATTTTACTTTTAATTTATCGCTAAGTACCAAATTTGAATTTCTTACAAATATGTCACATTGCCAAGAATACCACAAACCTGGTTATCATTGAGGATCCATAAATTTTCTAAGATTTTAAACGATTTCTTAAAAAAAGTGTTTAAATAGGAAAGTTTGAGTTTTTCTACAAATTAAAAAAAAAGCTTGTAATTTTAAAATAAAGTTAAAAAATAATTCTTATATTCTAAATAAAATTCTTAAAATCTAAAAAAAATTCTTAATAAAAACAAAAACCTTACAATGTAGGTGCCTACTTTACACTTTATGCACTGAAAGGAAGTAGTGCCCGACTCAAAAAACCAACATCTTCCCCTCATTGACGCAGACATTGGCTGAGGAAAGTGGTCTATTCCATCATAGCGCGAGTCGTTATCTACTGATGTATGTTTGTAAATTCTTATTTTAGGGACAAGGTCTGGTTCTTCTTTAGATAATTTTCTTTTTGTTTGCACCATTCGTCCCTTTTTTAGTAGTCCATCGGCAATCAATTTTCTAAATATTTTTAGGCTTATATACTTTAAGCTTGTACTGTCCAGGGCATGGTGCCTATGATACAGCACTCAGATATTTGTCACACATAGGCCAATAATGTGGGAAAATATACCCCTGTCCTATAGGTGTGTACGAAACGCAGTCCTGTAGAGAGCTATCATCATATCGGCCATGTCAACCCCTCCCATATGTGAGTTATACTGCTTGATAATAGCAGGACACGGCACATCTACTTTTGCATTTCTTTTCTTGTCATACCTTTTTATTTTAACCACAGGGCTATCAGCAACAAACGTGCTGGATAGAGTCACCGACTTATTATCATACCACTATACACATGCTAGGCTTTAAGTATTGCAGGTATATACTTCATGAGAACCACGGCCCTTATTTTTCATTTTTTTTTTGTTAGATTTGAAGGGATAATTAACCAGTCGATCAGACCGGATAGTACCAAGTTATCCAAATTCAATTCGCAGAATGTTTAACTATTCAAAAGGACAAAAATAATTGTCACCATATACTGCAGTCTACGGTTATTCTTTTTTCGTTTTCCTCAGGGCAACCACGACTGAGCCACCCAAGTCAAGCTGCTTTTCTTTTTCAGTTAGATTTATTCCCATAAAAGTATCTGCACCTCCATATTGAATTAAGTCATAAACGAAGCCTGATACTCTACAGCTAGCAAACATTTTAAAGTTCTATTTTTTTGGCTTGTTTTTTATATATTGTCTTCTTGAACCAACTCTCTTTCCCTTGATGAGATCATCATCTCATCTATACTCTGCTCTTTCTCTTCTTCAATGACAAGACAATTTTTTCTTACAATCTCCAAGATTGGTCGAACCTTACAATATCTATCTGAGGTGTCACAGTCCAAATTATTCATAAACTGTAGACAGCCCCTCAAACTCTGGTTCTTCTTTATTGACATCACCGAAGCTATTGGTTCAAATCTAAAATCTGCGGACCAATAGCCAGTATAGGCTGGGGCTATTGCGATAAAATCACGAATGTCATTGGAATTAAAATTTACTGACCTACCGGTTTTTTGTACAGAATATAAATTTGTGTTATTCGATATAAGCTCAAAAATATCAGGGAAAAAAACATTTCAAAATAGTCTAATGGTGATTTTTCGGCCGACACATCTTCAAATCATTTGGTGGAATTTCCACGCAACCAGTAAATTTTTCATTAGACCATGTATAATTTGTTTTATAATTTTAGTTTTTTTATTACCTATACTCGCTGGTTTGACGGGAGAACTGTGGTTAAGTCTTTGTGATGTGGACCGTTTATCTGAAACACTTGTCGTAGGTAAAGTAGAAGAGGATGGATTAAAAATGATTTGTGTAGCAAGAAGTTCTTCTACTTCTTCCAGGTTTTGATGAGTTATTATTTCACCAAAATCAAAATCATCGTCAATTACTTCAAAATTATCGGTCCGAGCAATAAGAATTTCGTCGTCCAATTCAATATCAGGTAGTTAATGTAGAACATCAGAATCGTTACTATCATCCTCATCTTCTGATTCAGCCCCTAGTTTGGGACACATAAAAATAATTTTGTCTCTCCTCTTTTTAAACATATTTATCTACAAAACAAATAAAATTGCATAAAAATATTGCAGAGACGAAAAGAATCAAAAATTTATATTTGCAAAAAGAAAATCTTCACTTACCATATATTTGGCAATGTAACAAATTGGTTACAAATATTTTGCAAAGTTTTTTGATAGTTCAATAAACAAAAAATAATTGAAAACGTACACTGTTTATTTATAGGATAATTGCACAATATAAATAAAACAATCACCAAAATAAACAAAAACATACTATTTCTTATAAAAAATTAAAAGTTTGTGAAAAAAGTCGAGGACCTTTTGAAAAATGCAACCTCTCACAAATTTTATCAGTTTTTACTTACCAGAAATCGGTAATAATAAAAATAAAAGTCAACTATCGCCATCTAGTAGTAGTTTGATATTATTAGTACAAAAAGTGACACAGAATGCACCACAAGTCGCCTAGAACTCACCTAGGACCTAAAATAAAAATGTTACATTTTTGTTACATTGTTAACAAAAGGGTTAAAGTTTATAGTTGTCAGTTAGTTGATTAACTTTGATTGGACCCATAGTAACCTATGGTTGTGAAACCTGGGTAATGACAAAAAAAGAGGAAAAAAGTATATGACCCGGTGCAAGAGGAAGACGGCATATGGAGAATCGGGAGAAACGACGAGGTTAATGAACTGAATGAGGAGTATGACATTGTAAGATTTGTCAAATGTTAAAGACTGTCATGGCTGGGATATGTTCAGCGACAAGAAGACACGAAAACGACAAAGAAGATGTTACAGTGGAAGCCGGTAGAAAGGCGGAAAGAGGAAGGCCCAGGACGAGATGGTGGGATGACGTGGAAGACGACCTGAAAACCATGAATATAAGACAATGGAGGAGAAGGGCCCAAGAGAGATATGAATGGAAGGATATAGGCAGACAGGCAAAGACCCATCCACGGTTATGATGCCAAAAGAAGTAGAAGTTGTCAGTTAGTTAAAAGTATTGTAATATTGTTTGTGTTAAATAAAGTAATTTTCAAAAAGTGTAACATTGGTGACAGCGGTGGAATTGAAGAAATAGCAAATAATTGTGAAAGGTTAATGCGAGATCTACTAAATTTAATAAGGAAATGGATACTTCCGGACCTCCTGCAAGGTTAATGCGAGATCTACTAAATTTAATAAGGAAATGGATACTTCCGGACCTCCTGCATGGTTTTTAAAAATGAAAGAAAAGCAAGAGAAACGCTGACAAGAAGAGAAAGAGGAGAAGTTAGGTGAAAGAGAAGCGTAGATAAGAAGAAGAAGAGAGGCGTAGACAAGAAGAAGGAGAGAGGCTTAGAAAATTAGAGGTAGAAATAATGAATTGTTTATCTCAATTTCATGAAAATTTTAAGTTAGAGATAAGTCAAATTACTAGTGGAATAACTAAATTAGAAGAACAACAAAATGATATAAAAAACGATTTAAAAAATCAAATATTACAACAACAAAACGATTTAAACACCGATTTATATAATAAAATAGAACAACAGCAAAATGATTTAAAATCTAATTTAGAAAGACAAATAGTTGCATTAGAAAGAACAATTAATACCCAAGTTTCTTTATCTAAAATTGGTTCAGTAATGTATGTCTTATCTGAACAAACACCATCACTTTCCATAGTTGAACCAGACACAATCAGGACGAGTAAAATTTTAAAATCATCCACATTCGATGGTCAAACAGGATGGGAAACTTATCGTTTTTAATTCGAAGTTGAAGATAAAGCAAATGGCTAAACTGAGAAATGACAGCTTCCTTAAGTAGTGTCGCTTTTAGGATAGGCAGCAACTGCCTTGCAATTTCTTCCCCAGGATGCACCTAGTTATACTTCTCTCGTTAAAACTTTAGAGACAAGATATGGCCAACGGCATCTAAAGCAGGTTTTATAAAGTTTGATGAAGTCAGCTGAAAGTTCGATATCAAAAGCATAACGAAAGCCTGCAAGAATTTGAAGTCGATATTAAAAGATTGTTGCATTTGGCCTACCCTCAGGCTCCTAAAGATTTTCTGGCAGAAATTGGTATACAGGCATTCATAGATGGACCACATGATACTGAAATGCAACAAGCTCTTCGAATACAGCATCACCAAACGCTAAATGGAGCTCTAATCTCAGCCCAGGAGTATGAAGCGGCAAAAAGCATTTCCAAATCTCGTACAAAATTAAAAGAAATAAAATTTAGAGAAAATGAAAAAGTCGCAAGCGCAGGTAACCTGCAACCCATTTTATCCCAAATGTTAGACATACTGCAAAATCTTCAACAAAAAATTTGAAATGAAAACAGAAAATGTTTTAATTCCGGGACATTTGTAAAACAACTGCAGAAGCCGATCCCAAAAAAGAAAAGAATCAAAGAATGAGGTGAGAAGGTCGCGATCGCCTAGATCGACATCCAGAAGCACATAACATAGTCCTACTAGAAATACTAGTAGAGATAGGTCTTTCAGAAATTGATCTCAAACAACTGACCACGTATATCCAAACAACAACCAGGGAAACGAATAAAAGTCGACACTAAGAGGCGAGCGTCTGCTGTATCTTATAAAAGCCTTCAAAGTCGCACTTACACTTTAAATAAAAATTAATAGAATTTATTACCTGAGACCTACTTTGGCCATCAAAACGCACCTTTATTATTGAAACCGGTGCAACTAGATCCTTTATTCAAACCAGATTTCTGAATGGAAAACTACAGCCAACTAAAACAAACTTAATACTTGAAACAGCTTCAGGTTACATTATTTCAATTCACGGAGAGATAACGGCAACCATACAAATTGGTAACACCTTGATAAAACACCCACTTCTTGTGTCCGATATTAGAGATGAAATTGAAATTGAAAATGAAGAAGTTGTCCTAAATTTGGAAGAATCGATACCTCAAGTAAGAATTATAGTAAGTGAGGATACAGAAATTCCTTAAAATGCCGAAAGTATCGTCCTGGCGAGACTAAGTCAAAAACCTAAAGGTCTACATTTCGGCGTTGTAGAAAGCGAGGAACCCGTTAGTGACGGAATTTTATTAGCTGGATGTCTCGTGAATGTAGATGAAAGGGTTGCTTATTTGTCCAAAAAGTTTTTTAAATTGAAGAAAGAACAACAAATAGCATTCTGTACTCCAATAGAAAAAATAAGAAAGTGCGAAAAATATTTAAAAAAGAATACAGCTTCAAGTTATCCAGTTGACGCTAGTCTGTTAAAACAACTACATAGTCAAAAATGTCGATCATTTAACAACTGAAGAATTAGACAAAATTAATGAATTTATTAATGAAAACTACATTTTTGAATCTTAGAAATCTACGAGGCGTACTAGTTTAGTTTAACCGTTGGTTATTCAATCAACGGTTTAACATAGAATTTTTACTGGAGATGCAAAACCAATTCGTCAAGCCCCACAGAGATTACCATTTGCTATACAAAAAGAAGTTGAAAACATAATACAAGACATGATAAATTAAAGAACCTTTGGGGCCCTGGTGTTCACCAGCAGTCTTAGTAACTAAGAAAGATAGATCTACTCGCTTTTGTGTAGACTACAGAAGATTAAACCAGGTTACACAAAAAGACAATTATCCATTGCCACGAATAGATGATACACTAAATACTTTATCAGGTGCTAAATGGCTTTAAATTCTATAAAAATCAGGAAATTCGAATACTTGGGGCACATCAAAGGCAGAAGAAGCGTAGGAAGACGTAAAATCTCGTGGCTACGCAATCTCCGTGAATAGTTTGGATGCAGTTCAATTGAACTATTCAGGCGCGTAACCAACAAAATTATAATTGCCAGAATGATTTACAATCTCCGATAGGAGCGGAACTTGAAGAAGAAGAAATGGCTTTCAACCCTAGATTTAAACAGCGGCTCCTGACAAATAGAAGTACATCCTGATGATAGAGACAAAACAGCTTTTTCAACTCGCCGTGGTCTCTACGAGTTCCAGGTTCTACCATTTGGTCTTTGTAATGCTCCAGCTACTTTTGAACGTCTATTGGAGATGGTTTAAAGAGAACTTTCTTGGAAAATATGTCCAATATATCTTGATGATATACTGATTATGTCCAAAACCTTTAATGAACATGATGAATACATTAAGCGAGGTATTTAACAGATTAAGAAACGCCAATTTAAAGTTAAATTATAAGAAATATATAATATTTTAAAGAGAGGTATACTATTTAGGACAGATTGTTTCAGTATATAAATTAAAACTGATAAAGAGAAGATTTCAGATATTAAAGATTGGCCTAAACCAGTAAATAAAAAAGAAATTAGAAGTTTTCTTGGACTTGTTCATATTACCGCAAATTTAATAAAGATTTTAGGCGCCTTATTAAGCCCCGTTATGGACTAACTGAAAACAACATTGAATTTGACTGGACACGAGATTGTTAAAATGCCTTCATAGATTAAAAAAAAAACTACTTACAACAGCACCTGTCCTAGCCTATCCACGATTGTGACGCATCTCAGTATGGTACTGGCGCCGTATTATCACAAAAACGAAGGCGAAGAAAAAGTTATTGCATATTTTAGTAAAACAATGGGAAAAGCTGAAAAGAATTATTGCGTTACAAGAAAAGAGCTTGTAGCTATTATAAAAGCCCTAGAACATTTTCATACTTTCCTTTATAATAGAAATTTTATAATTAGAACTGACCATAGCGCTTTGCAGTGGCTAATGAATTTTAAAAAGCCAGAAGGACAAGTTAATCGGTGGATAGGGAGATGCCGATATTCTTTCTAGACAACCCTGTTTGGAACGACAATGCTAGTACTGTAAAAGACTTAAAAATAAAGAGAACATGATTGAAGAAGTAAGTCTCCAGGCAACCACAGTTATACATAAAGAAGATATTGATCAGACTTTACTGGAAACCCTTAAAAAGAGTCAAAGAAAAGATAATGACTTAAAAGACAAACGAGAATGGCTTAAAAATGGAGTAAGACCTATTTGGCAGGAAATAACCAAATACAGTGGAACTATAAAAGCGCACTGTGCTCAATGGCAATCTTTGTATCTTTCCAATGGACTATTATATCTAAAGTGAGAAAGTCCCGATGGAATACGTACAGGTCAATAAGTGGTGCTACCAAAATCACACATTAAAAGTGTGTTACAAAAACATAGCAGCCATAGGAGGACATTTTGGAGTCAAATGGTCGCAATGGATTATTTTTTTAAATTACCTGAAGTTGCACAACTTCCTAATCAAGAAACGACTACAGTAGCAGAAGCATTCATAATACACGCCGTATCAAGACATGGAGTTCCTCTAGAGCTACATTCTGATAATGGATGAAATTTTGAATCAGAATTATGGCAAAAATTAATGAATATCTTGGGTATTCGGAAAACTCGCACTAAGTATCTTCATCCCCAATTATACGGAATGGTCGAAAGCCTGGTTATTCTCCATACAGTTTGAAACTTACAAGTGATAAAGCCAAGGCCAGACTCGGCATGCATGCTAGAGGTACAAAATTTTTAAGAGGTGACCCAGTATGGTTATACAATCTCACCCGTAAGAAAGGACTTTGTCCGAAACTTTCGGAAACTTTCGTCCGCAAAGGAAAGTACACCGTCCTGCAGAAAATAAACGATTTACTTTACGCATCCAGTTTTCAGCTAGAAGTAAACCCAAAGTAGTTTATATCGAGAGACTAGCTCTATATTATGGAACTATTCCACCCTGTTGGCTTCAGTCGATTCCTGATAGTCCAGTTATTCGAGGTGAATAACTATAAAGGAGGTAGCAGAGTAACGACGGTTCTGTGAGATTTATTTCATATAGAAAAAGTCTCCGGACGAAAAAGAAGAAGTAGTTCTAGATCATTCAAGATGACATCGAGAATTCCTGACGTTTCTAGAGACGTTTGGTACATCAGAAAATATATATAAACATGAGTTTTAATGTTTATAGTTGTCAGTTAGTTAAAAGTATTGTAATATTGTTGGTGTTAAATAAAGTAGTTTTTAAGAAGTGTAATAGTATATTAATATAAAAACTCTATCGGGATACATCACATAACGTTTTCGGAATAACTATTCCATGATCAGTATTATCTGGATTTGCATGTTTAAAGCTACTAAAGATATGGGTAAAAACCCTTTAAATGTAGTTAAATTAACTTTAAATTACATCTCTAATGTTAAAAAACTATGATGTTTAAATTATAAACGGAATTAGCTACATGGTAACGTAGAACTCCACTGTGGTTGCTAACACTTAGACGAAGTGTCTGTAAGGACTTTTTGATAGCAACTCAGTTGCTACAATGCTTCGTTACAATATATTCTATCTATCTAATTAGCCTTCTTCGGTCCATCTTTGGACATAGGCCTCCCCAATCCTTTTCCATTCTTCTCTGTCTGTTGCTACAGTCATCCACCTAGAGCCCACGTGCTTCTTGATATCATCTGCCCATCTCATTTGGGGCCTTCCTCTTCTTCGTTTATATTCCCACGGTCTCCAGCTTATAAGAATTTTGTTCCATCGGTCTTCTTTTTGTCTTATATTGTGTCTGGAAAATCTCCATTTCAATTTTGCAACTTCTTGTCTAACATCCCTCACTTTTGTATTCACTCGTTTCTCTTTTTATCCATTAGTCGTATGTGCAACATTTGTCTTTCCATTGCTCTTTGGGTTTTTATGATTTTGTCCATGTTCGCTTTTGTAAATGTCCACGTTTGGAAACCATAAGTGAGAACAGGTAGTACGCATTGATTGTATACTTTGGTCTTAAGATGCTGTTGATATCTTTTGTTTTTAAGAATGTAGCTTAGTTTGCCGCCCATGTCAGTCTAACTCGTCTTTTTATCTCTGCTGTTTGGTTTTCTTTGTTAAGTTTTATAGTTTGACCCAGATATATATAATTCTGAACTTGTTCTATTTCATCTTGTCCCATCCTCATTGTGATGTCTTCATCTGTATTTGTTATGATTTTGATCTTGCTGTAATTCATATTAAGGCCTATCTTTCCAGCTTCTACGTCCAGTTCTTTCATCATTTCAAATAATTCTTCTTTTTTATCGGTTATCAATGCGATGTCATCAGCATACCTTAGATGGTTCAAGCGTTGTCCACAAATTTTTATACCTTTTTCTTACTATTCTAATCTTTTAAAAATATCTTCCAGAGCATTGAAAAGTTTGGGTGATATTGTGTTACCCTGTCTCATGCCTCTATTTTTATTGATTTTGTTCCTGCATATACTTTAATTGTTGTTTTGGCTTCCTTATATGTATTGGCTATTAGTTCCGTATATCTGTGGTCAATTCTGCTGTTAATCTAAGAACTTTTCACTGCCCAATGTTCGACACTGTCGAAAACCTTTTCGAAATCTAAGAACGCTATATATAGAGGAATGTGGTATTCATTTGCTCGTTCTATAAGTATTTTCATACTTAGTAAATGGTCACTTGTGCTGAATACCTTTCTAAAACCAGCTTGTTCTTTCGACTGTTATTCGTCGAATTTTGTCTTCAATCTATTGGTTAAAATTTTTGTTAGGAACACATTATATTGAGGAGTGTAATAGGACGATAGTTTTACCACTTTTCCACCATATTTCAGAATCTCTGCAGTTATTCCATCTTTTACAGGCGATTTGTTGTTTTTCATTTCTTTCAATGCCTTCTTTATTTCTGATTTGCTTATTTCTGGCTGTAGCTCTGAGTTGACATTTTTTATTTTAGCCTTAAGTTGGTTTTTAATTTCTTCTGGTGGATCCTTTTTTGTTTTATAAATTCTGAGTAGAAATGTTGGATTATATTTATGATGTCATCTTAAATGTTTGTTTCTACTCCGTTTACATCTTTTATTTTGTTTATTTCACACTTACCTAATTTTGGCCTTAAGCATTTCATATTTTTGTTGTTCTGTATTACTTCTTCTATTTTTATTTCTTGTTCTTTTCTCTTATTTTCTTTAATCATTCTGCTTAGTGTTGTATTGATTTCTACATATTCTATAGATTTTCTTTTGCCTTCTTCCTTCAGCTTCCTTCTTTTATCCATAAGCTTTTTTGTTTCTGTTGATATAGAGTTTTTCTTTTTTAGATCCTTTTTTGCTATTTCTTTTCCTTGCTGTAAGTATGTTGTCTATTTGGTCTATATCTTTATGATCACTGTCTAATTTTTGGGTAATTTGTTCTTTTAATAGGTCTTTGTTATCTCTTTATATTGCCTTAGTTTGTTTCTATCTACTAGATCCCAGTTTCTAATTATTTTTCTTTTCATTTCATAGTCACTTATTTAATAAGGATTTTAAAAAGAAAGAAGAAATGAAACAATCCGATATTAAAAACATCCAGAAACACTTAAAAGTAGTTATATCAATTATTTACAATTTTATTTCAGGCATTTTTAAAAACGATTTCCGAATTGGAAATCAAAACGTCAAAAATAAAGCAAAATGTAATTTTTTTACAATTCGTTTTGGTTTATTCCCACATATAAAATTCAGTGACGAATATCTTTATCTTTTCAGAACTCTTCTAGCAAAATATACCATTTATAACATTTAACATGTTAAAATGAAAAAAAAAATATATCCATTGTTAAAAAAACGAAGTTGTTCTCTTAAAGGATAAAAATTCAATATGAGAGTGCACTCTGCGACAAGAGGAAAGGTTAACTTACCTCTGGAAAAGTTCGTGATATAGCAAGTTGCTAAAAGGTTTTATTATAAGGACGGAGGCAAGAGGTCAAGTGATAACGTGACCTTTTTTGAAACAGTGTCAACAACGTTGCTTCTTTTCCATTGTTACTCCCTTTAAAGTTAAGTGTGAGCTGCCTCTTTGAATGCATATGTTTTATTAACATAAAAGAAAAGTTCATTCATTTCAATCGGATCTGATATATACCGGATGAAACTTTATTCTTTGAATAGACATACAATTTATTATACTTTGTTTTACGTTTATTTATATTATCATCGCTATGTAATGGAAACAACAAAAACAGAACTGGTATTATTAGTTCAAAATTATTATTCTCTGATATTAATTCACATTGAAGCTAATGTTTTACCGAAACATGTTAAGTTGACTAAAAATAAGTATTCGGTGAAAATTAAAAACAAAAACAGGATTTTGTCTTTTAGTTTATATTGGTTTTCAGTTAAGTTTAATCTTATGTTCACAAATAATATACAGTTCATCCGCTGGATCTTTGCACAAGTATGATATTATTCACGAATTATTTTTATATCACGCCTCTTTCCTACTTACAGAAACTAAAACGATTAACTTAAGCGGCCTGTCCATACCCAGCACCATGCATTGAACATGCTGTTCAATCGTCGGTGATTGATTTATCTACTGACAATTAACAATTGTAAATTTTGTTTTGATACAGTTTGTAGTGTTTTTATAAATTGTTTTCGTTTGATTTAAATATTCAATCCTTTTTTGTACTTCAATACTTATACATATTTTTAATAAACAATGTTATAACGACTAACCGTTACCTTTGTGTTCCATTTATTAGGGTAAGAATTTATTTATTAGCTAATAACGAATAATATATTTTTTTAAAGTCTAAATTGATATTAAGTTATTTAAATATGGCTAAAACCACGTCAACGTAATATATGTAATGATGAATGATTATGATCTAGAAGGTGAAGTGCGTATGTGGAATCATTCTTTTAATGATGAATTTAAAATTCTTCACATTCAAAATAAAGGCCTTAAGCTATCTTTGTTAGAATCTATGGAAATTAACAAATTAAAAAACACAGATATAATTCTGAATGACCAACTTGTGACAAACAGTTCTCCCCTCCTCAACTTATTTCATTGGAGACTATAAAGTGTAAACGCATGCCAAAAATAGATAACTTGAGAAAAGCAATCAGCCGAAACAGCTGTAGTGATAAGAGTTTAAAATAAATTTTATGGAAGTTTTGAAAACAAAGTTTTCAGTGTTTTATTGTTACATAAAATGAATTTCCATCAAGTAACGGTCGCATCCATCAATTAATGAGTTTTCACTAAGTGGATAAGTGAACAATTAATTCACAATTTAAAAGAGCCATCATTATTTTGATGGATAATGCTCCATACCACAGTATTCTTTTAGAAAAGCAACATTCCACTATTTCATCTAGAATAAAAATTATTACCTGGTTGACAACAAACAAGATTAAGTATTAGGCAAAACTCACAACACCTGAATTATTACAAATTGCAAAAATGAACAGAAAAGGGAATGTGTATACAATTGATGGGCTACTAAGAGAACACGGCCACGAAGTGTTGAGACTACCTCTTTGCGAATTCAACCCTATTAAATTGATTTGGGCAAACTGCAAGTCATCTTACAATAAGCATATTGGTAGAAATAGAAATTCTGATAATATTGTTTTGAATATGTGGAAAGAGGCACTAAACTAATGTAATATAAAAACTTGGGAAAAATTTGAGACGTACTCATGAAATTATTAAAAGTGGTATATCAAAAAAAAAATATGGTTGACCTTAACATTTAACCAATCATAATAGACACTAGTCATATAAGTAGCCCAGATTCTGTCAGTGAAGAAATCTTAAATTTGTGATTGTATACGAAGCTTCAATAAATATTTGAAATAAATTGTTTTTTACTTAGCTCAAAAGTTTTCTATTTTTAAACTGATTATACATAGGTTTCTTTATTTGAATTTTGTTGTCTTAATTTTTGTATGTACTTTTTTTACAATTTGGTTTGATAACATGTGTAATTTGCAACTAGTCTATTATGTTTGATACAGTTTTAGTAATTTTGTACGAATAACACCCGTTACGACGCTCAAAGCTCCTCAATATTGAATCCATCAATTTTCTCAACAGTGGTAAAAACAAGGTTATTAATTTTAAAAACCAAATTTAACAATAAATAAATAAAATGATCAAGATGATGGAGCTCTGAGGTAGATTTTTATTCAGTTTTATATATCTTCTTCTTGTAGTGCCCATCCGTTTTGGATGTTGACGACCATCATGGCAATCTATACTTTGCACACTGCTGCTCTGAAAATATTTGTGGTTTTGTGTTGAACCACGTACGTAGATTCATCAGCCAGGAACTCCTTCGCCTTCCTGGGCATCATTTTCCTTCTACTTTTCTCTGTAAAATTAGTTGCAGCAATCTTTTGCTTTTTTGCATCCCTAATAAAACGAATTGATTAGTAACGTGGTCGGTATAAGATATCTCAGGATTCGACGAATACGTTTCGAAAGCCTCAGTTTTCTTGCAGGTAGCGACTGTGAAAGTCCACGTCTCAACTCTGTACAACAGTTTAGGAAACATATAACATCGTAGTAACCTTATTTTTATGGGTATTGATAAATCATGATATTTGAATAGTTTAGCCATGTTTTAAAATGCAGATCTGGCTTTCTCTATGTTGCATTTGATTTGTAGGGAATGGTCCCAATTTTCATTAACGTTAGTACGTAGGTATGTGTCGTCCGCGTATCTGATGTTATTGATACATTCTACGTTAATTAGAATTCCGGCTTCAACATCCTCTACTGCGTCTTGAAAGATTTCCTCAGAGTATATGTTGAACAGCAGGGCTGATAGTATCCATCCATGTCGGACCCATGTTTGATTTTTATATCATCGGATTCTCCTGCCTCTGTACGGATAGAGGGTGTTTGATTCCAGTAAATATTCTAAATTTTTAATCAGTTTTCTAGAAAACTAATTTTCTTTGACCTTTCGTATTTTCGGTTTTCGTATTTGTCTCTGAATATTATTGTATATTCTTTCGTTGGTTTTCTCTATTCATCCAACTTTTCTCATTCTCTTGTTTTCTATTTGTTCTCTGATCTTGTTAAAGGTTTCACATATATTCTGGAGTGATTCTTCTGCGTTATATGTTTGCTCCATGTTACTGAGCTTCTCTTAAAGAATTTGGACGACTGTCCCTGGTGACTGTTTCCTTACATTTTAGTCTTCACATGTGGCATTTTTTGTTACTATTTTTGTTATGTTTATGTTTATGTTTACGTTAGCACCTTATTTTTGCTTATATTTAATAAAAACTGTTTAATTTCTTATTACTACGGTTTAAATATTCATTTACTACAGATGTTATTGGACAACCTATAGGTTTCCAAAAATCGGAAAATCACGTTCATAAATGTTTACCCAGATTTCAAAATGCAATAAATTAATTTACAGAAAAGTATAAAACGTCCATTGTAATATTAGTTATTTTCTAATTCTTATAACCGACGTATATTTGGCTCAGATGTTTGGGCTTATTTCCTATCTTAAAAATGATGACGATGTGCAAAGAACCGGCGGATCGACTGTATATTCGTATTTTAAAACGATATCGAATAATTTTTAAATGCTAATTTTGAAAAAGAAAGTAAGACAAACAATTTAAAAATAAAATAGAAATCAATATATTTGACTAAGACGATTAAAAATACCGAAACAAAATAAAATTCTATTAAAAGTAAACCTTAAAAGACGTTAACATCTAAAAGTAGGTAGGTACAGCCGAAACCCGCCTTCGTCGGGGTATAGGAGATATTTAAGAAGTGCTTGAGGCTTGTGGCAGTCGAAGATATAAGAAAAACTCTTCTAGGCATCACGAGGTCACGTTTGAGCGTGTCTGCAACGGCGTCGGGTGCCTTCTTTTCGTAATAAGCATCACGATCACTGCGGGTGGCGCAACATCAGCTAGAATTCTTCTAAGCCTGTAGTTTTCTTAGAATAAACACAACGATAAGTGAGTGTCGTTTTGATTTGTACAAAATAGTATTTTTAAATAAAGCATAGGTTGAATAACTAGAGTCAAGAATTTGTTATGCTCCATTCACAGAAGTTCCAATTGCCTAGAAAATGTAGCAATTCATTTTGAGCTATATTGGTCAAATTTTAACTTCGACTGGAAGTGGCTGGGAGTTACTATACAAATGAAGCACACGTGTTCTTAGTCAGTATTAGTTGTGACATAAAAGTAAAAAATTATTCACATGCAGTGTAGTAACAAAATTAAACTACATCAATTAAAACAATAAAAGAAAAACTTAAATAAATATTTTTAAAATTGTATGTATTCGTTCCGTACAGCTGACTGGGGGGATATACAATATGTTTAAAGCGTTCATATCGGCCAAAATCATAATCGTATGATTTTTATAACTTGTAATTATACATACTGAAGGCCAACAAAAAATGCAACACCTAGAAGGACAAATTTTAGTATTATAATAAATATATATACAGGGTGGTCCTTAAGTAATTGTACAAATGAAAACCGTAAATTCTACGCATTAAAATATTACGATATAAGCCAACTTGCTTCAATAAAATGTTGATATTAAGAAAGATACAGGGTGTTAAAGTGGAAATTTAAAATTCTATTTTTCACTATAACTTTTACGTTTGTAAATATTTTTGGACAAAAATTTATAATTGAATACTTTAAAGCAGAATACATTATAATTTTATACAAACTTTAATGTAACTGATAGAGGGCGCCACATATGCCACATGTGTGGCATAGATTTGCGTTTTACTTTTTTGCTCTTTAAGTTAGCTCTATTTTTGTTAAAAAATATTAAAGATACATTACTTTTACAAGGAAAAGATATACTTGTTAGTAACCTCAAAATTTAACCGTTTTCGAGATATTCGCATTTTATAAGTCAGCTGCATAATAATTCTTAGTTGTAATATTTGTGCGGTAAAGCACTGAATACCTGTAGATAAGCATAATTCACAGTTTATTCTTATTACAACAACTCAAAGATGATAATGTAATATTACAAAATTTTTGTTATGGCTGCTAAATGTCTTATTGAAGAAAATATTCTTCATCTTCTTCTTTAGGTGCCGTGTCCGTATTCAGACGTTGGCCGTCATCATGTTTACAATTTCCCTTTTCTATCGCTTCTTAAGTTTCTATACCTACTGGCGTTGTATTACTTTTTCCCTATTGTAAAATGCTGAAAACCCAAAATATGTGGTTTATATAAGATGGTACACCACCACATTCTATAGAGAAGGTAGTAAGAACATACTTAAATATAACTGTTCTGAACGTTGGATTGATCGTGGCAGTCATATTCCTTGGGAATGTAGTGAGATATTGATATAATTATTTAATTTATAAAAAATTCCAAAAGAATACTTATTATTCATTACGTAAATTGTTAACCCATTTTATTAGGACAATTAGAAACTAAAGCACAGGTATTGAATAACACATATGTGTCTTGTTTCATAATACTTTTGCTACCAACCTAACCTTAAAGACTCAGCATTTTTACAAAAACATCATCGTTGGCCTAATAACCGATATTGTTATAAATATAGTAAACACATAGGTAATTTAGTTCAGCATAATATTAGTTCGTTAGTTAATCATAATAGACCATTTGTTCGAGATGTAATTATAGTTAAGGCGGGTACACATATGCGAGCAGAACTGTTCGCGAACCGTTTGTGAACGCTATATTCGTTAATTTGTACGACGGGACGAACCGCTAGCGAGCTGTTCGTTCGTTGCTCGTCAGGAACCACAGCATGTCGGTTTTTGGGACGAACACAAAGAATGTTCGCAGAACTATAAATTGTGTCTATAAATTGTTTCTGCTAAGTGTGCGATGATATCATTCTGTTAAACAAAATTGCTGAACGAGCGCGGCTTATCTAAGTAGCGAGAGAAATTAATAACAGATAATGTAAACAAAATACCGAAATGTTTAGAATAACGAAGTAAATTAATTCTTGGTTTGTTATTAGATAGTTAGGGTATTGGATAGCCTGAACATAAACATATTTTCGACGAACTCTTCGCGAACAGCTCACGAGCAGTTCGCAAACAGTTCGGCTCGCATATGTGTACCCACCTTTACTCGTAAGCTGTAACGTAATCATATAAATAAGTAATGTCATCGATAGGTTATTCCGTGTTTATATACGTAACCAATGAATCAGATACATCACAGTTTAATACATTATTTAACCTGTGCGACAAATAAGATGTATGTAGTTCCATAATATACCACAAGGTTTGGATATGTATCCAAAAGAATATATTCATCCATTATACATTATAGCCACTACGTAGCCCAGAATTTAATCCGCTTGATTTTGGTGTATGGGGCGTATTAAAACAACATGTCTATAAGAATCCCATAAACATTCGCAAATAACTATGGGAAGAAATAAATATTGCAGCAGTTTCTTTAGAACCAGTGATGCTATTTAATATGAGACGATATTTTATGTAATATATTGACAGATGAATTAAAGAAAATGGTGGACATATCGAACACTTACTTTGACAAAAAGTTATGTTATTTAGTTTAACTATTTCTTAATTTGGTTTGTAAACAAAATGTTTTGATTATGACTTTAATTTAACATAAAACGTAAAATGTTTGATGTAAAATCCTATTATTCTGTTTTTGTCAAATCCTATTATTAATTATCCTGCTGATATATTTATTTTATTTAATATTTCGTTAACTATTAACTTTAGTTAAAGGTATTTTATACCAAAATTTAGATTTATTAATGTTTTTGTCTATTTTTTCTTCGTTGCCTGGAGTAATTGCCTTAAATCAGAATTATGCAGCTGATTTTTAAAATGCGATTATCCCGAAAACTGTTAAGTTTTAAAGTTATTAACAAGTATACCTTTTTTTTTTGTTAAAATAATGTATCTTTAATATTTTTTATCATAGATACAGGTAACTCAAAGAGCAAAAAAGTTAAGTGCAAATGTATGTCACATATGTGGCATATGTGGCGCCCTCTATCAGCTACATCAAAGTGTGCATCAAATTATAATTTCTCATATTTAAAAGTACCCAGTTGTAAATTTTTATGCATAAATCTTTACAAACATGAAAGTTATAGCGAAAAATAGAATTTTAAATTTTAACTTTAACACCCTGTATCTTTCTTAATATCAACATTTTATTAAAGCAAGTTAGCTTAAAAGTGTAGAATTTATGGTTTTCGTTTGTACAATTACTTAAGGACCACCCTGTATATATATATATATATATACATATATATATATATATATATATATATATATATATATATATATATATACATATATATATATATATATATATATATATATATATATATATATATATATATATATATTATTGTGATCTACTTTTACTCTACTTTTACTCTATTGATGTTTATAGATGTAATCTACTTCAATTAATTAATCAATTATTTATTTCATTAATTAAACAAATTAAACATAAATAAAATATAAATCTCAGGGCTAAATGATCATACTTACTTTTGTGGCTTCAAATATTTCTTAGTGGTTTCAATATAGAGATAGACAAAAGAATCAAAATAATACACATATGGATTTCAATTAGAAATTATAAAAATCGTTTATTTTATCAAAACGGAAATCGATATTCAATATTCCAAATTTTATTTATTTCTTTATTTCATATAACAATTACAATAAAAAAAAAGAATCTTATTCTCTCTTGGAGGTTTTAATAAACAGTTCGACGAACAGTTTCTTAAACCATCAACCCTAATCGTCTAATCGTCCTAATCAATTGTTTGCTTGAAATACATTGTTCATGGGGCTAGTAAACAATTCTGCGCAACACTCTCTTAAAACTAGCTATAATTATTTTTACAAAATTTGTCATATACAGGGCGTTAAATTTATACGCTCGTGGTTGAGAAACACGAAATTTTTTATGTTAATTTAAATTTTAAATAAGAATATAGTTTTTTATTTCTCATGTCAAATAGTAATATAACAATATATATATATATATATATATATATATATATATATATATATATATATATATATATATATATATATATATATATATATATATATATATATATATTGTCATACTTTTTCTTTCCCAACCAAAGAAAAATAAATAAAAATATCCATCGGAATAAAATTTTAAGATATCATTATAAACAAAAATGTATATATTAATTTAAGATAAGATTTAGTGTAGATAAGAATAGAAATTTGTTTGGCAAACGACCTTTTTCCGTTTCAAACAAAATTATCAAAAAACCTTTGTTTAGAATTAGAAGACATTTTACCTGTAAGTTAATCTTTTCATTGTTTGTATAGTCGAGTATTAAATGACCATATTCTAATCTTTTGAAATATGTATAAATGATGTATTGAAAAAACCAATTTTAAAGTAAGCTATTTAGTTTTCTCTGAAACCGAAATTAGGCTTTTCCAAAATCATGGTAAACACAATTTGAGCTTTTTGATTGGACGGTCGTTTTTAAATGGGAATTTGGGAGTCGATCAGGAGACAGGAGAAGTTAGTCATATTTTGGTAATCGAGAGGAAACAGTCGATTTGTCTCAAGATAGGGTGTGGTTCGTGAGTTTGGATACCGGCGTAACGAAAAAAAGTGGATAGTTTGAAGAAAGAGATAACAAGTAGATTAAAAGAGGTCCTTGTATCTACCGTGGGCATTTTATGAAGTATATGTGAAAGTATTCTTACGGCATCAAGTTGACAAAAGGAGGTCCTGGTGTCATAAATAAGTAGCTGAGTTTGGAGAAGTGAATCAGGTGTTTTTTTTGTGTAGTCTGCAGGAGGTTTGCAGAGACGTTAAGAAAGAGCCGAGGTGCCAAAAAGGAGAGATCACATCGTTGAGGAGACTGGACTTTTCTGGGTATTTTCCAACATACAACTCAAGAAGAAAATAAGCTGTAAGTGTTTGTACAATTGAATTTTATATCTGTGAAGGATCGTTTCGACATCATGGTCATTAGCATTCAAATTTAAGAACTGAGGTTTTGTTAGGCTAATCAAAAGTTTAAAGCTTTGTTGTTTTTTGTTTCAAGTAAAGAAAAATTTAAGTAAAATTGGTTTTTCACGTAATATAAATGTATGTAGCTTTATAATCTTATTATTATAAAAATTTGATTTATTTTCTTGTATGCTGATTGATAAGAGAACGACAGAATTTAATAATTGTTTTATTCGTTCATATAAAATAAAGAAACGTAAATCTTTGTAATATAATATATTTGTATTCTTATCCTTTTTTCTCTACCCCGATAAAGAAAATCTTTTGAATCCATCGGACACAGGTAATATAAGGATTATTTTACTTTTGATAACAAATAAATTATATTTCTTTTTTATTGGCTCAATAAACTAAGATTAAAGTCAAAACAAACAATCATAATTGGTTTTTTAAAAAAACCATTGTTTTTTCGACGTTTCGGCAAGGTCACACTTGTCATTGTCAAGTCAGATTAGTTCTGCGTCTTCTTGATGTTTCAGAAGTTAGATTTAAAACTAGAAAACAAGCTACTTTAGAGAAAACTTATACATTTATACCTTTTTTTGTTGTAATGATTTTTAATTCATAATAATAAAACCTTGAAAAAAATTATCAAGTCGAAAAAATTTACTGTTACAATTTGGTTAAAAAAGATTTGAAATGATGTAAAAACTTCTTTTTGTACAATGGTATAACTAGCCACATGATGAAGTCTGATAACCCTTAAATTACATAACATATAATTAATGAGACACTAAAACATGATAGAGGATTACATTTTCTAAGGGATCGTACAATTTCCCAGCTCGAAAAAGAGAACCTTGTGCCCTGAGAGTTAACAACCAACTGAAGTAACAATTTGTTTTTTTCATAAAATCTATTTTACAAATAAATTATTTACAAAGTTTATTAAGGAACTATATAATAATCATAAATATTTATGTTTTACAACAAAAATACGTTTACGTACGTACGACGTTTTACGACGAATATTACTAAAAAAAATAAAAAGAACTGCAAAAAAATTGTTTATACAAATTAGATCTTTTATTTAACAATTTAATTATTTAAATACTACATATTCGTAATGTATGCAAAAAGTATATAAAAATTGAAAAAGAAACGTCGAAATATTTAAACAAGAACCAGAGATACAGTTAACAAATTCTTTCCCCTTCCATTAAAAGGCAATATTTTTCGAATTTTGCACAATAAAAGTTTAAAGTGTGTTCCTTCAAATGACGCTAATAAGATATTTTAATTATTATAAATAAATATGCTATCAATTTAAAAACGGAAAAACTTCGTCCCAAATTGCCGTAGGACAAAAAATCAGGCTTTCCAAATATGAAAAAATAATTTTCTTGCAGTCAATAATTAAAAAGGTATCCTAATTGTTTATAAACAAAAAAGCGGCATGTATTTGCAAATTATTTTGCAGTATTTAAAATAGTTTTTCTTATTTTTTTTTTAATAATAAATATAATAAATAGAATAAAGCTTCTTCCTTTAAACACTACCTGTATAATTACTATTACTACATAATTTATATATATATATATATATATATATATATATATACATATATATATATTCATAATATACATACTGAAGGTATACCAATGAGTTCCCAGGCTCACATCCATATGAACAATGATATGATAATCCTCACTTCTCAATTCTTTGGAAATTCGAAATCTTTGCAGCAGAATCAGTTCAGTTCATACATTTTTAATGACAAATTTGTATTTGTCATTCAATATTTTAAATATACATATTTATTATGAGAATATTCCCTTTTTGAACGAACTAAAATAATCTAGCGCGTTTCCTGACCCACTTTAAAATATTACACCAAACCTTTATGCACAGGTGTTGGACTCAGTTTATGAATAAAGATGATTAAGTAGATGCAGCAGATTTTCTTTGAAAAATTGAATTTTGTATAACTCTTAAAGTTAAGTTTTTTGTAAAACTTCGCTGCAGTTACAAAGTACGTGTTTTTCTTTACGAAAATTTGTTAGTTTCATGTTTAATATCTATAATAAAAAAAAGCAAGCTTTATTTTTAGGTTTTTATTTTCCAGTAACAGTCCGTCAAGCTAATAGCTATTATTCCTAAAATAACACGGAATCTTTCACAATATCTTTACAAAAAATTAGTATATACTTTTAGTACTAAATCATGGGTGACAATTCGTTATCATTATTTTCCGTTTTCTATTTTTGTGTAGCAATTCGTGTACATGGTATTAGACTGGACTTTACAGAGGCAAGCTATTTATTTTTTAGTTTTTCTCGTCTTATATTTCCTATCATTACTCTACGTACTAGTGTTTTGCCAATATGTGCTAAAGTTGTCTTTAATTCGTGTAAATGGTATTAGACTGGACTTTACAGAGGCAAGCTATTTATTTTTTAGTTTTTCTCGTCTAATATTTCCTATCATTACTCTACGTACTAGTTTTTTGCCAATGTGTGCTAAAGTTGTCTTTATGTATATTCCAACAGTTATATCCTTATGTTTTGTGTAATGTTTTTATCGATGAATTAACGTTCATTCTTTTTGTCCACACCAATACAATTTATAAAATACTGTTAATAGAAGTGACCAATAGTTTTGTTCAATTTCTGAAATCTTCCGGGAATAAGTTTGAAAAATAAGTATGTCATCTATGTGCTTCACTGTAAAATATGCAAGTTTGTGTTTTCTTAATATGTTACACATTACACTGTGGAATATTTCTGGAAATTTTTTCAGTCCAAACGGTAAATGAGTCGATTGAAAATGTCCCTCTTGTGTGACGGTGCAACCAAGTTAAACTTTGTTCTCTGAGCAACAGCTAATACATCCAGAGAGGAATCTACGACGACCAAAAAAAAACTAAACTACTAAACCCTAAACTTTTAGATATAACCCAATACAATTCAATAAAGAACATAAAAAAGGCTATACTGTAGACAAGCGCAAAGCTTCATACTATATATTCCGTATTTTTTAAATTTAAATAATATTTTTAAAATTGAATAAACTAATTTTATTGTTTATTTATTAATTTTATATTCAATAAAATTGATATTTACACGTTGTATAACGACTCTCTTCGTAACGTAAATGGACTCTAAATGTTTACTGTGACGGCTATTTCGTAAGAAGCTATATTTATTATGTGCTGCTTTATAAATCTCTTCCAAAGTGTAAATATGAAAATTCAACTTAAAATTTTTTACTAATAACTCTTTTTGTCACACTTTAATACAATAGTCGAACTGATAATTTGTAAAAATCCGACTGAAATTATTTTGAAACGATAAGTGTCATAAAAATTTAAACATATTCAATATGGTTATTAATATGATGACATTTATGACTTTTAAACTTTGACCGTTCGACAATCGTTACGAATCGAATTCTAGTATCGATCTTTTATTTTTCTGTTTGTTACTACATCTTTTATTGACAGATATTCTGTTAATATTTGACTTTTCATTTAATGTCTTTATTTTGTTAGATATGCTTTTTGTTTTATATATGATGACTAGAAACGAATTGATGGAGAGTAGTTAATCCATGTGAAGAGCGGTTTTTCGTGACGATACTCGTGACTCCGCCTCGTTTCGTTTCTTCCGTGAGGCTTCCGTGAGGCAGCATTTTACTATTTAAAAAAAGTAATACAACTCCAGTATAGATCAAAAAGCACGAAAGTGACGTGAAGGAAAACGAAAAAAAAAACAGTTAACGAATATATTTTAAGAATTTTTTAATTTAAGAAAGTCCGTCGAGTTCCAATAATGATGGTAATCACAATGCACTGAGTTTCAACATCATCACTAGTGGATTTGAGACTAGTTTTAAAAAAGTTACGTAGAAAATTATAAACAGAATCGAATTATATTTTGACGACACCAGCATATCTAAAGTTAATTACCTAAACTTAGCAAACTACATAATTTAAATTAGCTTAATGATCCTTGCAAAATGCAAGTTATAAAACCTAAACTTAATATTTAAGAGTATGGTCTAGTTTTAGTGCTGTAGTTAGGATCGGAAAGATAGGGTCGAACGCCAATAGAGTTGAAATCGAACGGAACAAGATTTGGCACGTTCTAGAAGTTTATTTCCTATAAAATGTTGACAATATGTAGGTGTAGTAGTAAAACGGAAATAGTAAAAGCAAAACTTATTGGTTAAAAGCAATGAAAACACATTCTGTAAAAGCTAGTTATTATGCTGTTTTAAGCTAGTATGAGATCGGCACGGGACACGTCTACAAAAAGGATACATAAATTATGGTTTCCTCGCTTAAAGTTATTTAAGCAAATGACAAACCCATGTCAGGATTATATATTAAACTGGATAAATTAAATAAATGAATAAAGTAAAGATCTAATCCTCACCAAGGAAAAAGGAATTCAAGTGGACGGATTGTTTTTTTTTGGCACCCGTGGTGGAGCTACAACTCCACCCATCGTAGATTTAAGATTCTCTTTTAATCATTCGGTTCCTTTTCGATTTATAATATCAGATTGAATCCCAAAAATAAAATGGCATTGTGTATGAAATATTTTCCATTTTAACACAAAACATGACTGGATTCTAATTCCCAGTTGAAAATTTTTGGTTAATTGATTCCCCGCTTTGAGGGTGCTTCAGCCCTCTTTACTCGCATATCATTGTCTTCGTCAAAAATGACTTGAAAGTGATTTATGTTTATCCTAATCATTTGCACCTGTTTCCTTTTCAAAGTTCTTTTAGCTTATTTTTAGGCAGGCTTTTTTTACCCAAACTTTTTGTCAATTGGTTTAAGTGTCTAAGTTGTGATCCATTTTGAGAAATCGGAATAAATAGTTTTGGCGATAATAATCTCAAAACTATTCTTGTTTCCAAAACTATCCATACCGGTATGATATTTCCATTGCTGTCTTGTTAATATTGATTGATCATTTTTTTTAATATATATGTTGATATTCTACCCCGAGATTGAACTAGCATGTATCTAGCAGTAGTTTCATTTTTCATCATTGATTGTGAGAAATAGGATCGCATATTGTATATCTGTTTGCGACTCTCGTTTCATTAATCGTTTATGTAAGGTAGTCAGTCTTAAAGGTATGTCTCGCTTTGAAAATAAAGACGTTGATTTTCTAATTTCTTCGGATTTTTTGGTAGCAAAAATGAATTTTTTACTATAATTTTAAATGACATAAATTAATTATGAGCGGTATTAGTCCATGTTGTGAAACCGCTCCCGTAGGAAAAATATTTCTGATTCAGTTTCTTTGGGGAGTCGTATTCAAAAATGTCCTTTTTAAACAAATCTGAAGGGTGACAGGCAAAAATTTTGGGCAGAAATTGTTTAAACAATTGTTTTAAACAAATCCCAAAAATCATCTTTTTCGCTCTGGAATTTTTTTTGGGCTTTATGTGTCATTTTAAACAAAAAAGTTATCTTTTTTATTTTTTTTTCCCCAAAGGTCATTTTTGTCTAAAGTTAAAAAGTTTTCGAGGAATAAGCGATTTAAAATCTGAAAAATGCAAAAAACACATTTTCGAAGCTTGAAAAGTATAAACTTTCAGTTTCAAAATTCTAAAGAGCAATCGGACTTATGTCAATTTAGACCGTTGGTATTTAATTGTTAATTATGAGCATCCACTTGATTTTTAAGCCGCCGCGGCGGTACGGGCGGAGTGCCGTACTATATGGTGCGTCGCGTTTTTGTAATTTATTATTAACATAGTTGATTTTGAAATTAATTTTGTACTGTTGTTAAAACATTTTAATAATGTCAAATTTGTCGAGAATTTTTCGTGTAAGTACGTATAATGTATAATAAGTGCAACAGAGACGCACCATATAGTGCGTATATTTGCGTGCGGCGCAAAAACAACGGTATAAATCGAAATAAGCTTCGATTGCTCTTCGGAATCTTCAAACTGAATGTTTAAACTTCAATTTAGGCTTGGTAACCTCAAAAATAGTAATTTACATAATAGTTCGTTTTCTAGCCTCGAAAATGCGTATTTTTACGTTTTTTTAGATTTTAAATCGCTTATAATACTAAAACTGTCAATTTTAGATAAAAATGACAGATCGTTTTTGTTTAAAATGATACAAAAAACCTAAAAAATGTTTTTGGGGCAAAAAAATGAGTAATATAATTTGTTTAAAAAAAGTGTTTAGAACATCAAGTTTTGTTAAAATTGAACATTTTTAAACAGGAATCCGCAAAGAGCGGTCTCACAACATACACTATACGAGATTAATTATTCATTGAAATTTAAAAACATACTTATATCGAATTACAATAATACTTTAATAGAGGTTTGCGACCTCGCATTTCTTTTATAGCGAAACTGCTTTATTTAGGTGTAGGTTTTTGATCGTTATTGTTAATGTTGCCAGGTCTCACTTCCCACTCGCATCCTTCATTAGTCAAATTCACGACCAAATTGGTAAATTCCACGGTCAAGTTTAATGACAGTAATTTTATGAAATGTTTACTGAAACTCAAAATCATTATATAATTTGAATTTTAAATGACTAGTTAATATATCAAAAAACCTAAAATCAGTTTTATTGTTCTGCTCTTTAGACGTTTCACCTGCAGTTAAAAGTAAAATCAAAATCATATTCTTCTATTTTTTTATATTGTTTATATTTATTTTATAATTTGATCTACAGTCGTCCATCAGCCGAAGGAGTGAAAGAAAGTATAGCAAGGTGCAAAATATTCATGGATTACTTAAGAATATAGTAACAAATTTTTAGACATTGGGCGTTTTCCTTTAAGGCACTTTTAAAATCGTGAATTTATCAATGTTGATAAAAAGTATTTTTACGATTGATAGGAGGATAATAAATGGGAGGTCGAATACAGTCTTTTAGCCCTTGGAGGTGACGGACAACCGTAATATCTTAATTTCTTCTTCTTCTTTTCATCATTAGTTTCCATAAAATAACGCACATAACAAATTTTACATTATTTTCATTAAATTCAAAATTAATGATTACAATAAGTATAAAAATAAAGGTAAAACTCCTTACAAAATTAAACTATTAGTGAGAAAAATGACACTTTTTATTTTGTACAACCTGTACGAAATTTGGAGTGAGGTTAGTACAACTGATTCTCATTAGGGAGCCGAGATGTTCAGCTGTCAATCAAGATCTCTGCCGATTTTTAATAAAAAAAGCGGTTCATTTTTCAAAAAGCGGCTTCGTACAAATAAGTTGAGCCAAACATAGTACACAGTTTTATTGCCAACTATTTTAGTTATGGATATTTTTGTCACACATACATTTAATCCAAAATTTGTCCCAGGTAAGCGTTTCTGGAACTTGAATATAATCCTCCTTCAGATTTCCATCTGAAGGGCAGCTTTGTTACTCTTAAAAACGTCTGCTGCTTCGCTGGTCCATACACCATTAGGCTTGAGGAAAAATTTTATGGAAATCAGCAAAGCAAATAAAAACTTTTTCTATTCCGAGCATTGAACTATTTTGCTTTCGGTTTCAGTTAATCGGTTAATTGATCAACGTCTAATAGTCGCCTAACCTAAATAAAAACATGTTTGCTACTTCTACTAACGACACTTATCGAGATTGATGGCAAACCCAATATTTATATTCATTACCATACCCACCGTATAAACAGATCCCCGGATAATCGCCCAGTTGTGCAATATATGCAGGTGTATCATACCAAGAAATTAGTATTCTATCGTTTTTACTCACGAATGTTCATCAATAATTTTACCGCAAAGACCAATGGACTGCCGAAGACCTTCGAGTTGAACTTGAAGGTTTTCTTTTCATTAGCGTTGTTGTCGGTTTTACTGGTTATACCAACACATGGATACGTTATTTCTTCAGTTTTCAAATTTACTTGTTTTTCTACTGGATATATAAATGAACATACTCCAAACGTGACGTCTTTTCATAACTCCTCTGCTCTCTGCAAGAGATTTAACTTCTTATACCCAATCATAATAATTTAAAGAAAATAATCGTTGTAATTGTATGATAATACATAATCCGGGTACAGAGGATTTTGTTTCTCACCTTCAATAGTTTTTTTCTATTCATCCATAGGATTTTAATACGAAGTACAACCAGAATTTTATCCCTCAGGCCTTTTTGTGTACTGAAAATGTCATATGAGATAATAAAAAAAGGAAATTTAGAGTTGAGCTAGGGTGCGTTTTTCTGAAAATCGAATTTTCCTAATTGGCTGCAACTTTTCCAAGGTAAAATTTTTCGTTTTTACGTCCTGCCGTTATGCCTTTTTTGCAGGTCCTTATCATGAAAACTAACTAATTTTTAAGTGACATTAAGGAGAAACTCATGGATATTGACTTATTAACAATATTTGTTTAGGTCATAATTAGGTCATGGCCCTTAGAGAATCTGTAGCCTTTATGCCAAAATATTTAAAAATTTTCAATATTCGATCCGAGTTGCGCATTAGCAATCAAATAATAAGCAATGCACTTTGCAATAAATACCTATATGTTAATAGAATGGAAGTAAATGGAAAATTCAAATTAATTAATAATCATTAAAAATCTAGAAAATATCAGACAGAAAATAGAATAATACCAGATAAAATAATAATAATATCAATAATAAAATCACGAATCCTCTGGTAGTTTTTATCAGTTCTTCTATCAGGCGCGACCCCCTGCGAACGAGGGATACTCTCTTGGTATTTTTAGCATTAATACCCAAAGGGTAGCAGGGTTACCTACCGTGGAACAAAGAAACCTGGCAGCAGGTATAAAATGCACTCCAATGAAAATGGAGATTAATAATTTATGTTTAGGGTCGTTGCCTGAGGATCGTTATGGCACGTCTGGAGCCGGCGCCGGACGTAACAGTATACGGGACGTCAGTGGCAGGGTGTTAAGGAGGGTGATCATATCTTTGATACGATCAACTACAGCCCAACAAAAACAACAACCACAAGTGAGCAAACATCAATAAGAGCTCCACTCGCTGAAAGTGCTGCGCTGGAACATCAGCCGCGCTCACTCAAGCGGAACGATTAAGGCAACGCATAAAATGGTCTGTGTCTATAAACGAAAACATTTTGCGTTTCTATTACAAGGTGACGAACATCGGTCGAGAAACCATAGGCTCTCGCCAACATCTTTATGCCGAATTTTGTAGGGGGTTCGCAGAGATTCAAGTATCTGAACAACGAATAGCAGATCAATACCAGGTAATTATAAGAATCTTATACCAGAGACTAGACACGATACCATCAAAAGCGAAGTCGAACGGGAGATTCATAACAAAGAGCTAGTTGTGGATCAAGTCCATAATGAAATCCCTAATGAGCCGATCTCTGAGCCTCTCATACAAGAAACTCAACCTGTTAATACGCAGCAGGACAACAACGAGTTTTGAAAAACGACTGCTGAGGAAAATTGAATTATTGTGCAGGGATATTAGACATTCTTTACTTCGAAATACATAGAAGGAATAAGAAGTCTAAAAGTAATTAAAAGAGCTAAAGAAATAATTCTGAACGTTCCAAGACACACACAATATGATCCAGAAAACAACACAGCTCAACACTGCCTGGACAAATTAAAACAAAAACTCTCCGTTTATTCAAGTCGCCTAAGGAGACACAAAGTTTATAACAACCGGCAATGCGACAATATACTTTTTGAGCATGCAGAGAAGGCTTTCTATAGGAAACTGAATTCCACTGTAGAAAATGAAAATAAATCCTACTGGACAAATTAAAACGTAGTTATAAGGATCGAATCGTTTTGTAATGTCCCTTTGTCCGCTTCTTCTCGATCGACGATGATAAATACAATAAACACAGAAATTAATGCTTCTATTATATTAACAAAATTTGAGCTATGAGCTTACTGTACAGTTTAATCTAGGCCATTATTGCAACACTTAGGAAGTTCAGTTAGAAAAATATATTATTCGACAATTTATTAAGTGCAGGTTTGCAGGTGAATGGACTTTAATTATTAAAATATTACTCGATATAGTTTTACAATGTCTCAGTTATACACGGTGAAACTATAAAAGGTTAAGAAGTTAAGAATAATGTGAGATTACAAATTAAGGAATTATTTTTGGGATTGAACAACTACCCAAGCCAGGAAAAAATTTGTGAGTTTTGGGGAAATCAACTTTTGACACCAGCGACTCATAACAACAATGCTGGATGGATTGAAGATACGACAAACAACTATCAACACTACAGGAATATTTCTTATGAACCTTTTACCACCGAAGAGGTCTCGAACATTATCAAAGAGCTTTATAACTTGAAATCTCCTGGACCAGACGGAGTTCAAAACTTCTGGCTAAAGAAGTTTTGGAGTGTTCTTGCGCTTTTAACAGTATTAATTAATAATATTATTTCTAATCCACAGAAAATACCATCATTTCTTACTCACGAAACCACGTATCTAATACTCAGGATCAAAATAATACCCAAGATCCGGCCAAGTACCGCCCAATTACTTGTCTTCCAACTTTATACAAATTGGTCACATTCTGTGTACCCAGTGTATCTACCAACATTGTGCTCTAAACAATATCATAGAGCCTCAATAGAAAGGATGTGCTAGGGGCTACATGGGTTGCAAATAACAATTTATTATCGACTCAGTCATCAATACACCAAATACACCAAAAAAGGAACCTTTTTACTGCCTTCATTGATTACAAGAAGGCCTTTGATTCAGTGCCGCATAAATGGCTTATAGATAAAATATATAAAGACGATGATGACCTAGTGACCTTTTTGAAGGTCACTAGGTCTGATGAAACCAATATCGAAACTGAAGATATCCCAATTAATCGGGGCCCTTTCTAGGGGGACTGGTTGAGTCCACTTTGGTTCTGTCTAGCGATGAACCTACCATCTCAGCTACTGAACTCCACCGACCCAGGATTTAGCATCAAAAATAACAATACTGTTGTGGCGAAGCTTAATCATCTGTTGTATATGGATGATTTGAAATTAATGACTTCCACTCGAAACCACCTAGACCAGATGCTAAAATCTGTAGAAACTTTCTCAAATGATATCAGTATGCATTTTGGACTAAACGAGTGCCTTATACTAAATATAGTCAGTTGAAAGGTTCAGCTCGGAGGTTTCGATATGCAAGATGGACAAAACATCGAGGCCATGGGTGAAAATGATATGTATAAATATCTCTTAGTAAAGCAAGCGCGAAAAATTGACTATATCTACCTTACATCGATCAATTTGCGCAGTAGATGATACAACGCCGCTTAAACTGAGGGAACAGGAAATGCGCATAAATCACGTAACTAAGCAAGAAAAAATGCGCACCTGGATGAGTAAAACTCTGCATGGGCGACATCTTAATGAGATTAGCCAAGAATGTCGACAAACAGCGTTGAACTATTGGTTGACATCAGGAAAGATGTTTCCCGAGACTGAGTGTTTTATACTTGCCGTTCAGGATTAGGATATTCGAACTAAAACTTACCTGAAATATGTTGTTAAAGATATCCAACCAAGAAACCATCCAATATCTTAACAGGGGCTGTGATTCGTTTGTCGGTACTGATTATAAAGAACGCCATAACTTAGTAAGAAACATTATACATCAAAAACTAAGCTATACTGGGACATCACAGTGCTCACAGACCAACCAGTGGCATACAATAGAACGGGTCTTATACTAGTTAATAAACTTACTAGACAAACAACACTTATTGATGTGGCGATACTTAACACCAATAATATGCGTGTTAAATACAACGAAAAGATCGCCAAGTACAGAGATCTAGAAATATAAATTAGGAGGCAATGGAGAATGGAAATTACCCAGATAGTTATGCATACATATCTATAAGGCTATGCAGAAAGCTGTACTCCTCGAGACGTACAGTTGTGTACGAAAATTTTTGGGAGATACTCCAGCATATCAAGTCACCTAGAGTTCGATAACACGGAAAGAGTTCCACCAGTGCTCACTCCTTTTGATGCCGGTATCTGGGATGAGTGAATTTTCCCCTTAGAGGGAGTGTGAGCCATATGGCTATATCTGGATAAATCACGAATTATGTAGAAAATTAATTGTCTTTTCAACAATAGTGTGTTCAATAACTAAACAATAATAATTAACACTATTTGAATTTTCCATGTCACTAAATTAAAGACTATACGATCAGCATGGCATGCCTTCTTCCTGCTGTATCGTATCTACTGCGCCTTTCAGTTTTTCACATTCAAACTATTTAAACCAAACTAACCCTATAATCACTTTGTCTTTGTCTTCTCAAATAGAGGTACGCTAGTCAACCTCCCTTTGTAGCTTCTCGTATAGAAGCAAAAAAGAGTTCATTTTACGCTTCTCAAGTAGAATCAGATTTCAAGTATAACTTAAATTTTGTTCTTCTAATACGTCCTTAAATTGCCGGATATACAACTAAACTTTTTTACTCTATACATATCATTTATTTAATTTTAAGAACAATTAATATAAACATTTGTGTATTTTAAGAACATTTTATTTGAACATTTATATTTTTTACCATCATTCTTATTTTAATTATTCTATTTTCGGTGTACCAGCCTCTTTCTTTCAGATAGATATATTTCACTTATCGTTGGTTATACCTTGTTCCCACGGATCTCTTGGACTTTCTCGTTTCCGTCTTTGTATTGGTGTCAAGTTGATTAAACTATTATTAAATTAAATTATCTCGAAAACGGTTAAATTTTCAGGTTACTAACTAGTATACCTTTTCTTTGTAAAAATAATGTATCTTTAATATTTTTAAAACAAATAGAGCTAACTTAAAGAGCAAAAAATTTAGGCGCAAATGTATGCCACACTTGTGGCATATGTGGCGCCCTCTATTAGTTACATAAAAGTAAGTATAAAATTATAATTTATCCTACTCAAAAGCATATAACTGTAAATTTTTGTCCAAAAATATCTACAAACGTAAAAATTATAGCGAAAAATAAAATTTTAAATTTCCACTTTAACACCCTGTATCTTTCTTAATATCAACATTTTATTAAAGCAAGTTGGCTTAAATCGTAATATTTTAAAGTGCAGAATCTACGGTTTCTGTTTGTACAATTACTTAAGGACCACCCTGTATATATATATATATATATATATATATATATATATATATATATATATATATATATATATATATACAGGGCAATATATATGTATCAGCAATCGGTCAGGAAATGTGTGTGTGTGTGTGTGTGTTTGTTGGCACTGGTTTTGACAACCAACTGGCCAGTCAATTTGTTTTGAGTACTCTCTTTACACAAGATATTGTTAGTATTTAAATTTAAAACTATTGTATTGACAGTTAAGACATGGAATGTTAGAAACTTACTTACTAGTTTACTCTGTTTTTGCTGTTTTATTTTTTGTATCTTTTTTTTTATTTTTTTTTTTAATTTTTTTTTTTACTTTTTTTTACTTCTTTTTTATTTTGTTTTATTTTTTTTTATTACTACGCTAAGATCTAAACCCGATTCGACACCTCGGAGGTTTACATCTTCTTAGTAACTTTTTTTTTATTTTATTTTTTTTATTTTGTTCTCCATTTTTTTTTATTCTTTATTATTTTTTTTATTGTTTTTTTTTTGTCAGAGCTTTAATTTTAAACAATTAATATGACCATATAAAATTTTATGTACATCTAGATTCTTTGACTCTAAAAGATGTGTTAGATTAGAAGGTAATTGAATATTAACTTGAACAAGCTTGGTAAAAAAATTCGATATTTCAATAAAATGTAAAGGACATTCTAACAATATATGTTGTAGATCAGCTAGCTCTCCACATATACATTCATTATTATTTGTCAGTCCTATTTTTCTTTTGTATACCGGAGTCATACAATGATTGCTTCTTATTCTACAAATAGTTTTGATGAAGCCTCTGTTGGAAACTTGTTTAAACCATGTCTTGACGGAAATTTTCGGTTGGATTCTTTTATAAAATTTGCCTTTGTCGGAATTGTTGTAGTGTCCCCGCCATTTTGTGCGTTTAAGAGATCTGATTACAGATATTAAATCACCCATAGGAAGTTGATAGGTTTGCAGAGTGGATTCTTTCATTGTTGCTTTTTTAGCCAGATCATCTACTATTTCGTTGTTTTTTATACCAATATGTGCTTTTATCCAGCACAATATGATATTTTTGCCCGATTTCAAAGCTTCACTATTCAGTGCTATGATGTCACTGATGATATAATTTTCTTCAAAATTATGTAAATTATATTTCCGTTTATGTACAATGCTTTGGCAGTCTGTAAATATAACATAGTTTAGTTCTTTTTGATTCATACATATTTTGTAGGCTTCTTTGACTGCTACGAGTTCAGCTGTGAAAGTTGTCATTTTGTCAGGTAATCTGTTGTTTATCTTTATACTTTTTTGGGGGTAGAATATAGCATATCCAACTTTGCCGTCCATTTTTGAACCATCTGTATATAATTTTTGATAACTCCCCCAATTATGTTGTACATACTGAAGGTGATCTATTTTGGAGAATGGAGATAAATAATCTTCATAGTTTAATTTTCGACATGAGGTTTGTTCCATTTGGTGTATGTCATCAATGTAACTAGAAACGTTGAGAAAACTTTCCACAACTAAAAGCTGCTTCTTTTTTTCCCAGTAATGATGAGTTAGGTATGTAGTGGTTAGTTGTACAATTTTACTCAACAACAGTTTATTGTTAACTGCCACTTTAACTATAAATTTCTCACTTAAGAATTCTCTGCGTAATGAAAGTGGAGGTTCATTAAGCTCACATTCCATGACCAATATGGGAGTACTACGAAGATAACCAGTGCTTAACCTAAGTGCTTTATTTTTTATACTTTCGATTTTTTGGAGTACAGCGTTTGATGCTGAGCCATAGAATATAGATCCGTAATCTAGGATCGATCTCATTAAATTTCTGTATAGTAATATTGAGATGTTTGGGTCAGCTCCCCAGTTACTGACACTTACAGTCTTGATGATATTCATTGCGTTTTCCGTTCTTCGCAATATATAATTTGTGTGTTCTTTCCAATTTAATTTTGAGTCTAAGAATACGCCAAGAAATTTTATTGAAGTTTTATAATGAATTTTATAATTATTAAATTGTAGGTGGTTTGGAGGAGAATATCGTTTTCTGGTAAAAGTAACAATGGTTGATTTACTCTCCGAGATTGTTAAATTCTTATCCGTCGGCCATTTTTTTATAATATTCAATCCCGATTTAAGGTACACATTACATTTATCTATTGACTTATTTTCTACATAAATTGCAACATCATCAGCATATTGTAAGATTTTTATATGTTGAGGAAGTTTATTTTCTAAATCAGCAATATACAGAATATATAATAGAGGACTCAAGATGCTACCTTGTGGTAGTCCCAAAGATGTGTACCGTGTGTTAGACTTATCTCCATTTAATCTAACGTGTACTGATCGATTAACATACAAATTAATGATATTCCATGTTACAGTTTCAGGTATTCATATTTCCAATATTTTCGCATATAGAATGTGGAGATTAACATTGTCATAAGCCCCTTTTATATCTAAAAACAAAGCACTAACTGCTTTCTTATCAGTAAAGGAACCATAAATGTCTATCAATAAGTGACTCAGGCTTTCTTGTGTGGATTTACCTTTTCTAAAACCAAACTGAGTTTTTGGTAATAGGTCGTTCTTTTCTAACCAAAATTCCAAACGGTTTTTAATTAGTCTCTCATATGTTTTAAGTATACATGAAGCCAGTCCTATTGGACGGTAAGAATCACAATTATTTAACGATTTTCCGGGTTTTAAGATCGGGAGAATAGTATAAACGTGCCAATCGTCAGGAATCTTTATGCGGCGTGACCAAATTTCATTGTATATATTCAGAAGCACAGTCTTACCAATTTTTGAAAGATTTGATAGCATCGAGTAATGGATTTCATCAGCACCTGGTGCTGAATTTAAATTTTTCTTTAACGAAAAGTAAAGTTCAGTGCCAGAAAATGGTTTGATTAAGAAGCGGATTTGTTCTGGATAGTCGTATTGCGCATTCACTTGTAGGTCAGGAATTACTAATTCTGCAGACAGTGGAGTGATATTTTGGTGAAACTCTTCTATCCATGAAGCTTCCGATAGTATTATAAAGACTTTGTTCTTAGTTTTTCTATTTTTTAGTCTATTAACTTTTGACCATACATCTTTAATAGGGACCGACCTATTTAAGGACCTGACATAATCTCTCCAGCTATTTCTTTTAGCTTGTTTAGTGATCTTCTTCACGTGGGCATCATCTTTTTTATACTTAAGTAGGTTTTCTTGGATTGGATGATCTTTGAATATACAAAAACTTTCCCGTCTTCTTGTGACTGCTTCCTCACATTCTAAATCCCACCAGTATTTTCCTCTGGAAGTTGGTTTTTTTATTTTAAATTTGGGGATGCAGTAGGATACAGTTGTATTTATATTGTGCAAAAAATTTTCATATGAATTTATATCTTCAGATTGAGAGAAGATATCTTCGGAAAATTGTTCATATAATTTCCAGTCGGCTTTCTTTAAATTCCACTTTTGTGAATACGGATTATATATATGAGTTGGTTGATCCTCTAATTCGATCCTTATAGGTGCATGGTCTGAACCGAATAGGTCTTGAAGTGTTTTCCAAGTGATCAGATGACTTAAGTCAGGAGTACAAATGGTCAGATCTATTGCCGATTTCGAAAAGTTCCTAAAGAAAATAGGAGAGCCATCATTTTTGTATATCAAATTATTATCATCTATACAGTCCATTAAGATTTTGCCTTTTATATCTGTATGATTGTCCAAGCCCCAGGCAATGTGATGAGCATTAAAGTCGCCTCTTATTATGAACGGTCTTTCTATAGATGTTATGAAATTGTTCCACTGTTGTAACGATAGCTTTTCTCCTGGGGGAACATACATCGATATAAATGTGACAGTGAATGATTTAAACTTAATTTTAATTGCTACTTTATTGATGTTTAATAATTCGACTTTCATGGTGACTTCCTCATAATACAGATTTGAGTTTATTAAAATTGCCGAGCCACCACCGACAGTTGCTGAAAAGCGGTCGTCTCTGACAATATTATATCCATGAAAGTTAATATACTTTTCTGGTTTAAATCTAGTTTCTGATAATAATGCGATATCAACTTTCTGGTCTTCTAGTAGGTGGAGAAGATTTTCTCTATTAGAGTTAGCCGATCTACAATTCCATTGACAAATTACCAAACTATTCATTATTATATGAGAGAGAACTTAAAACTGTTTGAATTAAATTTATTAAAACTGATTTTTCTGGGATTTCAAAATTTTTGTGATTCATATTAGAAATAATACTTATAACTATATTTGATATTAGTTCTGTTAATTCTTTAGGAGATTCATGTACTTTGGATCCTTGTTCTGTATTAAATGTAGATTGATAAGAAGATGAATTGAAAATGCCGCCAGGTCTGGTGGACATGGGGTTTAACTTTATTATTTTTTGATGTTCTATTGCTATTGGGTCTTCTGAGGAAGGGAGGGGCCGTTTGGATTTTGGAGGTTTTATTATTGTATATCTGTTTGAAACTGTAGGGAGGGCGAGCTGATTGGGGGGTGAGGGGGTGTGGACAATTGAGTAGAGGAATATGAAAAGGATGGAGAGTTCATAATTGGAATTTGATGTGAATTTATTGAGGAATTATTAGCTGTTATCGATGCATAGGTTACTTTAGGAAATAATTTAAGCGTTTCTTTGAAAGACAAGCTGTTTTCAGACATGTAATGTTTTATTTTTTTTTTTGACGGTCGAATTCTGGACATATCTCCCATTCATTAGTGAAGTGTTCACCTTCACAGGAGAGACATTTTTTATTAAAGGATGATAAAGAACAAGAATCGGAAGGGTGAGACTCATGACATTTAAGACATCTAGGGTTGTTTTTACACTGCTTACTCATGTGTCCATACCTACTACAACTATCGTCCCATAAGTCTCTTATTTGTGTTTTCAAAGATAATTGAAACTCTGGTTTATACTAGAATGAACGCATTCCTAAAAAAGCATAGTGTCTTGCATAATTTTCAACATGGTTTTATATCTTCTAAGTCTACAACTACAGCTCTTGCAAATTTCGTCAGCTTAGTGTTGGATGCTTTGGACAGACGAGAGAAGGCATGTGGTTTATTTCTCGATTTGTCCAAGGCTTTTGACACTTTGGATCATAATTTGTTGCTAATAAAACTTGAGGGTATTGGTATTCGTGGTGTAGTTCTAAAATGGTTTACTTCCTACCTAGAGAATAGAAGACAAAAAGTAAAGATAACATCTAATGAACTTGTAAACGAATCAAACACATTGGATATCCATTATGGTATCCCTCAGGGTAGTGTATTGGGTCCTCTACTTTTTATAGTATTAATTAATGATATGGCTTTGTTAACTAATTCACTGACTGGGGTTAACATCATCAGTTATGCGGATGATACTAACATTCTAGTCACAGGAACGTCTGATCAAAATTTGCAAAATAAAACCACACAGATACTATCCACCATCAACAGTTATTTCTTATCCAACAAATTAGTTTTAAATAAAGAGAAATCAAAGTATATGATTTTCACGTCAAATAATTTATTAAACCATCAAGCCACTATAGAAGCAGCAATAGATAAAACAGACTGCACGAAGTTGCTGGGGGTACTTCTAGACAGTAATTGTAAATGGTCAAACCACATTTCTAATTTGAAATCCAGATTAAGTAGCGCATGTTATGCATTGAGAATTCTTTCACGTCTCTTTCATACATCAGTATTAAAAACAGTATACTTTGCCCATTTTTACTCAATTGCCAAATATGGCATTGAAGTCTGGGGTTGTACCTCTGAGTTAGAGCAGATATTCGTACTTCAGAAAAGAGCTATTAGGATAATGTATAAAATGAAATTTAGAGATTCTTGTAGAGGCATCTTTAGACAAAACAATATTCTTACAATTCCTGGTCTGTATATATTTTCGTGTATAATGTACTTACATAGCAAAATTTATGAATTTAATAAATTTCAATTTAACCATGTTTATTCAACAAGATTCAGAGACAATCACTTTATGCTTCCACAACATCGTTCTGTTTTGTTGGAAAGTAGCACACACTATGCAGCCATAAGTTTCTTTAACAAATTACCAATAGATATACGAATGAATTTACATCAGCCAAACTTTCGGAGGTGTGTACATCAATACATTTGTGAGCTAGAGCCATATTCTAAAAATAACTTTTAAGTATGTTTTATCGTGTTTATTAATTTATATACTTTTAAGATAACTTTGTAAAATGTAACTTTGACTTGTCTCATACATGTACTTTGTATAATGTCGCATGTGATCAATAAATTTGACTTGACTTGACTTGACTTATAACAGTTGTAGCAAATAATTACTTTTTGTTGGTATTTTTCTACATTTTCTACAATTACGATATATTTTGGTAAACTTTGACATTTGAATGATACAATTACCGATTTTGTAGGTTTAAAAACTACTTTATCATCTGTTACTATTTTTCTCTTTATTCTTTTTACATAATCCTCCGAGAATTTACAATGGTGATCAAATTCTTTTATTTTATCTTTGAGATATTCTTCTGATATATCTGATTCTATATCCCTAACTACACCTAATTTAAATAATTGAAATTTCGGAATATATGCAATTAGATTTTTTTGAATAAGCAATTTAGAAGTAATTAAGGTATTTGCACTAGCATAATTTTTAAATGTTATCCTAATCCGATTGCGTCCAATTGAATCAATTTTTTTAATATAATTATCAATTTCTGGGTGTACGGTAAATAATATTTCACCTATCTTAACTGCATTTAATTTGCCTGTAAAATTTTTATCATTGTTTTCAATAAAAATGTGAAATGGCCCTAAATCAGTTTTATCATATAAATATACAGGTCTGCTTTTTTCTGGCTCATTAGAAGTTAATGAGTTAATTTGTTTATCGGTTTTTAAATGATTAATATTATTAAGACTACTTATCGAGTTTTTTAGCTGATGGGATAAAAATCCATGGGAACCATAACTGCAATCATCCATCGCATCCTGATCGCCCCCGTTAGAAGACTCCATAAATGGAGCATTCGACGATCGCTTCGACGACTAAATTAGTACTAATATATATGTATTAAACTATAGTAATAGAATGTAACTGTGTTTAGGACTTCCTAAATCGCAGAGAACTTTAAAATGTGTAATTTAACTTGAGTTTATACCTAAAACTATCTGAAATTAAACTTTAAAATGCAGAGAACTTTTAAGTTCGTATTTACACTTTGACGTTTATTTGACAGATGAGTCAGGAAATAAAACTCTATTTGTTTAGTCTCAATATTTCGTCACGATTTTGTGACTTCTTCAGGAGAAAACTGTAAATTTATTAGAATAATTAATGATTATATGTAAACAAAGTGAATATTTTAATACTTACAACTATAAGAATAAAAATTTAAATTTTTTTTGGCATATCTAAATAAATGACATATTTGTTTGATTTTATTTGGGAGTTATGGTAACCGCAATATTTTATAGAGTGAATTCCCATTGGACAATTTTTAGTGAGTAGGTTAAAATAAACAATTACTATGACAGTATTATCCATATTATAAAGTGGAAAGATGGAATTAATAGTACAGAATTGAGAAAGAATCAGGAACTATTGTCTAACAGCTTGAATACGCGCGATGACGCGAAACGATTGCCGGCAACGTGGCGACCCCTGCTTCAGCGACCTCCCGCCCACACCGCTCAGGCCACGTCAGTTCAGACCACGTCAGCGCATACCGTTCCCGCGCATAAAGCGAGTATAAAAGCAGCCACACAGGGTAAGACCGGTTGTCACTCGACACTGAGGAGTAGGCAGATTGAGACCTCAGTGCCGAGATACAGTTCTTGTATTTATACAGAACACGATACTGGTACGTCTCGAATGAGGGGAGTAGGCAGATTGAGACCCCGAACTCGAACCGAACCGTATCACTCTTGATAATGGCTCCAAAGTGGGTGCCGAAACGTCGAGTAATAAATTCTCAACGCGGTTCTTCCCGAGAACTAACTAATTTTAATTCATCTGACCGCGGAAATTTATCCGAACATGGATGGAATTTTCGCTTTTAAGTATTGGCAGTGCGTAGAGATGCCATGAAATAGAATTTCATCTTCACATGAGTGCTTGTGGTTGATTTGGAGATAACCAGAACATTGAAGGATCTTCCCATAAGTACAAATGTCATTTAGAGGAATTATTATTTTTTCGATTTTTAATAAATATTGTTACGATAAATTCTGACCCAAAACCGTAAATATATTTATTACTAATATTTTCATTCATTCACGTATTTTTTAGGTAATGCCTACCTGACACACGATGGGTCCCCCTTTGTAATAAAAACAACAATTCGAACCTTCTGGAGACAAGCCGATTTAACCATACCGGTTCTGAGAACAATTCGCCGCTCTGTCTAGAAGGCCGTAGACGTTTCTCGTCTAACAGTAGTGAATATATATAACAGGACTTTTTGGACAATAGAAAACAGTTAATTCTGAAGACGCGCTCGCGATAAAATGTTACGTTCGCTTGTTAATAAATTATGTATATTTAGTGATAAATAAATGAATATCAGTTATTGTGCTTTTTAATGAATTAAGATAAGAACAAGACATTATCAATTAAATAGACATTGAAATAAAATCATCACAGTGGTGTAAGAAGTGAGATCGAACATAAATTAGACTTATAATAATAATAGAAGTGAATATTTGTAAATTGTGAAAATGACGACGATTTATGAGCTGACAGTGACTAATTTAAGAAGACATCTCGAAGACAGAGAATTAGCTTCTACCGGAAAAAAGGCTGAGTTAGTCCAACGACTAAAGAACGCTTTGCTAGAAGAAGGACTAGATCCAGAGACTTATATATTTGAAGATGCTGTCCTCTCGTCGATTTCGAAAGTTTCTGGTGATGTAGCCAAAGTTTCTGGTGACATCGCATCATTAGAGAACAAAGTTTCCGGTGATATCGCATCATTAGAGAACAAAGTTTCTGGCGATATTTCGAAAGTTTCCGGCGACATCGCTTCTTTAGAAAGCAAAGTTTCTAACGAGATTTCTTCCCTGGAAAGCAAAGTTTCTGCTAACATCTCTTCAGAAATCTCTAAAGTCACTTCTGAGATGTCTGCCCTGGACGATAGAATATCTTCGTTAAAAAACCAAGTTGCTGCCGATAAGTTGGCCTTCGAAGAAAAGATTAAAGATATGGAAAGGAAGATGGAAGAAACAGGGACAGCAGAGAGAGGTAACAATCCGATTACAGTGGAGATAAAAGAAGACGAGACGAAATTTAAGTTGGAGACACGGCCGAAATTTGAAGGAAGTGGAGGTTCTATTCATGTTAAAGTCCCAACTTTCGACGGAAAATCATCATGGAACAACTACATGAAACAGTTCGAATCAGCCGCAAGAGCAAATGGATGGTCTGAAAAAGAAAAGGCTGTAAACCTGACTATCGCTCTTCGAGGAGATGCCTTAGATGTGCTTCAGACCATAGCCGTAGAGGAGACCGATGATTTCGAACAACTGAAGAAGAGGTTAAATATGCGATATGGCCACGAACATTTGGAGCATGTATATCAGTCACAGCTTAAAAATCGTAGACAGAAGAAAGATGAGGCTCTTCAAGAATATGAGGTAGATATTGCCAGATTAGTACGATATGCTTATCCAACAGCTCCCGAAGACATGATGGAAAAATTGGCCGTTCAAACGTTTATTGATAGTCTTCGTGATCATGAAATGCAGAGAACACTGCGATTAGCTCGTCACAAGACGCTGGTTGATGTCCTATCCGCCGCCCTCGAATACGAGTCAGCTACGCAGGCCTCTGGCGGGTACAGTAAAGTTAGGACTGTAAAAGAGGAAGGAGATGAAGATAAACTTGACCAGCTCGTTAATATGATGAAAAGCATGACATACAAGAAAACGAAGACCATCAGATGCTGGAATTGTGGCGAAATAGGACACGTACGAAGCTCCTGTAAGCACCCTAGGTACGACGCAAATCAAGAAACTCACCATCTGGAAAACTAGAACGGGTCAGCCTTAGGTAGGCAGCTTCGACCCAAAACTTTTCCAAAGACCCTCTCATACTAATAGCTTCTTTGAAATGTCGTAAAGATAGTGTATATGTAGATGGAGACATAAATGGTAAAAAGCATACGTTGTTGGTGGATACCGGAGCGACCAGAACCATTATACGCCCGACAGTTATAAACAGCCGAAAGAAACTGTTACCAACGAGGTTACGACTTCGGACCGCTACAGGTGAAAATGCCAACATTCATGGAGAAATCCAGGTACAATTGGGAATTGAGGCAGAAAAGTTTGTCCATACTGTTATAGTTGCTGACATCGAAGAGGATGTTATATTAGGAATGGACGTAATGAATATGCATGGATTCCAATTGGATTTTAAGAATAAGGTAATCAAAGTTGGCAACGAGGAGGTATTTCTCCATCCACATAATGACAACACTGTGCAAGCAGCCATTACAGAAGATACAGTCGTGCCTGCGAGAAGCGAAACGATCATAGTAGCGCGACTACAGGGAATTGTAGACGAAGGGAGACCTGTTATGATGGAGCCTTGGAACCACGACGATGAGGTTGGCCGTGGAATCATAATTGGAAAGGAATTGGTGACTTCGGCTAAAGAAATTCCTGTGAGACTTATCAATGTCAACGACTACCCAGTGACCATAAAGAAAGAGACAAAAGTAGGAACTTGTGTACCTGTGACATCCATAATCCGTCAGGCGACAACATCTGATAATTCCAACGACAAATTCGACCAAATGGTTGCAGTTGCAGGACAGTCTCTAAATCAGATGGAGAACAGGAAATTAAGGGAATTTCTTCGGCAGTATCGTGATATTTTCGTACCGAAAGGAGGAAAGACGGGAAGAACTACGGTTGTTAAGCATAAAATTGATACTGGTAATGCTAAGCCAATTCGTCAAACAGCTCGACGATTACCACAGGCGAAAATAGAGGAAGCTGAAACGATTGTTCAGGAAATGAAGAAAGACGGGGTGGTAGAACCTTCTACGAGCCCATGGGTCTCTCCGGTGGTCCTGGTTAAGAAGAAAGACGGAACGACGAGGTTCTGTGTGGATTACCGTTTGCTGAACAACGTTACCAAGAAAGATAGTTATCCTCTGCCTCGGATCGATGACACATTGGACACATTGGCTGGAAGTAAATTGTTTTCTACTTTGGATTTGAAGTCTGGATACTGGCAGGTAGAAATGGACCCAGTAGATAAAGAAAAGACAGCCTTCACCACAGGATCTGGATTGTGGCAATTCAACGTTATGCCATTTGCTGTAATGTAATGCTCCTGCGACATTTGAGAGGCTTATGGAAAATGTGTTGAGAGGGTTATCTTGGAAAACATGCCTGGTTTATTTAGATGACATAATCGTCTTGGGGGAGACGTTCGAAGATCATTTGAGGAATTTAGAAAACGTTTTTAATCGACTTAAAGCTGCCCAATTGATGCTAAACCCCAAGAAGTGCCAGCTATTTCAAGGTAAAGTCAATTATCTGGGTCATATAGTCAGTAAAGAAGGAGTGGCCGTGGATAAGGGGAAAATCGATTCCATTAAGGAATGGCCAAAACCAACTGACAAACATCAAGTGAGAAGTTTTCTTGGACTATGTACTTACTACCGGAGGTTTATTAAGAAGTTTGCAGATATCGCTAAGCCATTAACGCGACTTACGGAGGAAGCAAGAGATTACCGCTGGGATACAGACTGCCAAAATGCCTTTGAGACCTTGAAAAAGCATTTAATAACAGCACCAATTTTAGGGTATCCACTGCCGGAAGGAGAGTTCATCTTAGATACAGATGCAAGTAATGTGGGAATTGGAGGAGTGCTGTCTCAGATTCAAGGAGGACAGGAACGAGTCCTCGGATATTTTAGTAAAGTTCTTTCAAAACCTGAGCGGAATTATTGCGTCACGAGAAGAGAACTTCTGGCAGTAGTGAAATCAGTAGAGCACTTCTATCAATACCTCTATGGAAGGAAGTTTTTAATCCGAACCGACCATGCCGCCCTTAAGTGGTTGATGCAGTTTAAGAATCCAGAGGGTCAGATAGCCAGGTGGATCGAACGACTCCAAGAATACGATTTTAAGATTGAGCACCGAGCCGGAGTTAGCCACAGAAACGCTGATTCTCTTTCCAGAAAGCCATGCCCAGCGGAGTGTTCCCACTGCAACAAAACGGAATCCAAGGAAGCAGCAGTGCTAAGAACGACGATTGTCAACGACGACTGGACGCCTACTAAGATAAGGGAAGAACAAGAGAGAGATCCAGTTATACAGAAAATCCGAAAATGGAAAGAGGAAAACCGTCGACCACCTTGGCAGACTGGTGTAAGAAATGTACTATTTGTGCTACGAGTAACGGGCCTCACCGGAAAAGGAGAGCTCCTATGAGACAATATAATGTTGGAAGCCCGTTTGAAAGAATAGCTTTGGACATTGCAGGGCCATTTCCAGAAAGTGAAAATGGGGGCAAGTACATGTTGGTAGTAATGGATTACTTCACTAAGTGGGTCGAGATTTACGCACTTCCAGACCAGAAGGCCGCCACCGTTGCAGATAAGTTGATCCAAGAATATATCAGCCGATTTGGAGTGCCTTTGGAGATCCATAGTGACCAAGGCAGGAACTTCGAAAGTGATCTATTCCAAGGAATATGTGATAGACTAGGCATGAAGAAAACAAGAACTACCGCGTATCATCCGCAATCGGATGGTATGGTAGAACGAATGAATAGGACAGTTGGCAAGTATTTGACAAAGATGGTGTCCGATCATCAGCGAGACTGGGACCAATACCTTCCGTTCTTCACAATGGCCTACAGATCTGCTGTTAACGAATCAACAGGCCAGACACCAGCCAAAGTCCTATTCGGACGCGAAATGCGACTACCTTGTGATCTCGAGTTTGGATGTAAACCTGGAGAAGATGTAGCAAGTGAAGATTATGTGATCGAATTACGAAGAAGAATGGACGATGTACATGAGTTGGTCCGTTACCACCTTCAGATCGCTAGCGACAGAATGAAGAAACGGTACGATACACAAGCCGAAAAGGGTTGCTTTAAGAAGAAGGACAAAGTATGGCTGTATAATCCCAAGAAGTGAAAAGGTTGTTCTCCCAAATTGCAGCAGTTTTGGGAAGGTCCATACCTCATTATGGAGAAGATCAACGATGTCATCTACCGAATAAGCAAGATTCCGAGGGGAAAGCCGATGATAGTACACCATAACCGGTTGGCGTCTTTCGAAGGTGACCACAACGTAGATGAAGAAGTGGAAGTAAACCAAGTCCACGATGTGTCTGACCTCACGTTTGAGGAATTCATGGGTGCCTATGGAGGTACCGGTAAAGCGAGACATGGTGTTACCACTGAAGAAAAGCAAGATCTACTCGCGCTCCCCGATGACTACTCGCTGGCCCTTACCATCCCGGCCAGTATCAAAGACGCACCAGGGTTGGCATCCGTCTTTCGAAGGAAGTTTGGTCGAGTTGCAGAACTTCAATGCCAAGTGCCAGCTCCCGGTAAAACCTTGAAACTCCAAGATGCATCACGTTACCTTTTCTACCTGGTAACAAAAGACACTGCCCGTGACCAACCTACCTACCGAGATGTATGGGAAGCCTTACTTCAATTGAGAGAGCACGTACTGGAGTCCGACGTGCAAAAGTTAGCCATGCCAAAGTTGGAGTGCCGCCAATTAGATTGGAGGGTTATCCGGAATATGGTGGAAGAGATCTTTAAAGACACCGAAGTCCAGGTGTTAGTCTGTTGCAATCCGCATAGTTACTGGTGCGGAGAGAAAACCGTCCCTTGTCATTTTTATACAACTGGAAGTTGTAAAAGAGGGTCCAGTTGCCGATACCAGCATACCGTTCCGGTTCCAGTCCCGACAAGGTTCCAGGAGGAACAATCTTTTAAGAGGGGGGCAATGTTACGATAAATTCTGACCCAAAACCGTAAATATATTTATTACTAATATTTTCATTCATTCACGTATTTTTTAGGTAATGCCTACCTGACACACGATGGATCCCCCTTTGTAATAAAAACAACAATTCGAACCTTCTGGAGACAAGCCGATTTAACCATACCGGTTCTGAGAACAATTCGCCGCTCTGTCTAGAAGGCCGTAGACGTTTCTCGTCTAACAGTAGTGAATTTATAACAGGACTTTTTGGAGAATAGAAAACAGTTAATTCTGAAGACGCGCTCGCGATAAAATGTTACGTTCGCTTGTTAATAAATTATGTATATTTAGTGATAAATAAATTAATATCAGTTATTGTGCTTTTTAATGAATTAAGATAAGAACAAGACATTATAAATTAAATAGACATTGAAATAAAATCATCGCAATATCTTGAGTTTGGTAACATTATAACAAATTCTGACTTACTTTTTGTTGGGATTGCTAATAGTTTATAAAAGTCGAAATTAGATTCATAATTAATAGGAATTGAAAGAAAATATTATATTTGGTTCTTTTCTATTTTGTTTTCAATATTTTCATATTTTACTTCAAAGGGTAGTTATGTTTTATAATGTTATGAAATTTTTTGGAGTTCGTTATATAATTCTCTAGACTTAATAATGCTAGGATGTAGTGTTTTTAGTTTGCAAAATGTAATAGAATTTTGGACATTTTCCATTGTATTGAGTATTAGGTTGTATGTTGTATAATTTCGTTAAACATGTCTTTTAAATAATTGACGTTTTCAAGATTTGTTTGAAAGTCTACTATATTTTTTATTGCCAAAATTTTTGATTTTAAATTAATTTCATTTTCTTGTATGTTTTGAATTGTTTCATTAAAATTATTGATAATTTCGTGACTTAGCGAATACTGGTTATTGATTTGGCTTTGCAAGTTTGCGTCATTCGTCTTTAAGTGTTCTATTATTGAGTTAATTTTTTCGCCATCTTCGGCATCTAAATTTCCTGTTACAGCTTTAATAATTGAACCGAACCCATTGATTATACCTTTTATTTCTTTGCAATTTTGTATGTATGTTTAGATTTTCAAATTTTTCCTTAATGTTATGTTTGACGTTCGACGAAGAAAGATTATTTTTCAGGTGATCATACTCTATATTTAAGCTATCATATTCTTCTAAAAGCAGATTTAAATTGTAGTAATGGACAAATGTGTGGCTAGATTTTTGAAGTTTTGCAGGTCCCAATTTGATTGGTATTATGCCTAGATTATGGGTAACATCTTTTATTTGGATTGCTGCGCATCCGATTGAGAGGAACCTGAAAATTTGTAAGGTTTTCTTTTAGGTCGTTTGACGTTAGAAAAGTGGATATTTTCGGCAGTATTTCTATGTCGAGTAACTATTTTCGCGGTTTTCCTTTTTTTATTAATTTTGCTTATTTCTTCAGCATTGTATTTATTTTTTGTTTTACCTTGGAATTATCTGTTACGCACAAATATTTTAGTGGGGATTGTTTCAGGCAATTCTTCTCGTTTTTCGTTAGCTTTTGAGATTACTTTTTCTTTTACGTTTTGTAAAGATTTATTAATATTCGAATAAAGTATTTCCATCTTTTCTTTATGGCTTGAAATATAATTATTTAAAACGTGTTGCTCGATATTGATATCAAAAGGAGTAATCAGCTCGTATGGTTTCATTTTTGTTACTGAATGGATGCTATTATTATACGCTAGTAAGGCATAATTTATTTTATGTTCAATATGGTCATTTTTATATTCTTTTTTATTATTTAGTAGTCTAACATGTTCAATGATCGTAGAATGAAATCTCTCGGCAATTCCATTAGACTCTGGATGTTGAGAGCTTATAAAATGTACTTTTACCTTGTGTAACTCAGTTACACACAGTTCTTTGACAACTGAATTTTTTTAATTCGGTTCCATTATCAAATATTATTTGTTCTGGTATGCAGTGATGAGTAAAATATCGGATTAATGCATTCGCTACTTCAATACCTTGAGCTGAATTTATTTTGTATAGTTGACCATATTTAGAAAAAGAATCTATTATAGTTAAAAATTTTGTATTTTCCAACGTAATCGGTGTAGAATTTGGAAGGGTTTAGATGCAGTAGGTGTTATATTGAACATGGGTTTGACAGGTTTCCTGTCGTACTTTGTTAATTGGCAAATTTCACAATCATTTATGAAGGTTTGGATATATGCTCTTTGATTCGGCCAATAATATAAGGCCATTATTCTACTTTGTGTTTCATCTAATCCTCTGTGGTTTTGTTTTCCTTCGTGATATTTTTTTATTATTTCCTCAATTTCATTTGGTGGGATATCGATTAGCTTCTTGGTGCATTTAATAAGAGATAATTGCGAAGATTTGAAATATTTTTGTATGACGTTACTAAATATTTCATATATAGTCATTTATTATTTCATCGGGTTCAACAATCAAAGACCTGAATCTATATTATTTGGGGTTTCTAATAATGTTTCATCAACATTTTCTATATAGTCGAAGAAATTTGAAGGTGTTTCGGGTTCTATGTCTTGAGTTTCATTTGCATTTAATCGCATTCTTGATAAACAATCACTATTTGTGTTTAGAGCACTTTTTTTATAAACAATTTCATAGACATACTCTTCGAGTTTTAATCTCCAGCGGACTAATTTTGAGCTAGGATCTTTTAACGAAAATAGCCATTGAAGAGGCTTGTGATCTGTCACGAGAGTCACGCGACGACCAAAAATGTATGGGCGGAAATATTTAACAGCCCAAACTATAGCGAGTTCATTTTCGATCGTAGAGTAGTTTATTTCTGAATCATTCAATGTTCTACTCGCATAAGCAATTGTTAGATCAGAACCTATTTTTCCTTGACTTAAAACTGCACCTATTGCAAAGTTACTCGCATCTGTTGTCAGATTAAATGGTTTCGTAAAGTCAAGGTATTGTTAAATAGGTTCATTTGTAAGAAGATCTTTACAAATATTAAAGCATTCAACGTAACCTGCGTCTTTAAATAGAGAGAGATTATATTCTTCCATAAGCTTTATCCATAAAAGATAATTATGATAATTTGAACAACAATAAGCAAATTATATCTCAGGTTGAGACTTAGCTCCCTCTCGATAAAAAAGTGGCGACTAATTCTAAGCTAGGACTAGACTTAGTCAATTAGAATAAATCAGAATTACGATAAATAAAGAGATAAACAGAATAGATAAAATACGAACATTATAATATTTAATAAACCAGGCCTTTTTTTTACATAAAAAGGCAATTTTGAAACGAACGAAAAATAAAAGTGGTGCTACTTCAAAGAATTCTTTGTACCTTAAAGAATTCGTACAATGTTACAAGAAATGTCTTAACTATTAAAACGTTAAAACCGTTATTTTAATATAACGTGGCGCAAATACATAATCAGATAAAGCTATGTAAGCTTTAAGCAAAAAATATATTCCATAATCTATGGCAATAAAAAGAAATCTCGAATAGGTAACACAATGATAGATGGGACTCTCAACATTATAAAATGTGCAACAACTAAGTCCGAAATGATGTCTACAATTGGACGCACCTTGTGGCCTTACACGGCTCAACCGTTTGTGTGTTTTAAACATCTTTAAAGCAACTATATTGTTCGAAGAAAGAAGAAAATGATGCTCTTGAGCATAAGGAATGGTAGCATTCCTCAACATACCGCTAACTTTCGCACGGTGAATAATTTCATCTGGAAATAAATTCGGAATATCTAACTGATTATCCGTATTGGCAAAACCGGATGGCAACGATTCCAATATACGAGGAAACGAGAGACTTTTTAAGTCTTGAACAATAAGCAATTCAGCTTGCTTTTTAAGAACGTTTCTGATAAAACAAAACACAAATGCCTTTACTCGGCGCAATCAAGAAAGATAGGAGTACATTTTAAGCATATGTACCCCGAATGCTAAATCTAGAGATGGGTGTAATACCACTCTATGGACTTTTGACCCAATTATGATCGCAATATCTAAGTTATTAGATTCTTTAAAATTGTCTCTGTCACGAGACGAAAAGAATTTTGGCTCACAATGCCAAGATTTTGATCGAGCAAGTGTATCGGGGTTAGCTCCCCGCGAAGCTGTATCGGCAGCGTCATCACCAGACACCCCATCATGGAAATCATGCAAAGAAAAGTCCTTGGACAAGGATTGAATATTAGAATGGACCTGAGGCCCAGAGAGATGTACATTATTAAAGGATAGCCCCGTAAAAGAACTCGCGCTTGTATGAGCGTCACGAGTCTTGTAGGACTCTCTATAATTTACCACTGCAACAGGTGGTAGGGAATATGCAATACTGCTAAGGCCTGTAGGTAACGCCTTAGGGTCAGTATCTACATGAGCTAAAGTCGAGGATAGCTGACCTGACGAACTAAGCGCCATCACACGAGGTATTTGAGACGTGGATGTCTCGAAAGAAGGTTGAGGTTTTGAAAAAGATGAGTCTTTTGACATATGATTTTGAGAAGGTTTAACTACATTGATTAGATGGCATAAATCTGAAATAAGTGTGGAAGGTCTTTCCCCCACATGAAACCTAGAAGAACAATGGGATGCACTACCTACTTTATAATACGTAAAGGATGAGAGGACGGGCTCCCATATTATAAGTCCCATTGCCTTACAAAACAAATCATCTACAATGTGTCGATCCTCGCTATCTTCAGCGGAATCTACCAATAAGTTCTCGATTGCATCCTGTGCGCATTCATATTTATCATACTCAACCTGTAAATACTCACGACGAACTTTCAAAAGATAATCAATATCGACCAATGAAACATTTTCTGCAATCCAATTACAGTGACGAATAATTGCATTCTTGGCAGACCGTCTCTTGAATTTGAGGGTATCCATTGTTTAGACAAAAATGGAGCAGCTTATATTTAAAACTGACAAAAAGAAAGAGATTGTGAATGAGTAAGAGTAATTGTTAATCCCTGAATTTTTTACAGAAACAAACCAAAGAGATACTTGTAATAGTCGAAAGCAGATCTCTATAATAAGACAACTACAAACAAAATAAAAAAGAACAGTCTCCACAGACCAGGTATCTTATCATTGAAAAGAAATATCCCAACATAAAACGATTACAATCTGTTACTAATGTCCAAACAATCAGGAAAAATTCAACAAAGAAAAATGGTTGCATTAACCGAAAATATTTTTTTCACCCTCACAAAAACACCAGCGAACACAAAAAAGAAATGTCTCTACAGACTGGGTATCTTTTTTCAGAAAATAAATACCCCAATGTAAATGGTAATACTAGCCGCAAAAAGGTCTCTAGCATAAGAAAACCCTGAAAAAGTAAAAGTAAGAATGTCTTCCGGCAGACTGAGTATATGCTTAGACAAAAGAAATACTCCACTAAAAGCACGTGTAGTTTAATTGATTTAAATAGCTTCTAATCCTTGCGTAGAAAGGTTTGGCAGTTCTTGGCTTATTTATGAAGATATTTGGGAACTTTTCTGTAAAACAGTTGTGAATAGTGAGGTTTTTTGAGTTAGACTTGATTTTTGCGGCGTATGCTACACTTAAATAAAGTCTTCTGTCTTCTAAGGACGGTTCACCAACTTCACAATAAATACTTTCGATTGGTGTTGTGCGAAAAGCTCCAGATATTATACGTAAAGATAGGTTGTAAAGACTGTCAAGATTTTTTAGCAGTGTCTTAGTGGCTGTAGAATACACAGTATATCCATAATCTAATTTTGATCTGATTAATGTTCTGTATAACATTAAAAGTGTTTGGCGATCCGCACCCCATTCTTTATTTGCCAGAGTTTTTGGAAGATTTAATCGCTTGTGACAAGATAAGATCAAATTTGTTATATGAAGTTTCCAGCTTAGAGTTTCTTCGAATGTCATGCTCTAGAATTTTATTGACGTTACACGTTTTAGGTACTCATCACATAGTCTTATTTTGGGGGTGTTTGTGATATTTTTCTTAGAAAACAGGATGAAACGAGTTTTTTCAGTGGAAAAACAAAAACCTGTTTTTTGTGACCAGAGTTCTAAGTGTTGTATAAAGTTCTGTGTGTGACAAAATATATTTTGTATATTTTTACCTTTGCAAAAAACTTCAAGATCATCCGCGTAGACGCGTGCCTTTATAGGCGATTTTAGATTTTTGAGAATATCATTGATTGCCACTATAAAGAGCGTAATACTTATAACCGATCCTTGAGGAATGCCATTTTCTGGATACATTATATCTGATGTTGTGTTGTTTGTCCTAACTCTGAAAGCTCTATTTTGAAGGAAGTTTTTAATAAAGAAGAAACAGTGACCTTGGATGTTCCAACTATGTAATTTTTTTATTATATAATCGTGCCAGGCTGTATCGAAAGCTCTTGATATGTCAAAGAAAACCGCTAGACATTTATTCCTTAGTGCGAATGCTTCAGAAATGTCACTTTTTAAATCTATGATATTATCTATGGTTGACCCTTGCTCTCTAAAACCACTTTGTTCTGGAATAATTAAATCTATGTTAAAGATATCGGTCGGTATGACTCGGAACTTGTTTTAATACTATTATGTTTTTGCATAGGTATAACTGTGGATTCATGCCATTTTTCAGGAAATTTGTGCTGTAGCCAAATAATATTAAACATATTTAGAAGTTGTTTGTGAGCGCTATCTGGAAGGTGTTTGATAAAAATACTAAGAATATCGTCCGGGCCAGCGCTAGTTTCTTTGAGTGTTAGGTATAATGCTAATTTTCTTATTTTCTTCTTGCTGTTTGTAATTAATGAAAGATTTTTTATAATTATTATTACTGGATCGGTTTTTGTGTGTGTTAGCAAGGATTTTGACAATCTCAGTATTACTAGTAACTGCTTTTCCATTTATTACAAGGCTTTTAATATTCTGATTGCTATTTAATCCGGATATTCTTCAGACATTGTTCCATACTTCAGTCATGGGAGTGTTTGCATTTAACGTTGATACATATTGAGTCCATGACTGGCGTTTGGCATTTCTAATTGTCTTTTTGGCTATAGCACGTTGTTTTCTGTATTCAATTTTATTCTTAACAGTTTTGTAGCGCTTGTATTGGTTAAAAGCTCTTTTGCTAGATTCAACTGCTGTTTTACATTCGTGATTCCACCATGGGGCAGGGTTGCGTTGTTTTATGCATGTGGTCTTTTCTATTGCTTTTTCTGCTGCTTTTGTGATAATGGTAACAAGGTTCTTTAGTGTCTCTTCTATATTTGAGGTACTTTTAAATGTGGTCATACTGCTTTCGATTAAATTTGAAAAAAGATTCCAGTTAGGGTGTTTTAAATTCCATTTTGGAGTAAATGTCTGTCCACATTGATTTTTGTTATTATGAATAAAAAGTGGGTAGTGATCACTGTTGTATAAGAAGTCGAGCCTATCCCAGATGAGCTGTGGGGTCAGACCTGGTTCGCATATCGTAAGGTCTATACATGAAGATTCACCGTTCTGTATATTAAATCTAGTGGGCCTGCTGTCGTTTAAGACTCAAAGGTTGGACTGTTCAAATATCTCTTTTAGCAGTCTTCCCCTAGTATTTATAGTAGAAGAGCCCCATAAAAAGTTGTGGGCATTAAAATAGCCCAAAATAAGTCTAGGTTGGGGAGTTTGTTGTAAGTTCAGTTAATGCTTCTGAGTCGACTTGCGTTGATGAAGGTAGGTATAAGTTACAAACGTAGATATTTGGACTTGAGTTAAGTTTAATGCAAATTGCTTCTAGATTAGTTTGAAGAGAAATTACAGTGGTTTCAATTGACTTTTTTACAAAGATAGCTACTCCGCCGCTGGCTTTTTCTTTGTTAGTTTTAAAGCTTGTATTTTTTCATTTTTGAAATTAGTTTCCTGAAGACAAATTATATCTGGATTATATCTAGCCAGAATTATTTAGTAGGAAGGTTATTGTAAAAGCCGTTAATGTTCCATTGCAGAATTGAAAAGAAGCCCGTGTATAATAAATAAAAACTAAAACTTGGGATTGTTACAGAAGTTTATGACTCGATCCCTGAGATAACTCACTTTCAGTCTCTGATGTCTCACTATCCGAGTAGGTCATCTGTAAATGTATCAGTAGTATCTTTCTTATTTTTGTACATCTAGATTTAATGGATCTTTGATTGAAGTAAGTAATTGCTGTTAGCATTTTCACTAAAGCTTCTAAATCGTTAGTGTAGTTTTTTATGACGCTGACTGGATCCAGTGCACCATAAATATTTTCAAATAGATCGGATATTTGATTAAAATCAAGTATGTGAGTACTTCCATGAGTATGTGAGTTGGTGTCTTTTCCTTGCTTTTTGTTTGGTTTTTTGGATGGAGCATCATTTGGTTTAACAAACGGGTCTAGACTTGCGCTGGAAGAGGTGTGACTATTTCTTCCAAACTGCGTTTTGAGCTATTTTGTGTAGACTGGGTTGTATCTATATTGATGATTGGTTGTGCGGTTGAAGTTTTTGAGGGGTTAGTTGGAAGTATTTGGGTAGGTGTAGATTGCAAAGATGTTTGGGAGTGAGGATTTTGGTTATAATTTTCAGAAACTGATTCTTGGGCTGTTTTGCAATTTGCTGCAGTATGGCCTTGCATTTTACATGAAAAACATACCAAGGAATCTTGTGACAAAAAAATCCTATACTTGGTGTTAACATAATTAATTAATATGGATTCAGATATTGAGGCAAGCGGTGGTGTGATAAAAATTTGTCATCTAAAACTATAAACATGCACACTCTGTTGTTAGAAAGCCGTGAGGAAAATAGAATATTTTTGGGCTCGATCAAGATTCCTAGTGAAATCAGGTAATCTTGAAGTTTTAGGTTTTCAATGGCTGGGAATACAATAGCTTGATCTTTGGTAGGGAATTGTTGTTCAATAACAGCAGATGAATAAGTTTTGATATTGTTTTCCTTTTGGGAGCTTCTGTAGTCAGAAGTCCCGTCAGTCGGATTTAACATCTTTTCTTTATAATTTAAAATTAATTTAGACCTGAAATACGGACCTGTTTAACAACAGGCAATTTTATCATGTCGTTATACATAGATACCGAATAAACTTGTTAAGAGTTTTTATATCAAGCCGACTTATGATAAATACAATAAATTCCTGTGAAATGACTCTGTTGTATATAATTTTAAAGAGTACTTACAGGATGGAATAGAACACACTCTTATCCACTTATATTGTTAAAATAAAAAAAAATTTAATCAAGAACTACTATCTAAATAACTGTTTTTGTTTGGAGCTGACAAATTCGCACTAATTAGTATACCTGTCAGGAACGAACTCTCAATAGAGAAATATATGGAGATGTATGCAGTAAAATTAGGGCAAGATGGACTAAATGGGAGGAGGCGAGTGGTGTATTGCATGACATAAATATTCCAATAAAACTGAAGGAAAATGTTGGAAGAAAATGAAGGAAAAATACAATTGCCATAAAACCAGGTATGATGTACGGAACTTAATGCTAAACACGTTAAAAGAAAAAAAAACACAGAATGCATGTGACGGAACTAAGAATGTTTAAAAGGATGAGTGAAATAACAGAAAAGGATAAAATTAAGAATAAGTATAGTAGAGGAAGTCTAGGGGTGACACTAATTGATGTTAAAATGAGAGATCATAAGTTAAGATGGTTCGGGCATATTTAACGAAAAATTGCTGATTTTCTAGTAGGAGAGGACGACCAAAGAAGGCTTGGGGATACGCTTAGGCAGGTTATGTCAATAACGGGGATTGATATTGCTATGGCCTAAGATAGAAACTTATGGAGAAATGTAATTAGTGAAGCCGACCTCGCATAAGCATAAAGGCAATATATATATATATATATATATATATATATATATATATATATATATATATATATATATATATATATATATATATTCTTTTTCTTTTTCTTGGAAAGGGTTTTAGTGACTAGGTGAGTATTAATATACAGTGATGAGTGTCTTACCACCCGGCAAAATAGCGGAAAGGATAGAAGGGAGATTAAGTTGTGAGATAGTATGAGATAAAGCTAGTTCTTGACGTGGCTATTTCACTTCAGTCATAATTATACGGATGACCTCGAAAATATTTTATTTTAATAATTTCTGATGTTAGAATAAATGATTGAATAAATTAAGATATATTATAGTAAAAAACATTAATTATTAGCGATTTTAAATTATTAATTTTTAAGTTTATTTAATAATAAAAATAACTTAACTGAAATATTTGATTAAACTAAAGGTAGGTATGTTCTATTCTAAAACAATTGTTTGTGGAATTGGCGTAATAGTTAGAGACGTGGTCTAGTGACAAGAAGATTGGAGGTTCAATTCACACCAAGGATAAAATTTTTGTTTTAGTCAATCAAAAAATAATAGAAAATATGATACATATTAGGTAAAAAGTTTTCGAAAAACTCATTATTTACAATTTATTCTTATTCCAATGTTAAAAAATAGAAATACAAAATAATTCAATTTCAGTTTTACAGTCTTCAGTTGTGATTGCAAAATAATCCGGTTAAGACTGTTTAATGCCAAATCCATCACTAAATTCTCAGTGTTAATATCAATTCCTCTGTACAGGTAATGATTTTCAAAACAATTAACAACATTGTAATGGATGCGCGCGAACAGCTGCCTGCTTTACAGCTAACCAAATCATCAAGCCATCAAAAATAATAACATACCGAGAAGTGTTTTTGCACGGTAAACAGAAACTTTTTATTGAAAAAACAATTCGTGAAAATGGTTTTAACGGTCGAGGAAAAAGTGCAAATTGTTGTCTGGCATGTGAATGGATTATCAGACAACATGATTAGACAACAATTTGTAAATATGTTTCCAAATAGGCCGGCTCCAGCACGATCAACAATTCAGTCCATTATACGTAATTTTTTTACTTATGGATCCGTGTTCACTCCAAGAGGAGTTCGTAGACGAAGGGAGGTAAATCCAGATTTGGAACTAAGGAACACTTTGATTTGTGCAAGTATTGAGCAAAATCCTACCCAATCAACATCTCGTCTCGGAGAACAATATGGAATTTCAAGATTTAGAGTAGGTAAATTTTTGAAAAGACATGGATACCGTCCCTATAAACTTCATAAATCCAACGAACAATTCCCTGGGGATCAATATAGACGTTTAGAATTTTGTCAAACTGCAATGGAAATGTCACATCAAGATGAACATTTTTTAGAGAACGTTTTGTTCACCGATGAATGTACGTTTTCATTGCAGGGCCGTCACAATTCAATGAATGCTCGGTATTGGTCTCGAGAAAATCCTCGTCAGATTTATGTCGCTCTAAAAGTAAATGTTTGGGGGGGCATAATAGGAAATCATGTCATTGGTCCATTTTTTATAGACGGTATGTTGACTGGGCGGAAATACTTGAAACTTCTGCAAAATCAAATTGTCCCAGCCCTTCGTAATTTACCAATACCTTTCGATTCCATATGGTTTCAACACGATGGTTGTCCCGCACATAATTCTCGCATCGTCAGTGAATATCTCAGTGCGACTTTTCCTAATCGATTGATTAGTGGCCACGGAGATATTTTTTGGCCTGCAAGATCACCTGATCTTGCACCTTGTGATTTTTTTATGTGGGGATATATCAAGTCCAAGCTATATGGAATTGAAGACGATAGGCCTAATTCTCTCCAAGAATTAAGAGAAAAGATCTCTGATTCAATGAGAGGTATTCGTCCAGAAACATTAACTAATGTTAGACGAAACTTTTATAATAGATTGGGTTATTGTTCTGCTGCTAATGGAGGCTTATTCGAACATTTATTGTAAATACATTTCATTAGAATAATTTTTTTTTATTTTTATAGAATTTCTACCTATTTAAATATTTTTGGAAGTACATTTATTTAGAACGTTCTTTTATGTTTGAAGAATTATTACTTTATTTTCGAAAGTACGACATTGTTTTTTCAATAAGATTTTCATGTTTTACTATAAACACTTCTAATAAAAACTGAAATAAATGTCTAGTGATTTAAAGCAAAACGATATAATGTCTGCATAATTTCAAATTTTTAAAAAAGTAAAACCTTCATGTGGTATTTGAACCCTGAGCGCCTGCATGAGAACATCGTGACTTGAACTCTGATCCATCAAACTTTTATATTTCTTCAGTGGCAGTTTGGGATATTGTTCTGCTGCTAATGAAGGCTTATTTAAACATATTGTAAATACGTTTATTTACAATATTTTTTTTATTTTTGTAGAATTTTTACTTATTTAAACATTCTTTAAACGTTCTTTTAATTTTGAAGAATTTTTACTTTATTTTCGAAAGTACGGCGATACTTTTTTTTCAATAAGATATTTGTGTTTAACTTTAAATACTTCTAATACTAGTAACGACTGACATAAATGTTTAACGATTCAAAGCAAAACGATCTCTGCATAAATTCAAATTATATAAAAAAAGAAAACCACATGTGGGTTCTGAACTCTAATCGTCTGCGACGTCTTTGTCGAATTCTTACCACTAATCCACGAAGGATAGTGATTATTCCGTGACAAGAGTGTATGAAACTCCTCTCATCATAATAGAAATTATTCTTGGTTAATAATTTAAAACTTTAGATTAAATAATTACTATTAATTAAATTATTTTATTCACATTTTTGCTTTATTGTGGTCAATCAGTTTTTACTTTATGTGAAATTAAAAAACGGAAATACGTCACACATACGTTACACATAATAATTATGACCGAGGTGATTTAGCTCGAAGCTAACGTCTAAAGGTGTGAGACTATCGATTTATAATGTTAATTATGGGTTTCTACCGATTATTTCCCACCTCTACTACTTTCATCTCTTTTTATTTCACAACGTATTATATTTTCTATCTTTTGCGTTATTTTGCCGGTTCTTAAGGCACTCATCACTGTATATGGATATTATGGGTTTTGTAGTCAAATACTGGCCTTTAAGTAAAACTCTTTAAGGTTTGTTAAGCTTTCGAATTTATTTGACTCTTTCTCAAAACATACTAAAAATTAAAACAGAAAACTACATTAGACAATGAAGTTGTATCTTTAACAGGCTTACCCTTGTGAGGATTGCACTAAAAAATTAACAGAATTACTTAACATTTGACATTATATTATTTTATTTTACTTTCAGTCAAAGCTTATTACTATGGTTACCATGTGTCTTCTATTTCTTAAATTCATTTTAGGTTAGTTTAACAGAGGAAGTGTCTATGTTTATGCAAACCTTTATTGCAAATTTTTAGCATAATATGTAAAAATAATATATAATATGTAATAAGTAATTAAGAAGGAAAAAAAAACAAATACAAATAAACAATAAATTTTATCTTATTTGAACTTGGAATAATCCCCTTTTTGTGTAATTTAAAGAACTTTTATATAGTTGTTGTTCTTTTATTTAAAAGAAGGCTACTGTCTACATCACTAAGAGAAGACATTGAAAATCTTAGTGCTATATACAGTAACATTTTTTTAAATAAAAGAACAACTATATAAGTTCTATAAATTACACAAAAGAAGGGATTAATCATGGATAAGTTCAAATAATATAAAATTTATTGTTTATTTGTGTTTGGTTTTTTCCCTTCTTAATTACTTATTAACATAAACTCTGTTGCTTGTTTAATAAATGCAAATGAAACATTTTTACATATGCTAAAAATTTGCAATGAAGGTTTGCATAAACATAAACATTTCCTCTGTCAAGCTAACCTAAAATGAATTTAAGAAATAGAAGAGACATGGTAACCATAGTAATAAGTTTTGACTGAAATTAAAATAAAATAATATAATGTCAAATGTTTAGTAATTCTGTTAATTTTTAAGTACAATCCTCACAAGGATAAGCCTGTTAAAGATACAACAATTGTCTAATGTAGTTTTTTGTTTTAACTTTTAGTATGTTTTGAGAAAGAGTCAAATAAACTCGAAAGCTTAACAAACCTTAAAGAGTTTTACTTAAAGGCCAGTATTTGACTACAAAACCCAAAATATCCATATATATATATATATATATATATATATATATATATATATATATATATATATATATATTTATATATATATATATATATATATATATATATTTATATATATATATATATATATATATATATATATATATATATATATATTTATATATATATTTATATATATATATATATATATATATATATATATATATATTTATATATATATATATATATTTATATATATATATATATATATATATATATATATATATATATATATATATATATATGTAAAAGGATAAAAGGGATTTATCCTTTTCCATTTGTTTTAAACGTTTCAACGTTTGGCATTCCTTTCCCCAGGTAGCTGTAGCTTCTTCCGTGGTTGGTGTTAGTTGTTGCCCTGGAAACCATCAGGGTCTTTTAACTCTAATGCCACAAATTGGTTGCATTGCTCCTGTAGTCATCCTTTCCCAAGTTAATATGCTTCTTTTCTTGGCTGCACCGTACTGAAGACGACCGATAGTCAGAAGTACGTATATACGGTTGCCTTCCATCGATATACCATTTTTGTGGGTTTTGCGAGACATGCCATTACTTTTTACTTTTACTTATATATATATATATATATATATATATATATATATATATATATATATATATATATATATATATATATATATATATATATATATTGTTATGATGTGTTTTTTGTTTGAATGATGAGCAATGAGTATTTTTAATAATATATAGGGTTTTTATCGCGGTTCTCAAAGAATTAGCTTGTAAGTACTTTTTTAAATTATCTTTATTATAACTATTATGAAACACACATATATATCTAACCTAGTCAATGTAAATTTAAAATAAACTATCTTTAAACTGATATTCTTATAAAACTAATTAAATTCTATAGACAATCTAAAATTTAAACAAACTATCTTCAAAATTGAAATTGTTATGACACTAACTAAATTATATTAACAAAATTTTGTACCTTTCTTTCACTGAATGCCTAAATGAACTATTTTCCACTAAGTATATAGATTCTAATCACCACTGAATGTCTTCGTACTTCAGTTATCCTTATTTTTTTGTGAAATTACTTTTTTCAATTATCAGCTTCTACCAATTTAAGATATATTTTTCTTCACCAGCATCTATACACCACCAGCAAACACCATTTATATTTATTCTTCTTTTCAATATACCAATATCCAATTATTATAAGTTGATTTATACTAATCTCCAACCATAATATAATTTAATTTCTTCCAATATACTTTTATAATCTCCAATAATTATTTGTGTATCATTATAAATGTGCATTAATTATATGCATAATTTTTAATCTTCATTTAACTCACTATATTAAACAATTCGACTATTTGTACCTGATTCACTGACTCCAACTAACTTTCATATTTCTTACTAAACTTTTCTGACTGACTTCTTGAAAATTCTGAACAATTTACTTCAATATTCACTAACTAATTGTATCTTTCTACTAACTTTCATAATAAACTGGCCTGACTTCTGACTAAAAACTTAAAAACTGCCAAAAACTCTTCTGACTGCACTATCTACAACTTTTCTGACTAAAAACTTTCAAAAACTGCCATCTTGAATCCAAAGCACGGGTATTTATATGTTTTGGATTTCTAGAACCATCTCGTAAGAGATCATGTTCCAATTTGTTCTATTTCATACTTGTATGAATTTTCTGGAACAAACCATTTCGCAAACATGGCCATCTCCGGAGATCCAGAGAATTCCATTCTTTTCTATTAATAATTTTGTTTACATTTAGGCTTTTCAGATCAGAATATATAATTAAATTAGTAACTTAACATTCTAATTTAATAAAATACACATTTCAAACAATATATTATTATAACCCACTTTATATTCGTAAATATTTTTAAACGTCACTTCAGAGTATAAATATCTGTCAATCTCCGAGAGTATTTTTGGTTGCCTAAGCACATGGCTCACTTATATATATTTACAATATTAAAATACAACTTTTTACACTTATTATATGCTAATTTATTAAAAATACCCTCACATAAATATATTTTTATTAAATTCTCTAGTATATAACTTATTTAAAACAACCAAATATCTAATATTATGTAGTATATAACTTATAAATTATTTTCTATAAACCCCAATTGTCACAATACCCCAAAATTTAAATTTAAAATAAATAATTTACTTATTATTTTTTTTAAATATTAATTTTCTCATACCTTATTAAATTTAATAAATTAATAATTCAATTTTTTTTTTTTTTTTTTTAAAATATGTTAAATACATCCCTGTTCGCTGTCTATGTTAAAACAGAGAACAACGGATCACAGTTCGGCTATTCTATGGTCAAATTGTCATGTCAAATGGAGCAATGGATATTATACCAGAGAATAAAATATAACCTTAATTAAAAATATAATCTATATTGTGTTCTGTTTATTTATAGACAAATCTAGGAATTATTTCCATTCAAAATAACTTCATCAATATAAATTGGTAAGTTTTTCCACTTTATTATATTAGAAAGACATTTTTATAGCAATTATAGTATCTAACCCCAAATTATGATTTTTAGGGTACCAAACAATTTCCATATGTACAAAATTCAACAAGTATGATGTCAAATTTATTCAGAACAAAGAAATCTACCATCTATCTATGAAATGGATCTATCAGTAAGTTATTTGTGTTATTATATTTGTGTTAAAGGTATAGAAAATATTATTCAATCTCTTCATGATATTGAAAAATGTCGTTGATATGAAATATGCCTCTTAGTCTGTTCTCTGCATCTATTAATACATAACTATTTATTCCATTCTGATTTTCAATTGTATATGGACCTTCAAACATTGGTTGTAATTTCTTACAACGGTTTTCTTTAACATTACTTTTTCTAAGTGAACGAATTAACACTAGGTCTCCTTTTTGAAATGTGATTGGTTTTTTTATATTTCGATTTTGTCTTCTGATATATTTTTCAGCTTTCCTCCTAATTCGGTTATTCACTTTCTGCATTACTTGTTCTAACATATCCTGATTATATTCACTAATCCACTTTCTGTTTCCTATATGGCCAAACATTAAATATTCTGGTACTTCCTCTGTATTCAAATTATGTGTATTATTTAAAAAATATTCTACTTGTGGTATATGTTGCTGCCAAGTTTCGTGTTGATTTTGACACAGTATCCTTAAATATTTTATAACTTCTTTAATATATCTTTCTGCAGGATTTGCCTGAGGATGTCTGATACTTGTAAAATGAATGTTGATTCCCTTTTTCTCACAAAATGTCCGAAATTTTTGGTTGTTAAAATATGTAGCATTATCTATTATGCAATTTCTAAATGTTCCTATTTCTTCGAAAAATTGATTAATATATAATTTTAATGTTTTAACATTTGTTCTAGAGCAGGGATATAGTTTAATAAATTTTGTATATAAATCAACTATCACTAGTATATGCTTTTTTCCTGTTGGACTGAGAACTAAATTTGAAATAAAATCCATGGAAACTGTATTTAGTTTTTCATATACAACATTAGATTTATATGTGTTCTGGTTTTTGAAATTCTTTTCTTTGTTTAGTTGACATATTGGGCATTGGGTAGTAATTTCTTTTGCTATACTTATGTCATTCTTTGCAAAATAATTGTCCCTAAATAGCATCCATAGCTTTCTTGAACCAATATGCATATAATTGTTATGTAAATTTTTCAATATTTTCTTTGCTAAAGTTCTAGTTATTACATATACTTCTATGCCATTTATTATTTTATAATAAACTCCATCTTTCTTAAGGACTTTTTGTTTTTCACTCAAATTGATCTGATCTCTTATAATTTCTTCTCTAGAATATAATCCAGTACTGTCTACTAATTGATTTAATCCAATTTTTATTGTTCGCTGCCCTTTTTGTGATGTATTTTCTAACCTTGATAAAGCATCTGCCACTATATTGGATTTTCCAGAAATGTATTTGATTTCAAAGCAGTATTCACTAAGTATTAGACTCCACCGATGTATTCTACTGTTTCCATATTTGTTATTTAATATAGACGTTAAAGCTTGGTGATCTGTTTCTATTGTAAATTCATTACCCAACAAATAAAATCTTAATTTTGTGACACAGTGTATTATACTTGCTAGTTCTAATTCTGAAACTGAGTAACCCTTTTCATGTGGCTTTGTGATTCTTGAAATGAATTGTATTGGGTATTCGACCCCATCATGTATTTGTAATAATACCCCTGATAATCTCTCTATTGATGCATCTGTTCTTAGTATGAATGGCTGTGTATAGTCAGGATAGTATATTTTCAAATTTGACAGAAAAATGTTTTTAATTTCTTGGAATGCTAGTTCTCTTCTCTGATCCCATCTCCATTTTACACCTTTTCTCAGTAGTTCAAGTAATGGAATTTCTTTTATACTTAGATCTGGTATCATCCTTTTATAATAATTAATTATTCCAATAAATCCTCTTAAAGTTCTTAAATTGTGTGGTGTTTTATATTCCTGAATGACTTGTGTCCGTTCTGGATCCATTTCGATTCCCTTAGTGTTAAGTTTATAACCTAGATATATGACTTCTTTTTGAAAAAATGTACATTTTTCTTGATTTATTTTTAGTCCCACTTTGTCTAATCTATTTATTATAATTTTTAGGTGTTTCTCATGATCTTCAGCCGTTTTAGAAAAAATTAATATATCATCAATGTAGTGAATTACAAAATGTTCATATTGATCCAAAATATCATGAAGACATCTACATAGAGCACTGCAAGATGATTGAAGTCCAAATGGTACTACTTTGAATTGATATACTACTCCATCTATCTGAAATCCTGTATACTGTCTACTTTTTCTTTCTAGAGGTATTAACCAGAAACTATGCTGTAAATCAATTTTAGTGAAAAATGACATTCCTGTAATTCTTCCTAATATTCCATCTATACTCATTGGTGCTTCAAATTGCTTTTCAGTAATCTTGTTAATATTCCTTGCATCCAAACATAACCTGATTTCACCTGATCTTTTTCGTACTACTACTATGGGGTTAATAAAACGTGTGTCTGCCTTCTCAATGATTCCATCTTCTAACATATTATTAATTGTTTTGTTTACTTCTTCTCTGTATTTATATGGTATTGGGTATGATTTTGTTTTAAAATCTTTTTCTTCTTTAACCTTTATACTATGGATATAATTTTGTGCAATTCTATTTTCTTTATTGACAAGTCCCTTGTGTTGCTGCAATATGGAAATGACTATTGATTTATATTCTTCAGGGCAATTTAAAACTTTCATTATATCTTCTTCTTTACAAATAAAATTATTCTTCATTATGTACTCATTATTCCTTGCTTCCAATTTTACGCACTCCGCCTCGTAGGCATCCATCTGCTTAAAATTTCCATTCCTTAAATATTCACTACAATAATTATTCTTTACATTCTTCTGGGACATTTCCCTATCATCAAAATACATTTCTTCTTCATAAACATCATTATTTTCTTTTAATAATATCCTATCAACTCTTATTCCTTCTTCTACCTCATCTTTCTGCATAAATTTAATTATTTGCCCTTCCAAAGTTACCATTTTTTCTTCAAAATCTATCTTTACTTTCTTCCTTTCCAATTCATCATTTCCCATTAATATATCAACACATAAATCCTTGACAATAAATCCTTGCATATTAATTTCTTTATTAAGAATATTAATTTTAAAATTGGCTAGTTTATCAATTTCACCCAACTTCTTATTATTTGCACCAATAATTTTAATTTTTGGAATCTTTATTATATCTGATAGTTTTAATGTATTAAAAATAAAATTCTCCGAGACTAAAGTACTTTCTGAACCAGTATCTATCATAATTTTAATCATTTTATTTTTGGCCAAAGCATTTATATAAATTAAATTAATAGATTCAATAATTTTATCTTCATCTAAAGAAATAAATTCAGAAGGTTTTTCATAATAGCAATGGCCTAACTTGTAATTCAGAAAGTTTACTGCACAAAATTTTGATTATTAGAATTGTCAGATTGTATCCGACCACTTGGATCTGATGTCCTATGTCTTTCCCTACTATGACTTCTACTCACATTTTCCTGCCTTGTACTACTTCGTTCCCTGTCTTCGCAGCTTCTATTCCTTCGAACACAATTTACCTGTCTGTTATAGTTAGGTCGCTCTGTATTTCTTCTATTATTAAAATCTTGTCTATTATTATTAGTACTGTTATTAAAATGTTGTCTATTATAATTAGTATTATTATTAAAATTTTGTCTATTATAACTAGTATTATTATTAAAGTTCTGTCTATTTGGATTACTGTTATTATTATTAAAATTTTTTAAACTATTACCATATCTATAATTATTATATGATTGTTGATTATCATTTTTATTATATTGAAAGTTATTATTGTTTTTTCTGTTGTTATTATTACTTGTCATATTGCCTCTTTGTATTCTTTGAATAAAATTAATAAAACTATCTATTGTTTGAATATTTTGTACAGTTACGGTTTGCACAACATCAGCATCAAAATGTCTAGATACATTTAAGACTGTTTCATCCTCTCTAAGTGGTGGTTCTAAATATTTTGCAACTGTTATCAGTTTCAATGCATAATCCACCATATTTGATTTTAAATTTTGATTATACTTTCCAAAATATAGAATTTCTCTAAACTTGGCTTGCTCTAATTCACCCCAATAATAATTTAAAAATTTATTTTCAAATGTTTGAAAGTTATCTAAATCATTTTCAATACTAGCAAACCAAGTTGCTGCATTGTCATTTAATGTCACTCTAATATAATCTTTAATATCATTAATATTATTCACAAATCTTAATTTATGTTTTAAACTATTTATGTATACTCTAGGATGCAAATTTTTTATATTACCAGAGAATTTAATCCCAGTCTCATTTGTTAAATTTAAGTAAGGTCTCCCTATGTCTCTCATTTGTGAAATATCATCTATTCTCTGTTCCACATTTCTTATTTGATTACAATTTATTTGGATATTTTGTTGTATATCGTCTAATTTTTCTTCTGTGTTTCTCCTGTCTTCGTTAATTTTTACTTCTAAGTTACATTTCTGTAACTCTATTTTCTGTTCTATATCTATCTTATTATCTTGAATAATCCTCTTTACTTCTGTCCTCTCATTGTCTATCCTTTTCTTGTAGTCATTCCGTATACTTTTTATTTCATTTGCTACTTTTTTCTCTGCAGCTTCAAGTTTTTTATCCATTTGTTTTACAATTTTATTATTATTATCTTCTATTTTCTTTTCTAATTTTCTATAATTCTCTTCCAATTTCTGTTCCATTTTTTTCATGTCTTCTTTGACTTCTTTTGAATTCTCTTCCAATTTTTTCGTATTCTCTTCCATTTTCTGTTCCATTTTTTTCATGTCTTCTTTGATTTCTTTTGAATTCTCTTCCATTGTCTTGTTCATCTGCATCATTAATGACATCAAAGCTGCCATATTGACATTTTCCTCTCTTTCTGGATTCAATTCTGCAGTATCTTGTGGAACTTGAACTAAACTCTCCTCTTGTATAGGTTGTGTTTCTACTTCCACATCTTCTTCATTCTTTTTGCTTCTTGTACCTTTCTTTCCTTGAGACATTTTGAGACTTTACTTGTTCAAATATAATTAAAAATAAAATCTATAATTTTTTCTTTCTACTGATAACTAATTTACTTATATGAGAGCACTTATCTTCCCAAACTAATTCTTTTAAATAGAGAGCCCCACGTTGGGCGCCAAATTGTTATGATGTGTTTTTTGTTTGAATGATGAGCAATGAGTATTTTTAATAATATAATATATAGGGTTTTTATCGCGGTTCTCAAAGAATTAGCTTGTAAGTACTTTTTTAAATTATCTTTATTATAACTATTATGAAACACACATATATATCTAACCTAGTCAATGTAAATTTAAAATAAACTATCTTTAAACTGATATTCTTATAAAACTAATTAAATTCTATAGACAATCTAAAATTTAAACAAACTATCTTCAAAATTGAAATTGTTATGACACTAACTAAATTATATTAACAAAATTTTGTACCTTTCTTTCACTGAATGCCTAAATGAACTATTTTCCACTAAGTATATAGATTCTAATCACCACTGAATGTCTTCGTACTTCAGTTATCCTTATTTTTTTGTGAAATTACTTTTTTCAATTATCAGCTTCTACCAATTTAAGATATATTTTTCTTCACCAGCATCTATACACCACCAGCAAACACCATTTATATTTATTCTTCTTTTCAATATACCAATATCCAATTATTATAAGTTGATTTATACTAATCTCCAACCATAATATAATTTAATTTCTTCCAATATACTTTTATAATCTCCAATAATTATTTGTGTATCATTATAAATGTGCATTAATTATATGCATAATTTTTAATCTTCATTTAACTCACTATATTAAACAATTCGACTATTTGTACCTGATTCACTGACTCCAACTAACTTTCATATTTCTTACTAAACTTTTCTGACTGACTTCTTGAAAATTCTGAACAATTTACTTCAATATTCACTAACTAATTGTATCTTTCTACTAACTTTCATAATAAACTGGCCTGACTTCTGACTAAAAACTTAAAAACTGCCAAAAACTCTTCTGACTGCACTATCTACAACTTTTCTGACTAAAAACTTTCAAAAACTGCCATCTTGAATCCAAAGCACGGGTATTTATATGTTTTGGATTTCTAGAACCATCTCGTAAGAGATCATGTTCCAATTTGTTCTATTTCATACTTGTATGAATTTTCTGGAACAAACCATTTCGCAAACATGGCCATCTCCGGAGATCCAGAGAATTCCATTCTTTTCTATTAATAATTTTGTTTACATTTAGGCTTTTCAGATCAGAATATATAATTAAATTAGTAACTTAACATTCTAATTTAATAAAATACACATTTCAAACAATATATTATTATAACCCACTTTATATTCGTAAATATTTTTAAACGTCACTTCAGAGTATAAATATCTGTCAATCTCCGAGAGTATTTTTGGTTGCCTAAGCACATGGCTCACTTATATATATTTACAATATTAAAATACAACTTTTTACACTTATTATATGCTAATTTATTAAAAATACCCTCACATAAATATATTTTTATTAAATTCTCTAGTATATAACTTATTTAAAACAACCAAATATCTAATATTATGTAGTATATAACTTATAAATTATTTTCTATAAACCCCAATTGTCACAATATATATATATATATATATATATATATATATATATATATATATATATATATATATATCATCATCATCATCATCATCATCATCATGTGCAGCTTTATCAACCGTTTCCAATTACGGTGTAGCCTCCCTTATTTCAATGTTATTCTATGTTCTTATTATTATTCGACGATGTCTTAGTTATACGTTGTTCTAATAATTTGCGCTCATTTGCGCCCATATTTTTTTATCTTGTGCTATTCGAGACCACGTTGTTCCTGTTAATTTTCTAATATCATAATCCCATCTGAGATTCGGGCGCCTCCTTGTTCTCTTAGCGTTCCTGGGGTACCACATAGTTGTTCTAGTGGTCCATCTGTTATCTGTTCTTCTTGCCATATGTCCTGCCCATTGCCATTTCAGGGATTTTATTCTTTGGATTACATCAGTCACCTGGGTTTGCCTCCGTATCCATTCAATTCTTTTACGATCCCTCTTTGTTATCCCTAGCATACATCTTTCCATTGCTCTTTGAGGTACTTGGAGTTTCGACGTTATTTCTCTCTTTAATATCTAAGTTTCACATCCATATGTCAAGACGGGTAATATGCATTGATCAAATACTCTCTTCTTGAGGTATAGTGGCATTTTGGACTTGAAGACTATGGAATTTCGTCCGAATGCTGACCACGCTTGTTTTATTCGTCTGTTCCGGAAGTAGTGATCCCGATTTATGTATGAGCTGTCCCAGGTATATGTATTCATCTACTACTTCTAGCGAGGTTTCATTAATTTTTATTTCCACGTTGGCGATCAGATCATTGCACATTATTTTAGTCTTTGCTAGGTTCATTTTTAGGCCTACCTCATTGCTGGCTGTATTAAGGTCATTAATTTGCAGTTGTAATTCTTCAGGACTTCTAGCAATTAGAATGATGTCATCAGCGAATCTAAGATGGTTTAGGTATTCTCCATCTATACATAGACCTTGGTTGTTCCAGTCTAATTTCCGGAAGATATTTTCTAAGGTTGCAGTGAAGAGCTTAGGGGATATGGTGTCTCCTTGTCGGACTCCTTTCTGAGTGGGAATATATATATATATATATATATATATATATATATATATATATATATATATATATAGTTAGTTCATTTGAAAAGGATCTAACCTTATTATTTCAGAAAATCGACATATTAAAGAGAAATGTTTTGTTTTGGATAATAGCAACTGTGATGCCGTCACAAAGACGTCGTGATGACGTCATCCATTTTTTTTAATAAAAATCTATATTTTTCTATCAAAAGTAAATAGGCAATGAAATTCTGTGACCGGCAATATGTATGACTCCTGCCCTAAAGTTAGTAGTTTTTGATATAAAAGATGTTAAAAGTCAAATAGTTAGTAAGAAACTATGGTTAACTTTTTAACAGCAGAAACAAAAGTATCGGTGATTTCAATAAAAAAAATAGTTTAACTAACGTTCTCAAGCGAGATCCCTTCAAGAGCTTATATTGTGGATTGCCTTGCGCATCTATCAGGATGTTTAGGTGTCTTTCTTCTTTAGGTGCCGTCTCTAATGGAGGTTTGCGATGACTTTTGCAAATTTGTCTCTATCTTGTTCTTTTCTTGTTAGGATATGTTTATGTGAAAGACTGGCTTATTGACAACAAGTGCGGATATTGCAATTTGAGCATTTTATATAACTAAAATTTTGATTTTTCCGTTAAAAATTAAACATAGTTTCTTTAAACTGTCCAACTGTCCTAATGATTTGATTTTTAACACATTGTATATAAAAAATTGTTAACTTTAGGGCAATAGGAATAGCCATTCATAGAATTTAATTGCCTATTTAATTTTGACAGAAAAAATATTCGTTTCCATTTAAAACACAAGTGGATGACATCATCACGACGTCATGGTAATATTATTACAGTTGCTTTTATCCAAAATACATTTAAATATCGACTTGTACCGACATTTGTTCCAAATATGTCGCATTTCTGAAATATTGAAGGCGAGTCATTTTCAAACGAATGCTGTATATATATATATATATATATATATATATATATATATATATATATATATATATATATATGTATATATATATATATATATATATATATATATATATATATACTTCGTTCCGTCTTTTTTAGAATGACAGTTATCAATTTAAACTTGTTTCCGCAAAATGAACTGCTTAATTAGAGGAATCACTTCTATCAGTCCAATTTCTAATTGCATCATTCATAATGAAAGTGGTCCTCCTGTATTCTAATTGAATAACCAGTTTTCTTACGAACGAGAATCCCAGTAAATTAAATTTAAATTATAGGTGATCATTAAATAAATGACCGTGACCGATCTCACCTCCACTATATGTCGACATTCAGACATATATTTCGTGGATCAATACTACAAGTTTTTATTTTTTACAAATAATTTTTGGTTAACTTTTTTGTTTAAAAAAATCTTTAATTAGTTTGCAAAAGCTACAAACTAACTGTAGGTATATTTTTATTTACCTTTTATTATGTTATCAAACTATAAAAATTATAGTTGAAGATACTTGGATATTCATGTGTGTTAGAAACTTTGCCGTAATCTCCACTAATTATTTGGGGAAAGTTTATTGAACTCCTTTTCTCAGAGAGTGTAGTACCAAATATTTTACGACCATGGAACTGATAAAAGATATGCCTTCCATATAACGTAGCAGACCTCCTCAAGACGTTGATTCAGTATGTGTCTGGTTTTATTATGCTGTACTTTAGATAAAAGTAAAGAGTAATTGATTGATACAGAACATTTAATATTAAGAGAATATTTTATACAACAACTATTACGGAATGAAACAGTTTTACAAAATTGTTCATTTACACCGGGTTTTGAATGTCGCGCGAAATAACAAAGTTTACTGCATTTTTGAGAGAGCGTCGTACATACACGTGGCTCAGCGACTTGAGACCAATTGCCACTAATTTTGCCAGACGGAACCCTTATCTGAGGGACCGGCCGGCAACCTGGCCTCAGATAAGTTGTTTTTAAAAACAGTACGTTTTCCGTATCTCGGAACCTTAAGGTATGCTGGACGCACACTTGACACTGGGACAGATCTTAGCGTTTTTGAGATGTTTGTGCGACGACTGCTTGTTTTAGAGTGCCCATCCATACGAATAAAATACGTATGTATGAAAGTTAACCAGGGTGGTTCCTTTGTTCTTAGGACCTCCGCGCATAACAGTAAATTAAGCTTAAAGTGTCGTCTTTAAATTTCTACTCAAAAGACAGGTACGTTTCCTTAAGGAATCTGAAGTGTTCTGGGTTGATAAATAATTTTCCAAATACATGTTGTTTGCAGACAAGTGAATTCTCAGAACTTGACAATAATGAATTTTTAAAAATAACTACAATTATAAGGATAAAACGAACATTCAGCTATCAATATAATAATAGAAATAAAGAAAAAAGATACTTATTAATAAATCAGATCTTGACCACCAGACGTTGTAGAATGCCATCTGAAACTGTCCTTAGACTAACAACGCGTATCATGCCGTCAGTGCCGTAATGCAACTCAGTAATTCTTGCCAATTGCCAGCGAAGAGGAGGCTGTTGTTCATTTTTTATGAGAACTAGAGAACCTTTAGTGAAAAATGGGATACTATATCGTTTGTATCGCTCTTGAAGAGAATGAATGATGGTCTACTCTTTAGACCATCTTTTCCAAAAGTCTTCTCGTATCCTTTGGATTAGTTGCCAACGCTTCAGACGGTTAATCTTTAAAACGCTTAGATCTGGATCGGGAATTGAATGCACTACGGGTTCAAAAAGTAAAAAGCTACCACGAGTCAGTTCCTGCAAGTCCTTAGTGTCTAAGCTTGCTGCACACAAAGGACAAGAGTTAAGAACTGCCTCGATTTGATTAATAAGAGTATAGAACTCTTCATAAGTCAAAACTTGTGTACCCAAATACGATACATATGGTTCTGAATGATTTGACGGCTAACCCCGGCTAACCCATTAAAATAAGGGGCACCGGGCGGATTAAAATCCCAGGTAATAGAAAGAGCTTCAGCGGGAAAAGTGAGCTAGTTTAATGATTTCGTTGCTGGCTTCTTTAAAATTGGTACCTTGATCACTTCTAATTGTTAGGCACTTACTGCGTCGAGTTACAAATATACGAAAGACTGCCAAAAAGGACTCAGAACTAAAACTTAAATTTACTTCCAGATAAATGGCCTTTGTGCTCGTAAATACGAATACACAAACATATCCATTGTATATTTTTGCACCTCTATCTTTGGACATTCATAACGAGAATGGTCCTGCAAAATCCACACAAACAGACATGAAGGCACGTAATAGAGTAACTCAGACAGTTGGTAAGTTTGCCATAAAGGGGTTGTAAATTTAGGTCGGCACCTGAAACAATTAATGCAGTTTAACAAACAGCGATAAATGGCACTTTTCAGAGACACAATCCAAAAACGCTGAAGTAATTAATAATGCATAGCCTTTAAACCAGGGTGCAGATACGTTTGATGAGTGTATCCAATCCATGAGTTTACAAAAAGATTTGGGTAACAGAGAATTCTATCAAATTTTGAGAAAAATATCCGAAAAAGTACTGACAAGGGAATCTGAAGAAATTGTTTTTCCTTTTAGTTTAGTCAGGTTCTGTAAGACGTAAGTCATGACTCTCTGAATTTTTATCAGGGATGACAATTTTGAAAGTATAGTAGAGACGACGTGATCCGAAATGACCAGTGTCAATAACATATCATACAGTTGGCAATTTTTCCTTTAACATTTCCGTGGGGTGTGAGGAGTAGAAATTAACTTGGTCCAACACTCCCTTGACTTTGAAAGAAAGTCAGGACCGCACCACCAGAGTAAAAATTGTAGTAGCTATACCGGTGTCAAACCACGACTAGCACAATCAGCAGGGCTTTGATTAGATGGCACATAATGCCAAGAAGAACTTGTGTCTTACACGATTGGCAATAAAGGTTTTTTATTTATGGGGAGTAGAATTAACCCAAGTGAGAGCAGTCGTGGAATCTGACCAAACATACAGATTGGAAAAAGAAAAAATATGTTTAAAAGACTTTTTAACAAAAGCGACTAGATCCGCCAGCAATACAGCTGCCAACAGTTCCAATCTTGCTATAGATTGTGTCTTCAGAGGAGACACACGACATTAAGCACACACAAGTACAGTTTTAAATGTGCTAGGAGTTCGAGGATAAACCTATTATACGAACGAGTTATGACTTACATAGCAGACACAAGATGTCTGCTATATAAGACACAATGAATAAGTCAGATAAAAGTAAATTATTAGAAGAATTTTTTTACAGAGTAACAAAAACTAAATTTGTTTAATTTATAAATGTTTTGTATTCTGAGAATGATTTCCCAAGTATTATTATGCCACAAGAAAATAGTTTCAGAACAATATTATAAAAAGTACTTACGATTTAAGTAATTTTACATTGTAATTTATTGTTTTCCCCGGTATTAAACTTTTGGATAACCTTTCTTATTTTTATCTTTGCATCTGGCGTTGGTCTTACTATCTATTAAAAAATATAAATCATTCATCCTCTATTATTATTTATAAAATCATACATTTCCAAAAACAATTATATTTGATTAATATATGTAAATTCAAAACATAGGTGAAAGTATTTCCATTTAAGGTTAACAAACGATCCATATTTATTTCTTTCTCTTCTACTAGATCACGATTTTTTTATTGTCGAGCAGAATCTATTGCATATTAATTCCTACATCGGGAAGGTAGTCTCACGGTACTTTCTCGTACTTAAATGGTTCTTCGTGAATTAATCATCTGTTAAAAAAAGATAATGAATAAATACTAATATACATTTAATAGTTACAATAATTTATATTATTTCATGTATATAATTTTGTAACTGTTGCTAAGGTAAGTGTATATATATGTATATGTATATGTATATGTATATGTATATGTATATGTATATGTATATATAGATTCATCAGAAATCTTCACTACCTATTCAATTTCAACAAACGACATAATTAAAGAACTAATAGAAAAAGGTCACATTGTTTCTTAACATCATGAATATTAGTTCACGTATCACGTACTACTTACCAACTGTTATATTTTTCTATGTAGGATTAGAACCCAAACAAAACAAAAAGGAGATTTTCAATCTTGAAGTTCTAGGAAACATTAAAATGAACATTGATAAAAAAAATAAAAAGAAAATCTTAATCCAATGCACTCGTTACTGTACGGAGACTCCAAAACGTTTTACAGAATAAAATATGTTAAATGCTGCGGAAATTTTAAGTTGATTTGTCTGTGTTTAGCTTCCTTGTTTTCTTCAGTATTTGCCTCAGTGTGGAAATCTCACCAGTAGTTGATTTACCAGCTATACAACCCGTTTTGTATTCTCCAACTAACCTTTCTTAATACGGATTTAGGCGACTACAAAGAAGTGTGTTGAATATTGTATAAGTGCTGTTTAATAAAGTGATCCCTCCATAGTATAAGAAATAGAGAATGAGCAACGTAGTTGGGCATCAATTGGCAGTGAAAATGCTCGACTGAAGAAAACAAAGAGAATTAAAGCATGAGAGTGACCACTAGAAAAATCAAGGATGGAGTCGCTTAATTTGAATTCTTGTAAAAGATGGTGAAATATTGTCCACGCCTAAAGCAAGACAAGAATATTAAACAAATAAATTTAAATAAGTAGAAAATAAAAAAAACCAAAGAATGAAGTGTCTCTACTGGAAGTAATGATTGACGTATTGAAGTATTGTGAATAATTGAAACAGAGAGAGATTTTGCTTGAAGGAATAATAGTGTACAGTTTCTATTAAACTCAATGAGGGAATTACTATAGTAATTAACGCTAGGGAATGACCAGTGTAGTAGAATAAAGAATAAGCATTTAAAAGTTTTTAGCCTTTTGATATAAACACGAACAAGAGACGAATTTATACAGCAGTTTTGCGCAGTTATGATCTAGTACGAAATATTTAAATTTATATGATTTAGTTATTAGGGCTATTGATTATGTAGTTTAGAAAGGAACTACATTGTTAAACGTGTTTTATTATTTCATATGGTCAAGGGACCCCGAATGAAAAAACCACATTAATAGGGGGCGTTTTTAAGAAATGGGTGAATTTGTCCCTATGCACTAGGGTACATTTGGGTGAATTCATTGCACTTTTTCTACATATACATTTACAGAAAAGTTGTTCAAAATTAAATTACCTATCAAAATGTCACCTTTTAAAGTTAAAATAATTTTTTTTGTTAAAAAAATATATTCAAAAACGAAGCAAAAAACAGGTACACACGCAGTTTCTTTGGATGCCCCACTTTTTTTCACGATTATAAAGATATAGCTTTATATAAAAACATTTATCCTTCCTCTTTAAAATGACATTTTTTAGAAGTCTTTAGCATTTATAGTATCCGAGATACGATTTTTCAAAGTTGGCCACTCACACCATTTTTGGGCCATTTTCACTATATTTTCGTAAAAATTATTCTATGACTCTTTTCTACGCAGTTTTAATTATATGCAATGGTACATTAAATAGAAAGAAAAAATAATTACCTTTAAAATGGTCTGCTGCAGAAGGCTCTAGGGCTTATTTTAAGCAAGATACGGTTCTTCAAAATTTTCTACTTTTAACGATTTTTGCTATTTGCGGCAAAATATAAAAATTGAGTATGAAAGCTGTACTTTCCATCTTTAACAATTTTAATTTTTGCCGATAGGATACTCTGATCAAAAGATGTCGAATGTTTACCATCGAATTAATACAAATTTTATTTAAAACGTAATCACAACGTATTCAATGTATCAACGTAAGTTGGATTTAAATTTTACTACAGTTGGCCGAATACTTTTATTTTTATATAGATTGGAATATAGGAGCAAGCCTTAAATCAGGCAAACAACATATATTAATAAATTGCTATAAGTTTCAAAATTCACTATATATTTCTTAAGTTTTATTATTAAATGTGTCTTGGTATATATTTGTAAATGTTTTTAATTATTAATAACCATTAAATTTTACATAATTTAAAGTTTTGTATCGAAGTCGATACATTTTTGTATGTCAAAACTTTTTATTGATGGACTATAATCGGAGATACCGCTTGTTACTAAAATTTTCTTTACACCAATATATTATTCTCATGAAAAACCATCAAAAAAACCTGCATCTTTTTGCCACTTCGGCGAAATAGCCATTCTATTTCACCCAACAGCAATGATGCGAGACGGGACCGGTTTTCTCGCGCTCACACATGCACAGTGCGCATGCAGCATGCGCGAGTGGGAAAATTGGTTCCGTTTTACACAACACTGACAACCAAACAGTGCGTCACTTGTCATTCGAGGTTGTACATTCATACGAAAATATTTCTTGAGTGCAACTTATTGAATACAAATTTTGAATTGGATTTATTTTTGAATATTATTGTTTGAAAACTAATTGTAAATTAAAAATTAGTCATATCGACCTTAGTATTTACCAAGCGAGAAATTATTAAACAATCATTCATGAAACCTGATATTGACGGTAGGGTTTCAGTAGCTGTAAATTAGGTACGTTTTGTCATACGCTAGGAATGCATATTTCTAATGTTAAAGACGATGAGCTGTAACAATTGAGAACATATGTATTATCGGCACTTAATAGCAAGCATAAGGAGAAATGCAATGGGTTGAAAAAAACAAAGACAAAGTACGAGGCAAAATATAAAAACTGGCTAGACTCTGTTTTTATTATTTCTGACATTTCAATGAAAAATAATGCTTCTTCTACAGTTGCTGAGCAGACATCTATTTCATTACACGAGAAGTCTTATCCATTAAAAAGACTAGAAGTGACAACTAATAGTAAGATACATAACAACGATCTACTGAAATTTATTATGGCATGCCGCCATGCAACAAGAATTTTAGGACACAAAAATATAGTTGCAGTTATTAAAGACATTTTAAAAGATCCCAAAGTTGCAAAAAAATGATTTGTGTGCTAAGACTAGCAATTATTAAAACGACTCCTCTAAAAGGATTAACGTACTTGCTAGATCGAAATATGTCCAAAGACGATAACATTAGTAAGCGTTTGACCGTGTGGGCAAGAGGAGGGGATATTTTTCCAACGTATGCTGCAATTGCAACTGCAAAGGTGGAATGTAGATCGAAGTTTTTAAATGCTTAGCAATCCTTTGCAATCTCTATTAAACCACACGGCACAAAGAATTGTAAAATTATAAAAAGATGTAATCATCGAGAGCATAGAAAATAGTAAAACGGCAGAACTTGAAGCTGTTTTTAATTTGTTTATGGGGATTTGATGGACGTGCTGAGCATTCAGCAGACAAACAACGGTATGTAGATATGAGCATGGGCAATATTAACGATAAAAATGTTTTTACTACTACGCTTATACCGTTACGTCTATCAACTTCCTTAAACATTATATTGTGGAATATTAGAGCCTCACAATCTACAAGATTTTGCCGCCCTATCAATATTCAATATGAATCAAAAGAACACGTCTTGAATTAAAAGCAATACATTGAAAAACAAATTGATAAACTGGAACTATTGAAAATTATTTTAGATAATTCAGACATTAGAATCCACTTTTCATTTGCGAACATTAAAATGTGAAATAGAAATCTTTTTACCTAATTCAAAGTCTCTGCAGTACGGAATTAGTCCTTTGCATTGTTGGATTCGATTTTTGGAGTGTTGTCTGCGTATCTCGTTTAGACTGAATATTAAAGTATGACAGATGAGAGAACAGGATGCCAAAAATGAATATGCGAGATGAAAGAAGAGGTCCAAGCGATTTTTTGGAATAAATTAGGATTTAAAATAAATAAGCCAAAAGTAGATGGAAGTAGTATGAGTAAGGATGGTAACACTGTTCGAAAAGCATTTGAAGATCCAAAACTATTGTTTTCGGATTATCTTGGACTAGACTATACTTTTGTTTTTAATTTAAAAACCATTTTAATTGCTTTGTATTGCAACTTTTCGTTAAATAGCATTCTTTTTAACAATCGCTTCCTCGACACGGCTAGAATTTACGTATCGCATTACTCAACGTATTCCTTGCCAACATTCGTCCATACGTTCTTATTCACGGCGCTCAGATAATTAAAAATAGCATATTGCCAGTAAGAGTGTTTGGTAAGAGGAATCTTCTGAAGCCCGGAATAAGCATACAAATCATATAAAAATGACCATTGTAGAAAACACAAATGTACAGGAAATCTACATGACATGTTTTGTAGATTAATGGACACATAAGATCCTATTGTATCTTCTAGTCTTCATTTGCGAATTTATAAAAATAAGATATTCCAACTTCCCACAGAAGTTCAAGATCTACTTCTTGTACCTGAAATAAATACAAGATAAAATATGGATCATGACAAAAAGAAATAAGAAGACATGACTGAAATTCCAGAAATATTCTCATCATTACAAATGGACGAAGTTGTGTTGTCGAAGGAAGAAGGAGGAATAAAACGTAATTTCATAAAATATTAATAATTAAACAAAATTAAATTAAAATAATTTTTAACTTTCACCAAACGTCATTTTAAAGAAGAAGGATAATAGTTTTTTTCTGTAAAGCAATATCTATACCTATACTTTCGTGGAAACAATTTATGGGGTAAGAACGAAAAATCGTTTGCGATCCTGTTTTTTTGCTTTTTTTTAAATATATTTATGCCAAAAAAACATATTTATGCCATATTTTTGACTTTAAAAAATTTTTGAACAACTTTCTGTAGATGTATATGTACGAAAACTGCATGGAATTCACCCAAATGCACCATAGTTCATAGTGACAAATTCATCCATTTCTCAAAAACGCATCCCTTTAAACGGTAGTACTCCGCGGTTTTTTCATAATTGGGGGTCCATTGATTATATGAAACAATAAAACCCCTTTAACGTTGTAGTTCTTTTTAGCCCTATTTTTTTAAAGATAATTAATAGTCTATATTACCTCAGTAGATAGACAGTGTTAGTTCTGGAGCAGAAGTGACCTGTCACTATAGGCCACGCCCCCCTAGTGACGTAGGAACGTCCCTCGTGTCTCAAGGCCTCGCCCCTTACAAATGGTGTCATAGGAACGTCCCATCGTGACGTTAGAACATATCCTCGACCAATGGCGGCACAGAAACGCCCCACTCGTGACGTTAGAACATATCCTCGGCCAATGGTGACATAGGATCGTCCCCTCGTGACGTTGGAACCTATCCTCGACCAATGGTGAATCAGAAACGCAACACTCGTGACGTTAGAACGTATCCTCGACCAATGGTGACACAAAAACACCCTACTCGTGACGTTGGGACGTATCTATGTCCAATAGCGGCATCATGACATCGAATTCAGTTCATCCTCGTGTCTCAACGACCAATGGTGACTTAGGAACGCCCCCATTGGGTACGTGTGCATCGACGTTCAATGAGAACGATGTACATCGACCAATTGTGGAGGCGTATCACGAAAAGACACCCAAACGCCCCCCCATTCCCCAATAATAACGAAGATACGCCTCAACGTACACCAATGAGAACGACTGGTGGAGACGTTCCACAATATTAACGAAAAGACACCCAAACGCCCCCCCCCCCATTCCCCCAAGAATAACGAAGATACGCCTCGACAAGCACCAATGGCGACAGCCGAAAAGAAGACGAATTGACAGCCGAAAAGAAAAAGACGAATTAACGTTGACAGACAAAGAGAAGAAGTGTGTAATTTTTAATCAACCTCGTATATATTTTATAGACGATGATTAGAACTTTTAAATTTTCTCAATTTATATTTTACGAGTAACCTCGTATATATAATTAAAACCAGCGGATATGCATTTCCTTTTTCTCACACGGTCGCCGGAAACACGTGCAAAAATTGTTCAAGAATCAGCTTGTTAGTCATAGAATGATGCCACCGGACGTAATATGACGCGAAATATTGCGTATAATTATATATGCAAGGTTAATCGGCGACATTCCTTTTTAACATTTTCTCACAGTTCGGCGTTTTCACAGTCGAGAATATCTGGTGCAAGTGTAACAAGAATGAGCTTGCAGTTCTCGCAAATTTCCGGTCGAGTTACTTCATACCAGCCTGCCTATTTAATGAACGAATACATTTTGTACTTCCATTCTGCAGTCAACATTTGCGAAAGCAACAGTGGTCGTTTGTGCTACAAGAAGCTTAGTGGTAACGTGTTCGTTTTGTGTTTGTGCTACAAATAAAAATTAAAAAGTAAGTACTATTTTATATACTATAGAGGGCTCGTATTTGATTTTATACACCATCATTCCAAGTTTGTCATATTGTTCATTTATTTCTGCATTATTTAAAACATGCAATATTATTTGTAAACATGTTTAATTTTCTCGTTTTTAAAATGGAACAGTGCATTCCACAAATAATAAAGTTTTTGTGGATTCAAAAATAGAGACATACAAAAAATGTTATAAAATTTTGATTTTATACAACATCTGTTATCCATAATTTTTTCTAAGTTTGTCATATTGTTTATTAATTTCTGTATTATTTAAAACATGCAATATTATTTGTCAATATGTTTAATTTTCTCGTTTTTAAAGTAGAACAGTGCATTTCACAGATAATAAAGTAAATGTTGATTAAAAAATAGAAGCACGCAAAAAAATATTTCGATGGTAAATTAAGACAATTTATATTGTTGCAGATGGATCTAATAAAAATTAATGCATCATCTTTGGTTGCAGAACGCAAAGCAATAAAAAAATTGGTAGATTTGCCAATTGGGATACCCTTTCCAATTCACTCAGGAAAAGTGGTAAACACAAAATTTGGGGAAGTAGTTCCACTAGATTTAGGTACTGAAGTCGTGTTGTGAATTATACACTGCGAGAAGCGATTATTTGGTTAAAACACATCAAGAGACATTTGACTTTGTTTACTTAAGCGATTCGGTGTGGTGACTTGGAATTAGCTAAGTTACGACAACTACAGACAACCGCAGGTCATTTAAAGACAATTACATTGGAAATTAAAAATTTCGGTCTTCGCGTGGGTGGCAATAAACATCGTAGAATTAAATGGGAAGATGTAAATTCCGTATTTTCGAGTAGAGTCAGAACGGGTATAATTATTAATTTAGGACACAAATATTTAATGCAATTTTTCGGGGACTGTTATAAGTTATTTAAAGTTCGAGTTAAAAACATCTTAAAAAATTAAATATAAAATGTAATATGACATGATATGGAGAATTTATTAGAAAATCAAATCAAACAGCATTTCAACACCAAAACTGCTGTCCTGGACGTAGGAAAGGACTTAGTTTTATGGTTTCATAGAAACGTAGTCGATAAATTAATGACCAAGCCATCAGAATTTGAAGAAAAGGGATCAGGGTGGGCTTTGAAAAAAATAGTTTCTTTAGAAGTCAATATAAATAAATATGAAGTGGGAAATGGAGCTTCGTCGATCAGTAGACTACCAGAACCAATCCAAAAGAAGCATGCATGTATTAATATCAAAAACGATTATGAAGCATGCTTTTTTGGAGCATAGTTTCGGAGATTTATCCAGCTAAATGCAGTTCAGATCGTACTTCTTCATATCCACATTATGCGACTGTCTTAAATATCGATGGGCTAGAGACACCTATGAGTATGAAGGGTATTTCAAAATTTGAAAAGTTAAATAACATTTCTGTAAACGTTTACGGGTTAGAAATGAATGTTGCTAAAGAGAGAACATTTTGCATAACAACACCGGTAAGGCTATGCAAAACCAAATTAACTAAACATGTAAATTTATTGATTGTGCAGGATAAATATTTTCCAAAATTGAATGACTACGAAGCACCTATGGCTCACGATGAATCTGTAAAAATTAAATATCATTATTGTATGATTAAAGATATGTCTCGACTCATGTCTAGTCAGTTGAGTAAGAATCGTAATAAAATTTTTTTATGTGACAGGTGTTTGAATTATTTTAGCAGTTTTGACAGATTTAACGATCATGCAAAATATTGTGAGAAAATCAATGAATGTAAAGTTTCGTTTCCATCATATCAAAATGTGGAATTTAAAAATCATATTGTATAAACAAATGACTCCTTTTGTCGTCTATGCTGATTTTGAGTCAATGTTGCACAAAGGTAAAAACAGTCCGTTAAAATGCAAAACAATTAAATATCAGCAGCATAAGGCCTTTATTGCAGGTTATTACGTAAAATGTTCTTACGATGAATCTCTGTCGTTTTACCGAAGTTAAGCAGATAAAGATTGCATGGAGTGGTTGGTCAAGGAAATGTCTGAGTTAGCGGCATTTGTGCAAGGAAAAATTAAAGCTATTGTACCTATGATTGCTACACCCAGTTTTAATGATGCATCTAATTGTCACATTTGCGAAAAAACGTTTTCAGATAAGGATGTAATTGTTCGTGATCATGATCATTTTACTGGAGATTTCAGAGGATTCGCACACCAAGTGTGCAATTTAAATTTCAAAAAACTTTTCGTTATCCCAATTTTTTTTCATAATCTCAGTGGTTACGATTCACATATGATGATTAGAGATCTAGCGAAAAAGGGTAGAATCAGCCTACTATCAATAAACAAAGAAAAGTATATTTCATTTACAATAAACGATTCCGAATCCAGCATAAGGCTGAGATTTGTTGATTCGCTGAGATTTTTAAATTCGTCATTGGACAAGTTGGCTGCCACATTACAACTTGAGGATTTAAGATATTTAGCTGGTGAATTTCCAAACGCGAGTACCGAACAAATGGAATTATTGAAAAGAAAAGGCATATTTCCATACGAATATATTGATTCTTTCAATAAATTGAATGAAACACAACTATCATTAATTGATAAACTTTACCACTCATTACCAGGTGAACACATCTCCAAAAATATGTATATGTATCATCATGCACAAACAGTTTGGCATTCGTTCGGTATTAAAAATATTTTGGAATATAGCATGTTGTACATGAAGACAGATATTATGTTACTGACATGCATCTTTTGAAAATTTTCGACAAAAATGTCGAGCTACATAAGGTCTTGATTCTGCTTAGTACTATACCATGCCAGGGTTTTCATGGGATGCAATGCTCAAGTATACAGGATGTAAACTTGAATTGCTGCGGGATATCGATAAAATCAAGTTTATTGAGAAAGCTATCCGAGGTGGTATAAGTCAAGTAAGTAACCGATACTCTGAGGCTAATAACAAATACATGCATAATTATGATCCATTAAAGCCTAGTAAATATAAAACGATGGAAAACATTAGGAAACGTCGCATAAATAAAGCTAGTAGCAAAATGGGATGGAAGATATGGTGCAAAAAATTTAATTGCTAGTCCACGATTTCATAATAGAACAGTATTTGATGAAAATCTAATGGCGATCGAACTTAACAAAACAGAGCTTATTTTCAACAAAGCATTGTACATCGGCATGTCTATTTTAGATATATCCAAAGTATGTATGTACGATTTTCATTATAAGTTTATGTTGCCATATATGGGAGTTGAAAATTGTAAGCTGATGTATGTGGACACTGTCAATTTTATATATGAAATAAAATGTGATGACATTTACAGAGATGTTATTAAAGCAAATTTATCTAAATTCGATACATTAGACTATTGTGAGAATAATATTTATGAAATACCTCAAGTCAACCAAACAGTTCTCGGAATGATGAAAGATAAGACAAACGGTCGCAATATGACTCATTTTGTTGGACTTAGATCTAAAATGTATTCGTTAAAGATCAGTACGACGGACGAGGATCGAAAGGCATTGTGAGATAAATACAAGAATAATATGGATGATGCAAATATTGAAAGAATTCTAAATAATAATTTAGGTGTCACAAAAAAATCTAGGGGGTTAAATATTCAACGGTAAAACATGACATTAGTTTCGATGATTATCTTAAGTGTTTAAACGAATTTTCAACTAAAAGCGTCTCTCAATCAACGATTCGTTTCTACGCCCATGTTTACAATAACACAAGAAAAAATTGCATTAAGTCCGTACCATGATAAACGTTACTTGCAACAAAATTCTCATGACACGTTACCTTGGGGTCATTATGAAACCACAATGATTGAGTAAAACAATAAACAAATTAATAAATGAAAACATAGCCAACTTTTACAATTTTCACTGTTAACTGAAAACCTATGTATTCAACACAATCTTGTAAAATAAATGCTGTAATTACATGTTTATTTTTAAATAAAAATAAATTAAATTAAAAAGTATTTTATTCCTGTAAAATAATAAAAGACAAGCGTTGAAAAAACGAATGTTTTTAATTGTTTTTTTTTTTCACTTTATCAAATAATTTTATAACCTTAATACGAATAGCAATAAAAGACATGTTTAGATACATACTATTTTATTTATTAACAATTATCCAAATCATTTACAACTTTAATTTTATAATACCATATAAATTCTCTCAAAGCTTGACTTAACAAAATATCTGGAGAAATTTCACAAAATGCAGATAAAGCTTCAAGCGGCCCATATAAACTAGTACTAGTATAAAAATTTTGTTGAAAGAAATATACAACGTTTCTATAATATAAAAAAAACTGCAAATTGTTTAATAATGATACACGATGAGACACTAAATCGATGTTTGCTCTCAGGATCTGTCTTACATCATCTTCATTTAAATAAAATTCGATTCCATATTTCTTGATGTCACGAACTTTACATTTTCCAGTACCAGTTGTCTTAGTTTGCAGAAATCGCCTCACTCAAATTCGATTGGATTATACTCATCGGCATAGGTCGGCAAAGGTGGTATGAAAAATGTATCCATAATTTTTATAAACATCTCAATTAGGGCGGTCCATTCGAATGGATTTAAACTTATTCTTGTAAATTTACCATGTTGACAAAAAATAATGGCTGGAGAAAACTGTCTGGCAGGAAATAGACCAATTTTTATGTGAAAACATTCCATTGGATAGGTAGTTTCCAATAAATAATATGGTTCATTCTTCGTAGCCTCTTCGAATCTTGCTAAAACTCTATTTAGTTCAGTATCATAATCATTTTCTGATGAATCATCAATTACTACCATATCACTTGATGAACCATAACCACTATCTTGAGAACTCATATTGATGAAATGACAGGAACAACTGAGAGATAATCTAACTGTTATGTTTGCTATCCAATCCTAACCATTGAACGTACATCTTATTTCCGCGTCTGCGCAGTACTTTTTAAACTAAATAAATGTCAGGATTAGCCGTTTTTTGCAATTCTGCGTAGAATGCTCCTCTGATAAGCGCTCCAGTCATATCTTCAATCAAGTATGTTGTAGGATTCGTTATTTTAATTTCAACTATTTTAAATAATTCAGTTGTTCAATTCGGCTTATATCCTTTATCAAAAACATGTTTACCTTTTACTAATACGAACTACATCACCAACTTTCAATTTTTGTGGACCAGCGATTTTCAAGTGAGTGTAATATTTTCGTAAAATATCTTTTTCGTTGGATTTATTAACGTCAACAGGTCTAAGTCGAATTTTGCTATATTTCGTGTTATTGTACTCTTCGGTGATTTGAGGTGAGATATCAATCCATTTGTAAGTACCATTAAGACTGAAATACTTGTAAAGTTTTTCCTTAAATGTACGAATAAATCGTTCACAAATAGCTGCTTTTTTAACACTAAAGGTATTATAGTGATTAATACCATGCTTTTTCATGAGATTTTGAAACTTGGAATTGAAAAATTCTGTACCTTGGTCTGTCTGTAAATTTATCGGACATCGTTGAGTATGAGCACGAATGTCCGAAAATGTTCGAATAATTTCCTCCCCTGTTTTCATCTTTAATGGTCGAGTCCACACAAACTTTGAAAAACAATTAATTACAACGAGAATCAGCTTGTGTTGTTTATTTTGATTAACATACGAACGCATTTCAGCAAGATTTATTTGCCATAAATCGTCTAATCCTTTGATGATTGTTCGACGACGAGGATAATTGTTTCGTGCTTGCTTATGTAGCTCGTTAACTAGTTGTATCTTCTCTTTGGAATATGCCACGTCTACCTTTTAACGCTTTAACTCTGTGGACTAAAGGGTGTAAATATGTGTTAAATACAGCAAGTGAGTCTTGTATTTCTTTTACTGCTGCAGATAAACGTTCATCCAGCTCGAACAAAGTCTTTGACAGATCTGATACTCTACCATCTAATAAAGATCTCATATCTGATTCGTTTCATCTTTTTTAGATCGGACATCTTCACTCTTTCAAACCTTTTTATCTTCTAACGCTTTAAGTCATTGTTTCTAGTCTTTATATGATGCTATTATTTTCAATGTATTCTTCTATTACCTTAAGACGATTGTCTAAATCATGTGAATTAAGATCCATTATTTTAATTTTTTTTATTTCCAACGTTTTCAGCATATTTTGTGCACTTTGGTAAGCAGCATCTGTAATGTTCTTCTTTATTTCACATTTAAATATATCTAAATCATTTTTAAAGTCATGTACTTGTTTTGTTAAATAAGAAATTTTCAAACGAACCATTTTATTGTCAGATAACTCATTTTTTTATTAAAATTGCTTTCAGTCTTGCTGATGGAGTTTAAGATTTTTTGTTCAAGTTGAGTAACGTTTGTAATATATTCTTTGCGTATCAAATTAAACTCTTTTCTTACAAAATTTTTTACGTGAACAATGCGGTCATCTACATATTTCTTGTTGGAAAGATGTATGCCTGCTACAGGAGGATCCCGTTTAATGTCTTTATTTACTGCATGTACATAAATCCTTAACAATCACGATTTTGTCCGTATTTGTCCTTCCAACATTCGGAACAAAATTGTTTTAATTGGTCAAATGTCATATCCGGTAAGACGTGATCCTCAAAGACGTGTTTTAAATTGAGCTCGTCCTGCTTAAACAATACAATAAGGTTAGCATTATCACGTAGGAGTTGTTTGCCTGCTCGACTGTACGATTGACATAGGTATGCACAATCGATATTTTTATGTCTACCCATACAGTAATATTCACGTATTGTTTGTTGCGGATCCGTTGATACGTCATCAAAAATAAAAATAGAATTTGGTTTAGCTTCACCAGGACTTATTACGTCATCATTGTCTTTAAATGGAAAATAACCCACCTCTTCCACAGATATCAACACTTCCTTCAAAAATTGATACTTGGGTTGAAACAACGACTTTGAATAAACGTAAACATTTTTGAATTTAGCGCCATTCAGGTCAAACAGTAATGCCAACATCACGTTAGTTTTTCCACACCCACTTGGACCAGATATGATTGCACGAAAAGAATGTGGTAGCAATGCACCATGTTTACTGCTTCTTGTCACGTTATCGACAAAATCCAAGTTTTTTACTGATAGTATCTTTTCTTGTTGAATGAACTTCATCTTGTGATTGAGATGTATTTTGTACACACGGTTATATATAAAGACATTTTGGAAAAGGCGGTTCATTTCAATGTTGGTCGTTCAAGGTGAAGGAGTGCTGAATTCTCTAATCAACAGTCTACCGTTTGAATTGCATACTCCTGGTTATCAATATCTAGGACCTGGAACTAAATTACAGAAATGTCTAGCTCGTGGAGATCCGGGGATAAATCAGTTAGATCGAGCTGCGGGAGATCACGATATCGCATATTCCCAGAGCAAATCATTGAAAGATCGGCATAAAGCAGATTGGGTCTTGATAAACAAAGCGTGGGAACGAGTTAAAGCAAAAGACGCATCTTTGGGTGAAAAAGCTACTGCCTGGTTGACTACAACAGCAATGAAATCGAAACGACAACTGAGTATTGGTATGAAACGTAAAGGTAAAGATGTTGGTTCGTTTTTAAGCGACATGTGCTACAACCAATTATCAAAACGTTGAAACGTGCTCCTCCTTCACCAAATCTGCGTAAATTAGCCCTACTTGCACTTTCAGCAGCTAGAACGCCCGTTAAGAATGTAGGTGGGAAGAAGAATGTACGAGTTCCAAGAATAATTCCATTCGAACCAAAATCTGGTGGTATTTTACCTTTAATCCCAATCTTTGCAGGTCTATCAGCTCTCAGCGGTTTGGCAGGGGGCGCAAGCGCAATTGCCAAGATTGTAATTGATTCAAAGAATGCTCAAAATAAACTAGAAGAGTATAAACGTCACAATAAAGCAATGGAACATCTAGGCAAAGGATTATACCTACGAAAAAACGTCAAAGGTGGCTTTGGATTATATTTAAAAAAAGTCAAAAAACTCCCGCTAAAGCTACCTAATAAACCTTTAACCAACGTTGACTTGAATAAATTTGCTAAACAATTAAAAATACCAAATTTTCGTGGCGGGTTTATGCGAGATAATTTACCACATATCCCTCGTAAATATGAATATGCTATTATTAATTCATGATATTTCCAAGAACCCCGGTACACACTGGGTAGCTTACCGAAAGATAAACAGCGATATAGAATACTTTGATTCATATAGTTGCTTGAAACCATCGCGAGAACTAGTATCATATTTGAGTGGTTAACGAATTTTCTATAATAACGATTAATATTAAAGTTATAACCAAATTAACTGTGGACATCTGTTTAAAGTTTCTCTACAATGGAACTATCTAACGACATCTTGAGAAGTGCCATTTGCATTTTTATGGAAAATATAACGAGCGTTGTTTGGTATGAACTACCTCAAGATATTCGTTGCGCACTAGAAGATCATTTACCCTGCAAGAAAGACTATGATAAACATGAATGGAGTGATGTTTGCGGCATTTATATGGAAAGTAAATGTGTATATTGTGAAGTGCCATATTATGAGAACAATAAAACAAAAACATGTAACAGTATAAGAAAAATAAAGAAATTTTTAACATATTTTGGTATTTAACTTACTACACCTTTTACCTTTTATCAGTCATGTATCGATTGTTGACCTTGACGAGTACTACAAACGAGTTTTCATTTACTCCTCAAGTGCCTCTTGTGCTTAATCTGTTGCGACAGTATTATGTAGCAGTGTTGGGATTTCATACATTTAATTCAATTCCAAACATCGATGGTGAAAAGTTTTATTTCTTTAAGCAAAATGATCGTACAAAGCTGAGTAATATTGAAATTCCATCCGGATGCTATGAAATTACTGATATCGAATCGTACATTCGGAATGAATTTTTTCCTCTTTTCGACATTTACCAAAAACCTCTGTTTGACGATACTATTAGAAAAGAAGACTTTCGGACATATACACCTTACATCAAGTCATTTAATAATAGCGACGTTGTCGAGTTTATAATCAACCAATCAGATGCATTTTTTGCGATACACGAAACACTTTTGGAAATTAAAGGAAGTATAAAGAAAGTGGGTAATGGAACTGCTTCTCTTGCACCGAATGTTGGAGCCTTCTTGTTTGATACATGTACATATATCCAAAGTTAATACGATATAGAAATAGTTCGAGATCCAGGGCGTAGTTAGCACTATTCGCAGCTTGTTATGTTATACTTCTGAAGATTCCAAGTTTCTCAGTACTGCAGGATGGAACTATCCGAATAATTCACATTTATCTGGGGACAGCTTTAGTTTACTGATTCCGATAAAACATATTTTTAACATTTTCAACGATTACAATAAACTAACCTATGGTCGTCAAGTGTTTCGATTTGTTCGAGCACGTAATGATAGAGACTGTATTTTAGTGGAAGAACCTAATGCCACAACAACAGCAACAGTATCTCTAACTGTTACTAGCATTGAACTCAAGGTGAAGCATGTCTTTCCCAATTATGATGTGAAATTTGAATTAATGACTCCAATTAAGAATAATACACCGATAACTATACCTTTCCGTAAATGGGAGCTCAATGAACTACCTCCACTTACGGCAGGATCTCGACGTGAGATATGGAGTGTAAAAACAACTTCAGCTATTGAACGTCCACGCTATGTCATTCTAGCTTTTGAAACTTCTAAATGAGATGACATTCACGCCAATCCAACGTTATTCGATAACATTAGAATGTCAAGCATACGAGTGGTTATTAATGGGGAATATTGGCCTAACGAGATAATGCAATTAGATTTTAATAAAAATGACTATGCTATAGCTCACTACAACTATACCGAATTCTTTTCCAGTTATGCTCATTCGTCAACAAAACATCCCATCTTGGATTATCAGGCATTCAAAAAATATGCCTTACTTGTTTTTGACTGTTCCAAGCAGAATGATACATCACTCAGATCGGGAACCGTTGATGTTAATTTGGAAATCGAAGAAGATGAAGGTTTTCCGGCAGGCACTCGAGCGTGCTGTTTAATTGTTCACGACAGTCTACGCGAATACTTTCCTCTAACTGAAGTTGTCAAAAATATCATTTACAAAGATTAAATAAGTTGAATGAAGTGTTAGTAGCAGACAAGAAGTCATCATGAGAGTAGCGTTCGTAGACATCCAGGGATTCACCGTAAATGGGTGGTTCGTACCCAAAGAACTAAGTATGGAAATTGGTTTTAAACATTGTCATTATATATTTAAACCTCCACAACCGTTTGCTACATTGAGTAATCAAGATAAGGAGACTGCTGCGTACTTGGAGAAAAACGTGCATGGTCTTTGGTATTCTAATGGAGATGTTGAATATTCCAAAATAAATGAAATACTGGAATCTAAGTATGTTGTATGCTGCCGACTATATCTACGTTCGCGGAGAACAAAAAGCAGATTTTTTAAAACAGAAGTGTCACATGATTGGCGTATTTCCCATAATTATCGATGTTTGCAAGTATGATGGTACACCGTGTGCAACAGGAAAATTTGTTGCAGATTCAAATGCTTGTCACACAACTGGATTATTTTCCTGCACTTCGATAAGTGTGGATCGCCTCCGCCAATGGTTTTATGAAAAGATATTACCTATGTAAATTGGATTTTTTTAAATAAAAGATTAAAAGTTTTGTTTCAGTTTTATTTTAACACTTTTCCTTTTTTACATAATTATTTTAATGCAAGATGATTCGCATTTGCGATTTACAAAAAATTTTATAATGATATTAATCGTCAGAAATACATTCATTACTAATATGATTGTTAGCAGTAAAATCGATGAACCATATTGAGCGATGATACCATTATTAGTTTTACACCATTTTGAATCACTTTCGGTGTTATTTGGGGATATTAGCCTAATCTTGTAGAATGCTCCTCCTGACTTTGGTATTGCTTTGAAAAATACTGGAAGCTGTCCATAATTCACCACTTCATGATCCATTAGAGTCCATTCAGTTTGATTACAATCAGTTTTTACATCATTAAAACATATCGCCATGTTCTTAACATTGTTTGGAACGTTTGTATAAAGGACATTGTTAACAATAGCTGTGACAATCATGAATGATATTGTCAGTTGATACATCTTGTCGGCTGAATTCTTTTTAATGGGTATTGTGTTTTTGGTAGTTTTCTATCAGACAAATGAAACTCTGCAAATCGTTTTTCAATTTTCGTTATATCTTCGTACCACTGTATATCCACCTTCAACTTTTGTATTTTTTTGCAAAACTCTTCTAATCTGCACTGTACGAGCGCCATCAGTGAATAAATGACTTTCATTTAAACCCCAATATACATAATATTCTCGATAATCCCAACTGCTATGGTATTATTCTAACCTAATTATTTGGTTATAATGTTTTACAAATCCAATAAATAATATTTGTTGTACACAAAACTTTTTCGTTGCACCCCGTATACATAAATATACATTTACTTTACGGAATGTCGCCGATTAACATACGCAATAATTCGCGTCATATTACATCCGGTGGCATCATTATATGACTAACAAGCTGATTCTTGAAAAATTGTTGCACATGTTTCCGGCGACCGTGTGAGAAATGTTAAAAGGAAAAGCACATCCATTGAGTCACTGGTTGTGAATGCATACATTCTCTCGCGTTATATTATTGTTCCCAGGGATGTAGAATGTATACGTTGGAATTTATAAAGATTTCCAAGTTTAATTATATATACGAGGTTACGAGGTAAAATATAAATTGAAAAATAAACTAATTTTTGCTATTACGCTGTTCGTTGTGGATAAAATATATACGAGGTTGATTAAAAATTACTCGTAAAATATAAATTGAGAAAATTTAAAACGCTAATCATCGTCTATAAAATATATATGAGGTTGATTAAAAATTACACACTTCTTTTCTTTGTCTGTCAACGTTAATTCGTCTTCTTCTTTCCGACTGCCAATTCGTCTTCTTTTCGGCTGTCGCCATTGGTGTTCGTCGAGCTGTATCTTCGTTATTATTGGAGAAATGGGGGGGGGGCGTTTGGGTGTCTTTTCATTAATATTGTGGAACGTCTCCACCAGTCGTTCTCATTGGTGTACGTTGACGCGTATCTTCGTTACTATTGAGGAATGGAAGGGCGTTTGGGTGTCTTTTCGTGATACGCCTCCACCATTGGTCGATGTATGTCGTTTTCATTGAACCTTGATGCACACGTTCCCATTGGGGGCGTTCCTATGTCACCATTGGTCGGTGAGACATGAGGATGAACTAAATTCAAATTCATGATGACGCTATTGGACATAGATACGCTCCAACGTCACGAGTAGGGTGTTTTTGTGTCATCGTTGGTCGAGGATACGTTCTAACGTCACGAGTGTTGCGTTTCTGTATCACCATTGGTCGGCTATAGGTTCCAACGTCACGAGGGGACGTTCCTATGCCACCATTGGTCAGGCGTTTACTCAGGCGTTTACTTGGAGGTGTTTCTGTGTCACCATTGGTCAACGATATGTTCTAACGTCACGAGGGGACGATCCTGTGTCAACATTGTCCGAGGATATGTTCTAACGTCACGAGTGGGGCGTTTCTGTGTCGCCATTGGTCGAGGATATGTTCTAACGTCACGAGTGGGGCGATTCTGTGTCACCATTGGTCGACGATATGTTCTAAGGTCACGTGGGGACGTTCCTATGGCAGCATTGGTCGAGGATATCTTCTAACGTCACGAGTGGGGACGTTCCTATGTCACCATTGGTCAGGCGTTTACTTGGAGTCGTTCCTATGACACCATTGATCGAGGGGCGTACCTGCGTCACCATTGGCTGGGGGCGTGGCATTGAGACACGAGGGACGTTCCTACGTCACCAGGTGTCGTGGCCTAGAGAGACAGGTCACTTTCGCTCCAGAACTAACACTGTCTATCTACTTACCTCACACAATTGAGAATTCTCACGTTTTTAATTATGTTATATTAAGTGTAATTAATATACCGGTTTCAATAATTTCCGGTTTCCAATAATTCAGCCGGTTGTATATCGGCTGAATTATTGGAGATAATTCAAAGAGGTATATTTTGCTTAGAGTAATAATAGTGTATAGTTTCTATTAAACTCCAATGAGTAGTTCACTATAATGTACTACCATACGTTGCTAATGAAGAACCGGTGTATTAGACTAAGAAATACGCATAGTTTTTAGTCTTTTTATTTAAATACTAACAAGAGACGAATTTATCTAGTAGTTTTGCTCAGTTATGATCTAGTATTATTTGAATCGATATGATTAAGTTATTACCACATAAAATGGTTCTCACAACGTTTTTAAATGGGTTATATTACGTGTAATTTATTTGCTGGTCTTGGAATTATTGTGAATAATTGAAATATAAATTTTACTTGTTACGGTAATAGGATCGGATTTGCTTAGCAACCTACTAAGCGAGTGGAAAACGGTCAGTTAATATGTGACGCAGGCACTAATAAAATTAATAATTTTATTTTAATTTAAAGTTAGAGATTTAAAATTAGAATATTTTAATAGTTTTATAGTTTGACGAAGAAATACTGTGTTGTAAATTTTCACAACAATGCCTTTTGTTTTTGTATACATGTGTTAAAATACTGCTTTTTCATTCATTTGGAATTTGAGCCCTTGTTTCATAAAAATATACACACAGGCAACATTTTTCTGTTCCCCTCCCCAGGGATATCATATGGTGTAACTGTTTTATCCTAATTTTTTTTTGTAGTGCTTAAGCATCTTCTTTGTTTGATAGTCTCACGACCATTGCTGTTAATGTATCTGTTAGTTCAACTGGTTTTCTATAAAATTCTTTATTTTTTATATTGTCCAAGTTTTTTTTACGCACTTTGACATCCTCTTATAGCCACGACCAGCTATTTCTTCTTGGGTTGCCGATCAACATTCGTCATGGAATTCTCAACATTTGTCTGTATATATACATCTCAAAGGCATCTATATTTTTTTCTATTTCATAGTCCATTGTCCAACTTTCACAGCCATACAGTAAGGCAGAAAAAACGTAACATCTGATCATTCGGATTCTAAGCTCCAGACCAGCTACTGACAAATGTATAACTGGCATGCAAGTAGCTGGCTTGCCAGTAGATTGTAATCATTTTGATCTTTCCTGCAAATAGGGTGCTGTGAAATACAATGCGAGTACGTGAAGAGTGCAATTGGCATGTGTAAACGTACACGATAACTACCAGCGTGCCAGTCGCTGTAAATTGTTGAGTGTAGTAAGCTTCGCAATTTTTGCAATAACTGCTACCTCTGTAAGCTGCTAGCATGCCAGTTACTCGCAAAAGTATTTCAGTTATGCCAGAAAGTGACTTACATGCCAACAACTGATATGCAAGTTACTTTACCAATTTACTGGCATGTGTATTCGTGTTAGTACATCGAATTAAAAAACTGGCCAGACTAACTAAAGTTTAAAACCAATTATAATGTAGATTACCAAATATAATGCAGATAACCAATTAAAAGGTACATTGTCATCAGCTTTGTGGCCAGCAGAAGTAAAGGAATCAAACTCACAAATTTTATTCTTGGCAAGTAATTTTAAAAATTTTGAAATTTTATGCATGATTTTTCTTCGTGCTTTAGAAAGCGGGCGATCCACTGTCCAGATTTGAATATTAGCTTGTTCACTACTGTATATCTCATTTTCACTTGCCTTGGTTGGCAATCAAGAAAAATCTTCTTTATTTTATTTCGATTGCCTTTGTCTATGTATTGCATACATGTTTAAGTCTATTAATTGTTTGAAGCACTGGTCCATTGCTGAAAAAACTTAAATCGCCTACCTTCACCAATTTTGCATTTTAATTGTAAGATTTCCTGTTGATTTTCTTGGATGGTTATTTTCAGTGCCTTAACTGTTTCTTCATATTCGTGGCTTTTATTTGGTGTTTGCCGTTTGTTATCCTTGTTATTTTTTTTTTTTTTTTTCTGTTAAATTCGTCAGTTGTAATTCTTGGTTTAGTGTTCACTCCTCTTACCTGATTTGATTATTTTCTGTTTCTTTTTAAGCGTGTTCTTCATCGCCTTCTAAATCTACATCTAGTACCCTGTATAAAGTAGAACTTACCTCCATGGTACTGCTTTTTGTCGGGTCCGCGAGTAATACCTTTTTGCTTAAATGCAATATTATGCGTTTAAGCATAATAATTTTGCAATGCCTAAACTGCTTTGATTGTTTATGTCGTAATTATCTTTCTAGGCCACTAGTGGTATAGCGGCTTAAATATCTTGAACATACTGCCGATCCCGTCTTCGAGAGGGCATTAGAGGGTCCGCACTCTCCATTACAAAGTACCGTTAATTCTCCTTTAACGTAACGCTTACTGAATAACACTAAGTTGGAAATCGAGTTGCTGGTACGGTTGATCCTTGCGTACTACTACTACACTTTGAGTACCAAAACTAGGAGAGCCATTTTAATATTTCCGGTTAATATACTTTTCAGGGTGCTTTTTTAAACAGGAGTTAAAAAAGTGTGTCCTTGCTGAAATTATAAATTATAATCTTTATATATTTAATTTTTAATATGTATATATTAAATTTTTAATATGTAAATATTTTTAATATTTTTAATTAATCTTGTTAGATTAGTTCCGATATTAATTTTACTGCCATATCAGAGTACGTAAAATGTACATTTCAGACACTTGAGACAAGTATTGAGAGTAGTTATACGATAGTGTTTCCGAAATTTTAATAAAGTATTTATATAGAAAGTACTATTGGACAAACGAATTATACCTCTTAAGATCTTTGGCCCACCTTGTATGTACAGATGCCATCAGGTGTGGCAACGTACACTATTAAATTGCACGGCTTGAACTTTCAAGACCCCGATCATTTTTTACTTTTATCTCGGCAGAACGATGCGAAGCTTCATTTCTGTGCTGCCATTTTATTATTCAATAATGCAGATTTACGGAAGAGAGTTGTTGCATTTGAAACTGAATAATCCACACATAAAAAGGTATCAATGTGATATATTTTTCTAAATGTTTCTAATTTATCTATCTAACAAAAGTCTTTGTTAATATGGCACATTTTTACAGTGAATTAATAATTTCTGAATATTCGTGTTTACTTTACAAGTTTTAGTTTTATAAAAACAAATATAAATTTTACAGAGTATGACACTTTGGAAATAAACCCTCTCTTTGGTAATTATTCACAATTATAAACGTCCTTTTTTAGACGGAATAAATTTTTTAACGAACAAAACTTAATCGTTTGATTTACGTTTGAAAAGGAAATTTTCGTATAATTTAGTGTTATCTGTCTTATTTCAAATGACTATAGGCACATACTATATACTAAGTATTTGGTCTTATATTTAGTTCTCTTCTATAGTCGATATCAAATTCTATGTAATTTTTTTATGTTTATGTCTAAAAATATATACAAAATCCACAAGGAAAATAATTCCTGTAGCTGGCTGTATACCACGTATAACAAAAGAGGTTAGTCTTTGTATGTGGGTATATTTTATTTTATAAAAACCCTTAAAAGGGCAACATTACAAGCACGAACGTTTTCGGAACAACTGTTCCATCATCAGGTTAAAATACCTAAAATAAGTATAAACCATTTAATTACAGCAAACGTGGTTTAAAATTTTGACTAAGGTTAAAAACAATAAAATGGTTATACTTACAGGTTACCATGCCTGAGCCACCAAAATATTTGGGTAAAAACCCTTTAAAATGAAAAATGTTACCAAAGATTGTACATGATGTTGATAATATTATATGATGTTTAATATTTTAATTAGATTTTACTTCAGGTAACATACACCCATGCTTAAGTGAGTTCCAGTGTCCGGAGAGTAAACCTCTTCAAACGGACTACGGCTGGCAACTGTTTGATGAAATACCCATGAACGGTGTCAAAAACAAAATGTCAATGAACCATGAAACAGTGTTAGTTAAACATTATATTACTACAGCCAAAAGATTAAAAAACTTTGATGATGTTAAAATGATAACAGCAATCCAGGTGTTGGGATTTAAAAATTTTTTTCTATAATTATTTAATATTGGATATAAAAGATGTAAATTACTGGTGTTGTTGAAGGTCATGTTTAAGAGGATGACGTATGCATTAGGCAGCTTATGTTACTCTTTATCGTATGGAGTGTGGTCTAAAAGGTGTAATTTGTGAAGAATTAGCTGAAATATATGGAAATGTCCTTTTTTGTTGCTTACATCTAGGACAAGGAAAAATAAATAGTATATATTTGTAGCTAATGTAAGACTTCGTATGTAGATGAAAATTTCATCATTCATTTTTTTTTTTTTTTTTTTTAAATATATACGCCTGTAGCTTGTTTCACTTTTCTGGTTTCCTACTGTCTGATTCTCTAAAAAATTTTGCTAATGCTTTCCATTTTATTATGTAATCAATTTTCCTTGAATGTTTGTATCATATTTGCGATCTATAATTCGGCTAATTGTATACTTTTAATGGAAGGTCTTGATTTATTAAATTTAGTTGCCTTTAGGTTTCAAACAAATAAATGTCTTTAAAGGACTCAATCCATTCACAGTTTTGGTTGTATTAAACGTTATTGCAATGGTGTATTGTTTTTTCCATATTTTGTAAAGGTCGCAATAAATAACGAAGAAAGGTTTTCGAAAAACTAAGTTGGAGCAAATATTTTTGAATTGAACGTCACAACAATAAGTTAATGATCAACTTTTTTTAACAAAATTTTATGATTTTAATTATAGTTTAAATGTCTATTTTTGTGGTTGACAAATGTCTTGTTTGAAATAAAAGTATAATGCATACTTTGTTTTATATCAATAAAATTAAAGATTAAAATATCTGGGAAAGACAATAATTATTAGTTTCATTTTCATTTCCATCATTTATTTTCAATGGAAATATGATTCCAATGCATATGAGTATGTATAACATCATCATCCCTATATGTTAACCAAAGTAGGGCTTTTCAGTTTATAAATATAGGGGCCTTTAAATAAAATCTTCTTGAAAGTCTTCCCTATTTGCTAATATATTACATTGAATATTGTTCTAATCGTAAATTAATTTTTACAAAAAGAAAAATTTTTCAGCCCTGTGTTCGATCTGTTCTAGCTTTCTGACTGTATTATAATTTTCTTGGAATCTACGGCGAATGTGACCTACCTCGCCACCATTCCAACATCTAAGCTCGCTTCTCTTCTGCCTCGTGTTTACAAACTATTTGCCGTTCAATTTCTTCCAGGCGTTTATTGTTTTGTTCATCGCGATTTTCAGAGGTTCGTACTCGATAGCACCATGAAGCTTGAGTAGCTGTTTCGTGTTCCAATGCAATGGCGAGCGTTTCATCTGAAACTTTCGGTCCTGCTAGTCGTAAAGCCTTCTGTAGTTCACTGTCTCTTAACCCATTGTCGAAGTAATCTACAACAATTTCTTTCAATATCTTGTCTGGTGCCTCCGGATAAGCCAATCGCATATACGAGCAACATCTGCTTCAAACTCTTGCAAATTTTCACTTGCTCGTTGAATTCTACTTCTTAGTTGTGCTTTGAAGACTTGTTGTAAATGAGTATCTCCATAGCGTTTTTCTACTCGAATGAACAAGGTCTGGTAACTTTTTTCTTATGCGTTAGGAATTGATCTTAGGATAGCCGCAGCATTACCTTATAAAGCAGCAGTCAAGGAAACAGCCTATTCTTGTTCGGCTGTCACAACAGCTTAAAATTGTTTAAGTTATATGGACCAAGAAGACTTTCATCAACATCAACAATTGCCATCAAATGATGGCAATTTTAATCTCATATGATATGTCTTTTCGTCTCTCGGTGATTACTGCATTAACTGGTGGTAGGACTTTCGTATTGGTTATCATGCTCTGTAACTGTTTGATCTTCTCTTCTATTTTATCGAATGTTTTAGATACTTCTTCAAATTTCTCATTGTTCTGTCTATATGCTTTTTTAATTATTTAAGAAGTCTCGTCGAATCTTCTAGAAACATTTTCGAATTTCTCGTTGTCTTGTCTAGCTGCTTTTTTATTAATTTGAGAAGTTTCATCGAATCTTTCATCATTCTTTCTAGAAATTCTTTGTTAAAACTGTTTCATCTGTTGATTGAAAATGGAATGTATCTGGGTCATCACCATTCTTATTGAAAACGTCCTTCAGTCGTTCTTGAAGTATCTTTTTTGGAGACGCTGCAGTCTCCATCTCGTGCTTCTAGTTGTTCACGTAACTATTTTACTGATCTTTCTGCAAGCTGCGTGTTTTTTAATGCGCACACATACTAATATTAACTGCGCGGGTGTTCTCGCCACACAATACTTTGCAAAAGTTTAAATTTCTGTTTAAAAGTCACTGTTTAATTTATTTTTAAACTAATAAATTACATCACACCGTAACATCACTGTAACGTGTTTAAATAATAAGACGAGCTGTTCTAATTTATATAAACTATTAATTTAAAGTTTACAATACAATATTCTCTTATCAACTAACTAAACTAATATCAGCGCAGCTTATATAAATACAAATACAGGGTTCCAGAAGTTCTAGAGTAGTCCATCTCCATAGTCGCTATTATGAACGCCTGACTGGCTGCGTTGTATATTCTGGAGATGCTCGTCTCGAAGATTCTGGCCTATGCGTTATCATTCTGAGAGATGCAACCGTTATATGGTGTACCTACGTCGAAAGTAGTTTCTTCGTTACAAGATTGCTAATAGCAGGATTCAGTCAGAGAGGGGATTACTACACGAAGTGATTTATACAATAAGAACAGTACTGTGTTTACTAATATAATACATTGTATGTAATATTTTAAATATACATATTTTCTAAACCATAAAACTTATATGAATCAGTGTTTCAGTGACATGATGTATTAATAAAAAATATTAAATTTAAGTTTTATTGTTCTTCAAATAAGATATTGCAATTTTGAATTGATAACTGTACATATTGTGGAAAACAACTTGAAACAAGCTTTTAAATGAGATATTATGTGGTATATAATTTTACAAAATGGCTTACGTCCGCTATTTATAATGATTACGACAAAAAAATGTCATCAGAACTATGAAAAGTTATCTTAGTTCAGTTTATTCGTAAGGTGGGAGTATATCTAAAATGAGTTGTGTAAAAATTTAAAATAAATATCACAGAATATAGTTTAAAATCTTGTTTTTAGGAACTCTAAGGCGATGTGAATGAGTTTTTAAAATAGAAAAATACTGAAAACCATAAAATACTGAAATGTACGGAAAGTGTAAAACATAGTTAAAAAGCCTAGATGTTACAACATAATTTTTTTATAGTTAGCTGGTTCCCTCGTTAAAGTATTAGCTATGACTAAAATATTCTCAGGAATATGTGCCCCCTGTATATTTGTAAATGGATATTTAGTGAATATGTAACAAAATCAAATAATACATATGCTAAACGGCAATCATAATTTGAAAAGCACATTATTCTGATTCAACCACCATCTCCATTATAGTTATTGATACGAAAGGAAAGAAACGAGTCAGAACAATAATCATTTGCATAAATAGGAAAGAGCTCTATATTTTTATGAGATGTGCTATACTGTAGGGTGATTAGGATTTAACTTGGTTCTACAATATGTCACTAGAGCATTTTTGAAACAAGTGAATTGGATATAATGGGGATCTTAAAAAATATTTACATATTGTATTAAAAAGTATAATCTAATGGATATATAAAGTGCTAGTCAAAAGTCTGTTTCCCCTGGTATCTTTTGAACGGTTCTACTTATAATAGTAAAATTTGGTGGAAGTTAATAAACAGACGTAGGCTTCTTAACTAATCATTAACAAGTGACGTAATAGTGACAGATGACGTTACAGTCAGTTACTTATGGCAAGTGATACCTCGTTTGAAAGGTATTGAAAATACCTATTCAACCATAATAATTTTATTTAAGTTTAAGCTCATTTTGATGAATAAATTAAATAAATACTAAAATTATTGTAGTTTCGCATTTAATTAATAAATATTAAAACCCACAAGGAAACTAAGTTCCTGTAGCTGGCTGTATACAATGTATCACAAAAAATTTATTTAAAAATTCCTTTATAAAAGGTATATATTAAAACACCCTATCGGAACAGGACGCTTTCGGAATTAATATTGCATCATCAGTGTTATCTGGATGTACATGTTTTGAGCCACTAAATACGGGGGTAAAAACCCGTTAAATGTTGTTAAATCGATAGTTTGTTAACTCAAATTCAATGGTATATGTATGGAATATGTATATGTGTGGAAAAAATTATCTATAGGGCATTAAGACAACGTAACGAACTGAGAATATTATATAGAAAAAATATTATATATGACATAGAGAATATCATGTAACCACATATCTAGTACTACCCATAGACCCGTAAGCACTATGGGCAGTCTTGTCTGTATATTGTTGTTGAAAGAAAGTTTATTTTTTAGTCTGGGTCAATATTTCAGCGATGTGATTGCAAGATTTAAAAGCATATTCATATGTCTTTTGAAGTAATTCGTCTAAATTTCCAACACTTTCATACTCATGTTGGTAAATTTGCTGTTGTTTTACATAACCCCATATCAAGAGAGCGAGGTGGCATTTTTATGGTACCTTTTGGACTCGTTACTCTATCTGGAAATGTAATGTTTAAAAAATCTATCTATCTATCCATCTATATATATATATATATATATATATATATATATATATATATATAGTGTTATGATGTAATGTTTGTTAATGAATGATGAGCAATGAGTATTTTTAATAATATAGGGTTTTTATCGCGGTTCTCAAAGAATTAGTTTGTAAGTACTTTTTTAAATTATCTTTATTATAACTATTATGAAACACACACATATATATATATATATATATATATATATATATATATATATATATATATATATATATATATATATATATATATATATATCTAACCTAGCCAATGTAAATTTAAAATAAACTATCTTTAAATTGATATTCTTATAAAACTAATTAAATTCTATAGACAATGTAAAATTTAAACAAACTATCTTCAAAATTGAAACTGTTATGACACTAACTAAATTATATTAACAAAATTTTGTACCTTTCTTTCACTGAATGCCTAAATGAACTGTTTTTCACTATATAGATTCTAATCACCACTGAATGTCTTCGTACTTCGGTTATCCTTGTTTTTTGTGAAATTACTTTTTCCAATTATCAGCTTCTACCAATTTAAGATATATTTTTCTTCACCAGCATTTATAAACCACCAAGCAAACCAGCAAAACAGCATTTATATTTATTCTTCTTTTCAATATACCAATATCCAATTATTACAAGTTGATTTATACTATTACTTTTTTAATCTTCAATAATTATTTGTGTATGCATAATTTAAAATATATGCATAATTTTTAATCTTCATTTAACTCACTATATTAAACAATTGGACTATTTGTAACTGAATGGACTGGACCTACTTTCTTACTAAAACTTTTCTGACTGCACTATCTTGAAAATTCTGAACAATTGACTTCACTAACTTAATGAGTCTATCTTCTACTAACTTTCATAATAAACTGGCCATCTTGAATCCAAATCACGGGTATTTATATCTTTTCAAACTTCCAGAACCATCTGGTAAGAAATCATGTTCTATTTAGTTCTATTTCTTCTATATGGATGTTCCCGAAAAAAATATCTGTTCCATCCACCGACATAATCATTATTCCAGAATGTTCCAACATAAACACAGGTCAAATTCTGCATTCTGGAGAATTCATTAATGTTCTATTGATAATTTTGTTGACATTTAGGCTTTTCAGATCAGAATAAACATTTAAATCATTAAATATATATAAATTAAACATTTTAAACTTAATTTAATAAACATTATTATTATAACCCCACTTATATTCCTAAAAATTCTTAATTTCTGTCAGTCACTTACTGTATAGTTGGTTGCCTATGCACATGGCTCACTTAAATATATTTGTAACATTAAAATACAACTTTTTACAATTATTATATGCTAATTTCTTAAAAATGCCCTCACATAAATATATTTTTATAAAATTCTCTAGTATATAACTTATTTAAAATAATCAAATACTTTTTTATATCTAATATTATGTAGTATAAAACTTATAAATTAATTTTTTAAACAATATCATTTCAATAGATATATATATATATATATATATATATATATATATATATATATGTTTGAATGGGTTTCAGTCAATAAAAAGGGGCTATTAGATATCTATTCTTTATACTCAAGCTTTCAATTGTGTTCAATTTTTTTCAAGAGCTAATATAATACAAAATATCTTATAAAGTGGAACATCTAATTGCAAAAAAGTAGTAACTCACTAAGTAAAATTAGGTTTGTTCATCAAATTTTGCTACTATACATAACTTTGTCTAATAAATGTTTCTCTTTCATTTTTGAATTCTTTCAGAAATTTAATCTTGAAAAAAAATTTATTTAAACAAAAAAAATGAATTTTGATAAATTATAAATAAATTAGAATAGCAACCAATAGAAAATTACAAATAATCCTCAATGCTCAATGTCATGAATGCCATCTTGTATTTTAATTATTCGTGACAATTATATTACCCAACATTAAAATTTTGTTAAATATTCTTTTTTATTTAATAATTTTTATTTAATAATAAAAAAAGAAGATTTATTTATTATTCACAAATACCTGAAAACATGTAATAAGTATATGGAAAATTAAGTTAAAAATGTGATATTTTGTTGGTTTTGTAAATGAATTATAGAGAAATGATATAATTATAAATTTTGCTTGATATAATTATAAATTTTGCTTAGATTTTGAATTTCTGATCTTTTGTTTAAATTATTATCACTCTTGCTTTTACTAAAAAGGTCCTTGTGAATTTAATATCTTCATTACACAAAGGAAAGTTTAACGTTATCAAAATCCATATGTCTTCCATACCTTCTATCACTCTTGTGGGAAATAATGCGATTTGATAGGTTTCTCCCGTTCTCACCAACAGACACAGCTTCACACTGAGTACAACTAAAGCTATATACTACATTTGTGTTATTTAATTTATCTATGAAATATTTACTACATTTGTATTATCTAATTTATCTATAGGATATTTAGTTTTAGAATATAAAGATGAAATAATTTTGATGTTTTTTTGTTGGTATTTTTATTTTGTCAATAACCTTTAGTATTTGTATTAATTTAGGTATAAATGGTGATATATAAATTAGTGAAATATAATATATGTTCTGATTGTTGGATACAATGTCCTGAGATTTAGCAAAAAATGGTGTTAAGTTATTTATATTAACAGTATTAGAAAAAAGCATCCTATGTAGCATATTTGGAGGATAAGAGTTCTCAATTAAAATAGTTTTCAACAATTGAAGGTAATCTGGACGAGAAAGCCTTAAAACACGTTCTTTTAATTTTGTTATAAGGTTTATTTTCATCTTTTGGATGATGTGAGTAATAGCTTATAAATCTATTTGCTACACATGGGTTTTTCTAAACCATGTGGTTTTCAACACGTTATCTGTAGTTCTTACAATTCTCATTTCAAGGAATGGTAGTAAATCTTCCACCTCTTCCTCAACTGTGAATTGTATATGTTGATTGTTGATTATGATTGTTGAAAATTTTAACTGTTTCATGAATTTTGTGTTTAGGAAGTGGTAAAACTAAATCTACATACCTTTTAATAAAAGGAATGAAATCGTGGATCGTGGATGAAAAATTTGGAACTACTATGGGATCCACGATTTCTCCTATTCTAATCAACTTTGTACTAGATGATCTTATTAATGAGATTATCAAGAAGTTATATTTCCAGGTTCCCTTTGTAGAACGGTATGTCGACGATCTGATTTTAGCAACCCCATCGGATAAGGCGGTGAACACCTTATCAGTTTTTAACTGCTTTGATCCTCATCTACAATTTACATGTGAAATTGAGGTTGATAACAGTATCCCGTTTCTAGATATGCGAATCATTCAGATTAGTCACTACCTGGTACAGAAAAGAAATGGCTAGCAACCGTTTCTTAAATTACCATTCGACACACCCAATCAGGTATAAACTTAACCTGGTACAAGCCCTCAGCCTTAGAGTACACATGTTGACACACCCGCTTTACAAAGAAGAATCTCTCAATCTACTGAAGTCCATTCTCATAGATAACTCCTATATGGCATCCAGTTCATTACTGAAACACCCAACGGGCTAACATTAGCGTCGATATCTAATAAAATAAACATGAATAAGTCCCCTCTCACTCCTGAACAAACCACAAAATATGCTTCGCTCCCAGACTTCCCACAAATCACTAACAAGCTTAACAAATTTTTCAAAAACTTACCTGCCAAAATAGCTTTAAAAAATACCAGAACCTTAGGAAAGTTATTTTCTAAGACAAAAACTCTATTGGCCCCTCTAGAACAAACTAATGCCTTCTATCATGTATCTTGTGCAGAGTGCAACTTCTGCTACATTGGCCAGACCAGCCGCTCTCTTCAAGGTCGACTAATGTCCCACAAAAGCGACATTAGGATTTCTAAACCATCTTGTGCCCTTGCACAGCATGCCATTTCAACCAAACACAGTATCGACTTCACGAATACCAAAATACTGTGCAAACATAAAAATTATCATAAGCGATCCATCCTTGAAATGTGTCAAATTCTAAAACATCCATCGTCCCTAAATAAGAGAACCGACATTGACAACTTGAGTCAGATATATTACTCTCTCATCATACAAAACAAATAAAAAAACCCCTTACAAGACAGTAACTTCATTCCCATTCTTCTTTCCATTTTTTGTTTGTTTGTTTTTTAAAGAAAAAGAAAAAAATATTCATTTTTTAAAAAAAGTCTGTCCCCGTTCCGCTCTCTAATTCCCTCAAGAATCTTACCTCTTCCCTGCATTCCAAAGAAACATATGTACGACTATATGCCACATGTGAAAATTATGACATCCTAGAGCTGACAGAAAACAATCGAAAAGATTAGTGTGGTTTGACCCTCGAAAGAGCTTAAACCAACATTCAAATGAAGCCATCGGTTAAAATTAAATGAACTACTGTTCTTACAGTTTTTCTTGTATTTTTTTGTTTCGTTTCTCTCGTTTAGTTGTTAATCTTTAATGTTAAGTTATCGTATAGTTTTTATAACATCTATAAAAAAAACCCTACAAATTGTTTTTGTAAGTTTGAACCCTGTTGGTTGTTTACTTATATTCTAAAATCTTTTTTATTTGTAGTGAACTGATGATGCTTTTAAAAATAAAAGCGAAACGTATTCGAATAAATCAATAAAATAGTTGACGACTTTCATTTGCCAATTATTGACCGATAAAACCTCTGCTATTCAACCATTGAATATATTTTAAATTTAATCAACGGTCGTATTTTATGCTATATATATATATATATATATATATATATATATATATATATATATATATATATATATATATATATATATATATATACATATATGAAAATTACTATAATATGTCTTGGGGATTTGATGTTTAGAGTCTAAGATGGAAATGGTTTCATCATTAAAAATGTTAGTGAATAATGAAACGATGTCATAACTAGCTAGTTATCTGAGGGTAAATTAAAAATGTTTTTCAAAAGATCAATGAAATGGAAAGAATTTTTGACAAAGTTTCTTCGGCTAATGGTTATAAGGATAAGGCGAGATATTTTGCCAATTTCTGAGTGGGACAGTGGTATCCACTGACAATGGGTCTTAGGGGGTCATTGGGCTTATGGATTTTTGATAGTATATTCTTGGAATTCGGGATAATTTTTCTTCTGGTATAAGAGGTTTTTTGATGTCTGGTGTAGAGTAGACTTATTTATGATGAATTTGGTTTTTTCTTCTAGATACGTGGCAAGATCGTTTGGGAAGCGTTTATATTTTGTAAAATTAACGTAAGTAATTAAGTTCCAACATTTTGTCGAAATAATTACAAAAGTTGAGAATGACGGTGGCATTACCTTTGTCGGACAGAAGGATTACAATGTCAAGGTTGTTATAAAGTTCTTTGAGGGCACGTCTTTTTTAAAAGACTGATATTTGGCGGTGGGAATACGGGGAATTCTGGCGACGTCTTGTCTGGCAACTTCGGCTTGGTCGAAAGGAAGATGAGAAATAGCTTCTTCACTTTGACAAACTTCTTTTGATAAAGCCTTTTGACAGAGCTTTGGTAGCTGAATCGTATGTATGAATATCTGGGAAATTGCGTACAACAGTAGAAGGTTGTTGATTCTAAAGGGGCTATGAATTTTGCTGACAGATAAGTTGTTCCAGTTTGCGTTTCTGGGTTTGGGTTTTGTTATAAGAAATGTGTTGGTCTTTTTGGTGGGAAAGACCAACACATAAGTGTCCCATAATAATGGATGGATATTATAAGAGTGGATGTCATTGTAGGTTTTGAAAAGTTGGGAATTTGTTGTGTCTAATTTGCGTCTGGTGGAATGAACTGAATTTCGAAGAAGCGAAAAACCAGTTGCCCTAAGAATTTTGGAAGTGGATGAAGATTTAATGTGATTTAATTTGAAGAGATTTTAGAATGACTTGATGGTCACAACACGATTTAAGGAAAGCAAGGTCACAGAGAAGACGGTATTTTAAGGAGTTTAGAAAAATATTTAGTAAGAATGAAAAAATCCTTGCCGTAAAGGCGAATGTAATGTTCTGATAAATCTCCGTGGTTCATCATCATCATTTTGACTTTACAACCCTGTGTCGGTCCTAGCCTCCTTAAGAATTTTTTTCCAGTCGTCCCTATCCATCGCCTTCCTCCGCCAAGCACGTATTTCCATATTTCTCATATCTTGATCTACGTTGTCTAGGAATCTTGTTATGGGTCTTCCTCTTCTTCTTTGACCAATAGGTCTATCAAGGAGCGTTTTTCTAGCTGGGTCGGTTTGCTCCATCCGCATTACATGGCCTACCCACCTCAGACGTCCTATCTTAATGTGTTTTACGATATCTGGTTCCTGGTATATTCTATACAGTTCGATGTTGTATCTTCTTCTCCAGACACCATTTTCATTTACCGCTCCATAGATTCGCCTTAGTATTTTTCTTTCGAAACATCCTAACATGTTTTCATTGCTTTTTGTTAAAGTCCAGGTTTCTGAACCATATGTTAGGACTGGGCGTATTATTGTTTTGTAGAGTTTTACTTTTGTATTTCTTGATATAACTGTAGATTTAAAAAGGAGATTAAGCCCAAAATAGCATCTATTAGCCGTGCAAATTCTTCGTTTTATCTCTGCGGTAGTGTCATTTTCAATATTGACGAGCGTTCCCAGGTATACAAATTCATTAACTGCTTCGATGACGTCGTTTTCTATCTAATCTCTATATATAATCTCCGTTGTTAGCTAAATGAAAATTACTCAGTTCTCGAGAATAACTGCGTTGAGGATTTAAAACTGGACGTTTCACACACCACTGTGATGGTTTGACTAAACCATCTTCACTACTCACTCCAAGTTGTCCAATCTCGTTGGATCTGTAAAAGATCAAATCCCCAATGAAGACCTTGGTGTGTAAGAGATACTTTGTTTCAGTTGCCGACGAACGTACATAGGACAGACAATCCGACGAATCCACAACCGTATTTACGAAAATTTTATATCTGTAAAACATTTCGTTACTACTTCAGCCTTAGCCCAACATCATATTCAGACAGGTCACAGAATAGATTTTAAAAAAACCAAAAGATTGTTCCTATCCGCTCCTTAAAATCGACAATTAGTCGTGAAGCCATCGAAATTGAAAAACGCCCTAACAGCTCAAATACGCCCGATGATGCTAAAAGACTTCTGGTAAATACTATCTTCACAATTTATAATGCAGTGAAATACTCTATCCAGTGGTAGCGTTGAGAGAAGACAAATTTCATAGCTCCGAAAACTAAAATTATTTAATAGCACATGCAATAAACTTTTATAAGAACCAGAATTAAACAGAATAATTATGATGATCATCACCTTCTAAAGAAAATGGCATCTTAAGAAAATAAATTATACAAGATAATGAATTCACAGCAATGGTGACTACAATATCAAATGAGAAAATTATTACTCCATGACTACAAAAAATACTGACAGTTAAAGGAGTTGGACTCGCGATATCCGTGAAAAAATATAGGTAGCGTTAGGGGAAACAGAAACAAGTTGGCTAACAGATCTTTAATATAATTATGGAAGTGGAACAGATTTTAGATAATTTGAGACGAAGCGTCTACCAATGTCCAAAACAAAGGAGATTTTTAACAGTATACACATTATAAAACCATAAAACTACGTAATCATATTATAAATATTTATAGTTGTATTAAAAGCTTTATCCCAAAATAAGTTTGAATTTCATAAGTAGCCAACAGATTCAATTTTCAGCATAAAATTGATAATTTTATTCCAGCTCGTTCTCACCTATGCATAATGTTAGTCAAAGTTGATTTTTGATTATGTATTATGATATAAATGGTAAAATAAAAAACATAAATGGTAATTTATATTCATAAGTGATTTTATAGATATCGTAGATAATGTTATGGATAAGATACGTTGAAATTCACATGTAAAATAATATTTTGCAAAATTGTAAAAAGTATAAAAATAGAGTTAATAAATAGATAATTAATTAATAATACTAATATAAACAATTTTTTTCAGGTAAGCGATTTTCAACAGCGTCCATGTTTGCAGTAAAACGGTAAAGTAAATTTTAATCTTATTCTAATTTATATTATTGCAAAAGTTTTTCCAGTAATAAAAATCATGATACTCTTATATGAAAATGTTAACACTTCACTTTACTAATCCTGTTGGAGGAAAAAGTTATAAAAAAGATGTTCTATAAAAATAATGTGCAAAAATATAAATTAATCAATGGACAGTAAAAATGTCAATATTTCAGTTTAAGATTAACATTATCCTCAATTAAAATGTTTAAATTATTAACAACCTTACGGCAGTGTCTGAAAGAGCTTATGATTATAATTAATAGGATATATTATACAAAAGTATAAAATCTCATTTAAGTGTATAATGTAATGTAATACGAGTATACATCAAAATTTTTGTAATAACGAATGACGCTAATAATAACCACATGGGTTCATGCGTTGTGAAATAAATAAAAAAATAATTTATTTAAATAAGCATTGTAAAAATGAATTAACTTAAAAATATATTATTATTAAACAATAACATCATTATTATATCGTAAATGAATATTACGTTCAGCTTGCTAGTTGCTACTGAAATAAATATACCTTTTATTCTGATGCCAGACAGTTGTACTTCTTAAAAATAAACAAAAAGATGCCGGCGCAAGACATAAAATACTCACGAGTTAAACAGTTGAAGTTTAATTAGCATTTTCGTACAAAAGTAACATAAATAACATGGAAAGCAATAGGCGTCGGAGAATCCAAGAAGCTGCTCGCTTCATAGGGTAAATATAAATTTTCAGAATACATAAAAATATTATCAAAACATTTTGTTCCAAATCTAAAGTAGTTTTTCAATTTAGAAATTTACGGGCTCGTCTTATTTTTCTAATCTTGTATTGCTCAATATTTATTAATATCTCCAAATTAATCTGCAAAAAATATAATCTCGCTGCTAAAAATTCCTTTAATAAAACAATATTCCAGTGATAATAAATGATAAATTTTAAAATACCTTATTTATAATAGGTATAATCCTAACAGTATTAAAAAAATCTTTTATGTGACTACTAAAGTTATAGTGAGTAAGGTCCGTTCGCTCAACTCGGGCATATTTTGACAGATTCATAGCTGGAAACCTACAGCACAAAAGTTCCTAGCTCACAGTATTAACAGCTTAAATAAACTTTTATTACAAACTTCGTTCATTAAAAAAAGAAGAATTAGTATAAATAGTAGAAGTGTATACTAAACCATACCTATATATTTAAAAAATATATTTCAGTTGATATAATTTAACATAACTATTTATTATATGGTGCAGATAAATAAATATTGATTGTTGGTAATTCGTAAAGTTCTATTTTATTTCCTATTTAGTTTGTTTACTATTAATATTGGCTATGAGTACGTGTGCTTAGTTGTATAGTAATTTGCAGCCACTTTTAGTGTGTCAAAAAGTAACTAACTTCGCAAAAAAATAATAACTAAATTCACGAGACAGTTCGGACTGGGAATAGCGAACCGACTATATTAGATTTTGCATTATAAAAATTTCAAATACATTTATTAAAAACAAAGTAGTAAATATATGTTTTTAAATTATTATATCTCAACATGAAATCTTCATGGTTGTCCTGGTTTTGTCTGTTTTTAAACAATTTTAATGTTTTGGCATTAAATTCACGGATATATTGAACTTTCTAATACTAAAAGTCACGGTGTAAATGGAAGCAAGCGTGAATGACTGAAAGGTTTTGAATTAACCACCAATGAACGAAGGGATATATTCTTCATTTCGTCTTTACCGGCAAGTATTATTTCACAAGCTAATCATAGCGAAATACGTATAATAGTCCTATAAAGTTTTATATACGCAGATCAATTAATACTAAAATAAGTATGTTGTGTTAGTTGCTAATATACAGTGTGTCAATTTTAAAACTTACAATGGGCTATATCTCACGAACAAAGGCTGATATCGAAAAATGCTTGAAACTGTTTCTAGGACAGTAAGGGGGAACTAAAATGACATGCAAGAGATCTCACCCCCATCAACCAAAACAGTTTAAATTGCAAACCCCTACTTGTGATACATCATTGAAAAGACTATAAAAAATGCCATCAAATGGTATAAATAATAATTATACAGGGTGAAGTAATAATTGTGACACTTTGGCTTGAATGCAAAATTTAATGAGGTTTTTGTTGAACTACACATTTGTTAATAAGGTCAATTAAGTAAATATTCAAAGTTGGTTCCGTTGTTTTGTAAACAATAGTACAGCCTATTTTCAAAGTCTGTACGAACTTTGGCAAATATTGGTCTAGTAATAGCGCGACATGCCTGCGTAATTCTTTCTCGCAATTACCCAAGTGACGCAGGTTGAATTCTATAAACAACTGACTTGAGGTAACCCCATAGAAAAAAGTCGGGTGGCGGTAAGTCTGGTGATATCGGTGACCACTCGATAGGACCTCTCCTTCCAATTCATTTGTTCGGATAATTAGTATCCAACCAGTGCCTAACTGGAGCTGCATAGTGAGGAGGCGCTCCATCTTGTTGGAAGTGCAGCAAATCTACGTCTAGAGCTAGGTTGCATTGATCGTTCCTTTGGTTCTCTAATTCATGCATAATTAAAGGTTCGAGGGTGTTTTCCAGCATATCAATATTTTCGAAAAAAAGATTGGAAATTATGTGTGTTCTTGATAATTTTTTCTGACAATTAACAAAATCATTTGCCATTAGAACAAGAAATTGAAAAATAAATAATGGAAAAAAATATTTCTAGCCTGGATTCATACAGCAAAGAAATACACATAAACACATGATCCATGAGCTTTATAATATTCATAGATCCGTGATGTCCACTAAAATTTAGTGGTGTATAAAAGGTTAAACGTCATGACCAAACTAGAGCAAAGAAATACATATAAAATAAAACTACCATTCGTTAGATTTGTACAAAAATGGTACCAATCAATCACAAAAAATGAAAAAAAAAATGTAAGTATTATACTCAGTTATACAGGGTGATTCTTTGTGACATCTAATTAGACTTTTGACCTAAACTTGACATAATTGATATTTGAAAATTTAGGATATGGGGTTTTTGAATATGTCCAATTAGTCTATAATATTTAGAACATCCTACCATTCCGGCTGTACCGGGAATTGCCTAAAATGTCTTTATTGCAAATATAATAACCTGTATATTATTCCAGATTTCGATAGAACAGCTCCTGAGAATTTTCTCGAGAGTTGTTTATTATGCTACCTAACAGTGTTCGATCTGACATACAAATTGTAATCATTCTGTTTGGTAAAATTTTTTGTAGTATAATTTATTTTAATATAACCTTCACTTTGTGGATAAAATAATATTCAATATAAAAGGTGAGTCAAAACGCGTCCTTTTTCAACTTTATTAAATATTACATTATTGCAGGAACACGAAACTTAATTACATACTACAAAAATAAAAATGTCCTTACAAAAATATTACATAAAAAAATTAAAATATAATATACTTTATATTATATTACTTCTCTTGACTTGGTAAGTACTGTTCTATAATGTTCTATAATAAATGTTTTTTAAAATAAAATAAAGACACGAAAATAAATCAAAAATTAAGAATTTACTTTGATCATATTCATTATTACCACTACATTGATTACATGCATTGATTATTTTTAAATTTCTAGGTATACCAAAAAAATTTAAAAAAAGTGTCCCTGTTACACAGTTTCATAATACTTCAATGGACACTGTAAATTTTAAAAGAGGGCATTAATAAAATTTCAGCTCTTTAGCAGATATACTCAATATGAAATAAAAAACTTGTAATGAATTTTTGTTGTATGATTATCACTGTGATCGCAGTCTGAATGGATTCTTCTAATAACAAATAACTGGACGAACCGCCCCCCCCTCCCCCCACGAACCATTTTCAAAGATATAACTATATCGACAAAGGTGTATTCAAGCCAGCCAAGCGTCTCTCGTACCTGGTTAATCCCAGTACGACTCGACTGGTTCGCCACCAAAATCTTAAAATCTCTCAATTTATAACGACACGAAGGTCCCACTTTTGCCGGTAAGATTCTCTCGGTGGGCTATTTAATTTCGCTTAACGGCATTTGTCAATATAAATAAAATTCAAATTCGATTATGATTATTTCCTTCAAAGATTCCGAGACGCAATTCTTAATATAGCGCGTGATGGAATAGACAGACTTGCATTTTTAAGAACTGAGAACTGTCAACTAAATTTATATGCCACGCTATACATTTAAAGCTAATAAAACTATATCAGTAACAGTTAAATTTTTGTATAGGAAGTAGTTAATAAAACTTGAATATAAAAAAGTTCTTTCTAATAATGGCATAATATATAGGGTGATCCATTTAAGAAAGTTTAGAAGTTCGCGTTTTGAATCACCTTGTATATTAAATATTATTTTATCCACAAAATGTTTCAGTTTCATAAAAATAGAAATTAGTTAAAAAAAATTGTACTAAACAAAATGTTTGCAATTTTATTATTTATGTGTCAAATCTGACACTGTTTTAAAAAACTCGGTATAAGGTAGCGTAATCTTATATTGTTAGAATTCTCAAGAACTGTTTTATCTAAATCCTTAATAATATACAAGGCATTATGTTTAAAGTTTAAAACAAGGAGGTTTTAGTCAACTTCTGGTATAACCGGTAGTGGTAAGAGGCTCTAAATATTTTAGAATAATTGGAATATTCCACAAATTTTCAAATATTAATTATAATATTTTTTTAAAGTCTAATTGGAACTCTCAAGGTATTACCTTGTATATCATTAGGTGGTATTCTAAATAAAATAAAAATGTCAGAAAGACTAGCGGTGAAATTTAAATGTAGAGATCAGAACAGATCTAGTACAATTAGGAAAATTAGTGGACATTAAACTGACCTGTTTCTAAAATATTATATCATATAACATAATTCTATTGCAGGAAAACACTAAAAAATGCGATAATATGCAAACAAACATTATTTAGAATGGTAAAAAACATAGGATCAACGAAGAAAATATATAGTATGAAAAATTACCGTAAGTGTTCACCAACGAATAATTTATATAAATATGTAACAATAAAACACTGAAAACTTTTGTTTTCACTGATATAATGTATTACTTATCACCTATCACTATAAATATAACTAGAATTATGAAAAGTGTAGTAGGCTTAACAAAAATTTATTTATAACAATTATTTATTAACAAAAATTTTTATTTATTTTTACAAAATATATTTTTGAAGTTATACTTCTATACGCGCGTTCCAAGTTCGAAATTTGTACGGGAGTGAATCGGTGAAATCATTACATATGTAAGATAATGAGTAAGAGAGAGCCAGAAGATATATTTTCTCTCTCTTCCTCTCTCGAGAATAAAAATGTTCCCTTTGTATATATATATTTAATATTATATTATATATAATATTATATATAGATATATATATATATATATATATATATATATATATATATATATATAGCGGGTGTTTTTTTTAGAGGTATAGAAATAGAAGTTGGCAACACGTTTTTAAGGGGCGGCCATTTTGACAGCTGTCAGGTGATTATTATTTACCTAAGTATGACATTTCAATATGAATAGACTGACGCCTGAACAACGCTTTCAAATTGTGCAAATTTATTTTGAAAATCATAGTTCTGTTCGGAATACGTATCGCGCACTACGTCCATTTTATGGTATACATAATCGCCCATCAGAGCAATTAATTCGATCAACTATGGAACGTTTTCGCACCACGTTCACTCTTAATGATAATACGCATCCACAGAGACGTCGTACAGTGCGTACAGAAGATGTTATTGCTGCTGTTGAGCGTAGTATAGAGGAAGACCCGAATCAGTCTTTACGCCATCGTGCACAGCAGTTGGATATGTGTCCATCCACTTTATGGAAGATTTTGCGAAAAGATCTTGGTTTGCGTGCTTACAAAATTCAACTCGTGCAGGAATTGAAGCCACACGATCACCTAGCAAGACGTAGATTCGGTGAATGGGCCCAAAACGAAATTGCCGTTGATCCCGACTTTCATAAGCGAATTTTGTTTAGCGACGAAGCTCACTTTTGGTTAAATGACTACGTCAACAAACAAAACTGCCGTATTTGGAGTGAAGATAATCCTCAAGTGTATGTTGAGAAACCACTATATCCAGAAAAATTGACTGTTTGGTGTGCTTTGTGGGCTGGTGGAATCATTGGTCCGTACTTCTTCAAAAACAATGCTGGCCAGAACGTTACAGTCAATGGTGACCGCTATAGAGCCATGATTACTGACTTTTTTATTCCTGAATTGAACAACCATAATGTGCAGGAGCTGTGGTTTCAGCAAGACGGCGCAACATGTCACACAGCTCGTGCCACAATGGATTTATTGAGGGAAACGTTCGTAACCGCATAATCTTGCGTTTAGGACCCGTGAATTGGCCTCCAAGGTCGTGCGATTTAACACCGTTAGACTATTTTCTGTGGGGTTATGTGAAGTCGCTAGTCTATGCCAATAAGCCTGAAACGATTGACGAACTGGAGGACAACATTCGCCGCGTTATTGCCGATATACGGCCACAAATAGTGGAAAAAGTCGTCGAAAATTGGATCTCCAGATTAGACTACGTCAGAGCCAGCCTTGGTGGTCATATGCCAGAAATCATATTTAAAATATAATGTCAAAAAATTATCTTTCAAATAAAGTTAATTTTCTGTTCATATAAAAAATAATCTTTGTTTTATTCCACTTTAAAGTTCTATACCTCTAAAAAAAACACCCGTTATATATATATATATATATATATATATATATATATATATATATATATATATATATATATATTATATAATATTATATATACATATGTATATATATATATATATATATATATATATATATATATATATATATATATATGTATATATATATAATATAATATTTATTAATATTATTATTTATGTGATATGTTTTGTATTATTTATTAAATGTTCATAATTATTTTGTCTTTTGTATTTCAAAATAATAATCTCAATAAATCACTGTCTGACCGAGAACTGTCAATTTTGAAATACGTTTGTGTCATGTTTAATTGGCAAATATTTTACGTGTTTGGTTCATACGCTGGTGTATGTGAGTTCAAATCCCAATATGAATTTCGTTTTTTGTTTTTGAAATATTTAAAAACCCCACGTTAATTTTATCAAATATATGTAATATACGCAAAAATGCTAAATTTTAAAATAAAATGAAAATTTACAACATAATCCGAGCTGTTGGTTTTTGAAGTTATACTTCTATACGCGCGTTCGACTTTGGAAATTTGCACGGGAGTGAATCGAAAATTTGCACGGGAGTAACAAGCCTCGTTAGGCATGTTAAATTATAAATTAAAACTTGTAAATATCCCAAGAAAGTTCAAATGCGTACTTATATACACAACAAACAATAATTAAATATTGTATTTGTCAATGTCAGATAAATTGACAGTTGTATCACCAAACAATATTTTTTTATTCATATTGTTATCATGGTAAATTAAACATATGCGTAAGTAAGTTACGTATATTGTCATTTTTAAATACTTATGAATATGGCATTTTAATTTGTATTGTATTATTATATTGAATTATGTTGCAGTGTATTGTATTTTGATATTAATAACAAAATTAACAATGAATTTTACTGCAGAGTATGTGTAAAAAAGTTTTTTTGCATTCAACTCCTTTTATACATATATGAAAATAAAATTATATATTTTCATTAAAATATTGATTCAATCCTTCATTTACTTACTATACTCCTGTTACAGGTCAAATGTTTATATACAGCAAACGATACACCATATACCTGTATACCTAATTCTTTTTCTCTTTCTGCTCTCTCTTACCTATAACATTACATATGTAATGATTGTGCAGATTGACTCCCATATAAATTTGTAACGACAAACGCGTGTATAGAAGTATAACTTCTACCGGCAGTTCCACTGGACTGCCACACCCGTTTTTTATGTCGATTCCTTTAGGGTCAACAAATATTTGAGTGATTTTAACTAAACGTGTTTGAGTGCTATTTAATCTCTTAACTACCTTCCAGTATCTACGTCCCTGTAATACAGAAAAACAATGATAGATGTTTACAAGAGATGTATTTAATTGAATTTCCGAGATACTCCTAAATTATGATTCTTTTGCATGAAAATTCCTCTATTTCATTAGAATATTTTATTTGAAAAAGACTATTTTACACTGAACACGGTTCCCTTGGTAAATAAATTTATTTTCTAGTGGAGCGCAATTTAAATTCTTATTAGAAAAAAAATCTTCTAAACTTATAACTTTGGCAGATTTAATGACAACAACAGTAATAAGACAGTTCATTATTTTATGCGTTACATTATGAGGTAGTAATAACTATCATCATAAACGATTTACCATTTTTGTCAAGTATTTGGTTGGAAATAAACCATTATACAACCAATATAAACTCCTTTTACATGATAGATTTTTTTTATTTTGTTATGTTTCATGCAAATCAAACGACTACAAATATTCCAATAATTAGAATTTTGAATATGATTTGCTATCTATAAGTCAAATCGCCAAATAAAATAATTAATTTCTGTTTATTGTTTTGCAACCATTTGTAACCAACAGTTACAAATATCGTTTGATATCACTGTATTCTGCTTTAAGATATTCCTTTGCGTTTCTTGTGTGATCTCGGTAGCCATTTAACAATTTACTGGCTGTCTTTGATTATTTCTAAGTCCAATCCAGTTCCATTATAACATGCCAACTTTTAAATTACATCATAGTCGGTTCACTCACCTTGAGAATAATTTGATCGTCATTGTCGAAGACATACAACACAAAATTCCTACAGCAATTAAATTAATTAATGAATATTAATAGCTGAAATAAACTTACTATTGCAGACTTTTTTAATCGAAAAAAGAGGCATAATAATGAATAATAGGACTTTATATTTATTATTTTGATTAAAAACTTTCTCTTCGTACATACTATCTATAAACGACTAAAAATTTCAAAAATAAACATTTAACCCTTTGTTGTAATTAATGAAGTTTTATTTTGTTAATAAACTGCGTATGAATAATTTTTTACTGTTTAGGTTATAAGTAGTCATGATATAATATTGGCTACGAGCACATGTACTTGCTTGTATGGTAACTGCCATTCCAAGCTAAAATTTGTCCAACACAAGATTAATTACTAAATTTACCACACAGTTGGGACTGGATTTAGTGAACGGAGTATACCTTTGATCGTCGTATATTAATATTTCCTTATAAGGTATGGTAGCTTGATGTTGAGCATTCTACGTTTCATGTCACGCTGAGTTGTCTGGGGTTCATGGATTATGTTGTTATTGAAACATCTCATTTAGTTCCAGTTCATAGTAAAAGTGCCAGTATGTACCGTTCGAAAGTTTTTTCCTATATAAGTTGTTGGTTGCGATAGGTATGTTCGATTTAAAAACGTTCGATATCCGTTGTCGTCATCCAAATGCTACCCTGAAAAAGAAAGACATTACAAGGTCTTTTCACACACCGATGTTTTGTACTTGAATATATATATATATATATTTATATATATATATATATATATATATATATATATATATATACATATATGCTTTCTGTCACATAATACACTACTCGCTTCATTCCACTTCAACCATATCTCATAATTCTCTCATAGACTGCATGCATCTCCATCAGTTTCCCCATTACTCTGTAATACCGCTTTGTACCTAAAAATATTACTTTATTACTATTTACAATCATTTCACCATCGAGCTATTATTTTATTTGTAGCGTCATCTCAAATGAACATTCCAAATATTCTGTTTTTGTCCTACTGAGTTTTAAACCTCTTTTCTCAAGAAGTGCCTCGAGTGTTTCAGTTTTTGTTTTCCCTATTAACCCTACCAGACCGCTTAACTTTAAATTTTTACTCTAGAGGAAAATTATAACGTTAAATTTTTACTCTAGAGTAAATTTTTAACTTATAATTTTACTTTAGAGTAAAATTTTAACGTTAAATTTCTACTCAGTGTTTTACTCGGTGCTTCTTTAGTTTCTTACCTGCTCTGTGGAAATGACCAATAATGGAACAATTAGAGAACAATTTGTTGCAGCCTTACGAAACCTACACGTATCTTCCTTATCACTGATACTCAAAGCCATTTTTTGATTACTTACGCATGTTCTCTCTTATAGAGCAATCGGCAATTTATGGTCTAAATGAAAGTATAACTATTAAATCCATGAAAAAATCTAAAGTTTACATAACTCATTTACACTTGACAATCCGAGGGAAATTCCAATAGTTTAGTACTTTACTATAGGACCTGCATATCACAATGTTTATCATATCTTGGGTTAGGGAAGCGCCTGAGGGGTTATGTAATTAAGCTGGTAATTCATAAATAAATATTTAATGAAGTTATTGTGACCTATTTTAATTTATAATAGTGTATATGAAAGGAGCACTTTAATATTGTTTGTCTTGTTTGAACCATCCTATATCTGCAACGCGGTATTTAAAAATATTGCTGCATTCCATGAAGAGCTTCGTAGTAGAATTTAATTTTGTTTATTAGTAACCAGAATTAGTAAAGTAAACATTTAGTAAAGTTAAGAAAATCTCATTTAACAACACAAAAATGCTCATTGGATTAAAATTTTTTAAACATAGAGTAAAATTTTAATACATGGAGTAAAAATTTAACGTTAAAATGTTAAAATTTTACTATATTTAATATAAAAAAAAATTTATTTCAAAATTTTTAGTAAAAGGTATAAATAAAATACCCAAACGGGCTATATCACAAGTACAGAACGTTTTCAGAATGTAAATTCCATCATCAGTTTAACAAAGTGCACATGCTATGAGCCACTAAAATATATGGGTCAAAACCCTTTACATGTTATAAATTTACAAATATGTTACATTATATACTATTAAAAATTAGGATGTTTAAGTTACCGTTGGAATTGGTAACATGGCAACTTATGGCTCTACATCGGTTACTTGGTCCTGAGACAAAGTGTCTTCGAGGACCTGTTGATAACAACAAGAGTTGTTAACAACAAGAATTGTTAACAACAAAAAAATTTTTTGTGATACATGGTATACAGCCAGCTACAGATCTATAATTATAGATATATATATATATATATATATATATATATATATATATATATATATATATATATATATATATATATATATATATATATATGTTCGGATAAGTTTCCGCGGTCAGATAAATGAAAATTACTGAGTTCTCGGGAAAAACCGCGATGAGAATTTAAAACTCGACGTTTCGGCACCCATTTTGGAGCCATTATCAAGAGGGATACGGTTCGGTTCGAGTTCGGGGTCTCAATCTGCCTACTCCCCTCACTCGAGACGTACCAGTATCGTGTTCTATATTGCAAGAACTGTCTCTCGGCACTGAGGTCTCAATCTGCCTACTCCCCAGTGTCGAGTCACTCGACATATACTATATATATAGGCAGTAATTTTCATATATATATATATATATATATATATATATATATATATATATATATATATATGTATATATATATATATTATATATATATATATAATTATTTCACAATTATATACAAAACCACAAGTTTATTAGGGCTGCAGTCAGAAGGTTGGCCGAGATGTTAGAGAAACACTCTTTTGACTTTTTGTTGAACTTTCGGAATGGTTTTATTCCTTTTTCAAGACATTATTAGTCATTGAGATTATTTAAAATAAATTTTGACACTCAACATTAATAACACAAATATAAAATATAATAATGGACAATACATTCTAAAAATTTTGGTCAGGATAGTAAAACATAGTTTATTTCATGACATTTTTGATAGTAGACATTAAAAAAATAGAGTAATAAACTTAGAGTAATAAACCTCTCAGAGTAATAAACTTGTGGTTTTGTTTATATCGACAGTCACTAATATCCTGTATTTATTATATATATATATATATATATATATATATATATATATATATATATATTCTTTGGTAGGTAACTTTCGAGTCAGCGTCAAGTCAAGGATTGGCTAAAGATGGTATAAACCAGTTTGGTGAAGAACTTTATTCGAAATGTGAAATTTTCGGTGATAGACTGTCATCTGCATCAGCACGTCAATGGAAAACTTATTTCGTACAAGTGGTAAAAGTTAACATCTAAAACTTACATTAAAAATGTTCAGTTAGTCCTAGTAGTGAAGAACATTGTCATAAATATGTTAAAAAAACATTTAAAATTTTAAATAAAAACGTTACAACATAAAAGGGTATTTTTAAAAATACAACACAAAAACATCTATAAAAACAACAAAAACCACAACCTCATGTCAAAGGTAAAATAGAAGAATTCTTTTTTTTTTTGTTGAAAATCTTGCTATCTTCTGTCAATATCTCGATGTCATATGTAACAAGGTTATATTTATATCTACACCTCATGTAATAACATGGAACCACCAGTTGGAACAAAACTTTTAAGGAAATACAATCAGCCGGGAAATAAAATCTGTTCTCAAGTGCAGGTAGGTCATCTGTGTATGTTATGATAAGTTGCCTCCATATTTCATTCTGTTACGTCTTGTCAAGTCTTGTTGAAGCAAAAATGAGTAAATACAACTCAAGTTTTACACATCTTTCTTACAGTTCATAGAAGAGCTACAGTTATGGATGTAGCACATTTCTATGAAATTTCTCTTGAATTGGTTGTCAACTCTCTTTAGTACTTCCACATTTTCATAGTTGGCAATATGTCCAGTATTCTTAATATCTTGGCTAAAAGCTGTACTTGTAGGTTTCCTCACAACATCACTCTTGTGCAAAGCTATTCTTTTTGATAGTTCCTGGCTGGTTTGACGGACATACACTTCCGAACAGGAACCACATGGAATAGAATACACTACATTGAAGTTATCCAGTTTTTTAATTTTTTCTGTCAGGTGAGTGAAGTATGTCCCTAATCTTTTGTACACTTGATTTGCTATTACTATGATAAACTGTCTGAAAAGGTTTGTGATCTATGGTGATAAACCCCTGATAAAAGGCAATTTCACTTAAAAAAATTCTGCTGGTTCTTCTTCTAATGCTTGTCTTTGGTGTGTTCTTGCCGTTGGCATATCTTGGAAGAGCAGTTTGTTTAGCATCATCTTACGATAGTGATTTTTTCTAAGAACCTCATAAAGTAACTTGATGTTCTTATTGTAGTTAGAAGGGTGACAAATTCTTTTTCTTCTGTTTTTCAGCCTTTGATGATGTTAATCATCTGTTCATCCGGATGATAAGAGTGAAAAGGCACGTATCTACCTGTGAATGTTTTCTTTCTGTAAAAGTCCAACTGTATTGTTTTATTCTCATGTCTGGTTACATTGGTGTCGAGGAATGGCACCATATTATTTTTCTCTGTTTTAACAGTAAATTGTAGGTGAGTGTTATAGCAGTTGAATATGTTAAGAGTGTAGCTGATTTTGTCAGCTGGGACTGCACATATGAGGTCGTCTACATATTGGTAGATGAAGGGGAACTGGAAATCAACTTTTCGAGTACAGTAGTGAAGTAGGGAGTTCATTACAATTTCTGCCAAATATGGCGATATGGCTCCACTCATGGGTGCTCCTTTTATTTGAACGTAGAATTCATTTTGGAAAGTGAAATATGTATTGTTGTATAAAAAGGTAATTAGTTTCAGGAACAATACTTTTGGAATTGTACAGTTCTGTTCAATCATATGGTAATTAGTTGTCAGAATATAAACTACCAATTCGAGAGGGATGTTGGTAAATAAGGAAGTAACATCAAAACTCGCCAAGATATATCCTGAAGGTAGTAAAAACCCATTGATCTTATTTGCAAATTCAAAAGAATCTTTAATTTTGTAGGTATTGTAAAAAGAAGAAGAAGTGTCAATAATACCTACTAGATACTTAGCCAAGGGTTGAGTGAGGGTATTGCTACATCCAATTATAGGACGTAGTGGGCACCCTTCTTTGTGAATTTTTGGAAGTCCATAGTATGTTGCGGTGGTACCAGTATAGTTAGTTAATTCCTTTTTTGTTTTCGTGGTGATATGTCGCTCGTCATGTAGTTGTTTTATCAGTAAGTAAGTGTTTCTTTCTACTGATGGGGTCAGATCCATGGCGACTTTTTAATAGGAATATGGGTCGTTGAGAAGCTCAAATGATTTGGTGAAGTACTCCTTTCTGTCCATTATGACTGTTGTGTGACCCTTGTCTGCTCTCGTTACTATAATGTCAGGGTTGTCTTTCAGAAATTTTCTCATTTTTGTTTTAATAGCCATGGATGGACTGATGTAATGACGGTTAGTTTTGATGTGGTTAGTAATTATGTTTGTGATATTTGAAGGTTGCAAGTTTTGTGTAGGAACTTTTTTAATACAGTACTCAATGTCTGCCTTGTATGTGTACATATCAATATCTTTCACTAAGAGTGGTTGTGAAACTTTTGGACCTAGTAATAGAAAAGATTTTATGTCGTGAGGCAAAGACACATTAGATTTATTTACCAACCATGAATTGTCATTTGTAGTTTTGTGTAAAGCTAAAGGGTCTTTAAGTTGGTTAAGTTTTGAGATGTTGCTTGTTTTTATACGGTTGAAGATTCTTTTATATCTTTTATCCTGTAGTCTCAAGAAATCAGACATTATGTTATTGGAGATTTTGCAAGATACTCTATTGATGTATCTATGTTTCTCTGTAGGTTTCTAATTTTTGTGTTGGTTTCATTAATAGTGATGTTTAGAATCCTCTTTGTTACAAGATTTTTGAGGTATATTTTCCTTGTGTTTTTATTATCCGTGTTTTCAGGTATTGAGAGGATCCTTTCTGTACCCCGTTGTAAAAATCTGGGAATTACATTGTTTCTCCTGCATTCATACAGGAAGATCAGCCTATTCTTTGCTGAAGCCATTTTTGTTAATGATGACATGTAAGTTTTTGCATGTTTAACTCCAGTGTTAACGACAATGTTCATTGTCTGTTGTAAGAATCCCATTTTTATAGTCAATTATTGTAAATATAGTATATATAACGACGCTAAGAATACAGTTCTTTAGTAGGTAACTTTCGGGAAAGCGTTAAGTCAAAGATTGGCTAAAGATGGTATAAGCCAGATTGGTGAAGAACTTTCTTCGAAATGTGAAATTTTCGGTGATAGGCTGTCACCTTTACCAGCACCTAAATGGAAAACTTATTTAGTGCAAGTGGTGGAAGTTAACATCTAAAACATACATTGAAAATATTCAGTTAGTCCTAGTAGTGAAGAATATTGTCATAAATATGTTAAAAAAACCATTTAAAATTTTAAATAAAAACATTACAACATAAAAGAGTATTTTTACAAACAACTAAAAAACATCTAAGAAACATAAAAACCACAACTTCATGTAAAAGGTAGAATAGAAGAATTCTTCTTCTCTTTTGTTGAAAATCTTGCTCTCTTCTGTCAATATCTCGATGCCTTCATCTACCAATATGTAGACGACCTCATATGTGCAGTCCTATCAACACCTAGTGCAGCTGACAAAATCAACTACACTCAATAAATAACACTCACCTACAATTTACAGTCGAAACAGAGGAAAATAATATGGTGCCATTGCTCGACGCCAATGTAACTAGACATGAGGATAATACAATAAGGTTGGACTTTTACAGAAAGAAAACATTCACAGGTAGATATGTGCTTTTTTACTCTTATCATCCGGATGAACAGAATATTAACAGAATATTAATTTGTCACCATTCTAACTACAATAAGAACATCAAGTAACTTTATGAGATTCTTAGAAAAAATCACTATCCTAAGATGCTGCTGAACAAATGCTCTTCCAAAATATGCCAATGGCAAGAACACACCAAAGACAAGCATTAGAAGGAAAACCAGTACACCTTTTCTATGGAAGATTACCTTACATCAGGAGTTTATTACTACAGATCACAAACCTTTTCAGACAGTTTAACATAGTGATAGCAATTTCAGTGTACAAAAGATTGGAGACATACTTCACTAACCTGACAGAAAGAAGTAAAAACTGGATAACTTCAATGTAGTCTATTCCATGTGGTTTCTGTTCGGAAGTGTATGTCGGTCAAACCAGCTAGAAACTATCAAAAAGAATAGCTTTGCACTAGATTGATGTTGTGAGGAAGCCTACAAGTACAGCTTTTAGCCAACATATTAAGAATACTGGACGAATTGCCAATTATGAAAATGTGGAAGTACTAAAGAGAGTTGACAACCAATTCAAAAGAAATTTCATAGAAATCTGCTACATCGATAAATGTAGCTCTTCCATGAACTGTAAGAAAGATGTGTAAAACTTGAGTTGTATTTACTCATTTTTGCTTCAACAAGACTTGACAAGACGTAACAGAATGAAATATGGAGGCAACTTATCATAACATACACAGATGACCTACCTGCACTTGAGAACAGATTTTATTTCCCGGCTGATTGTATTTCTTTAAAAGTTTTGTTCCAACTGGTGGTTCCATGTTATTACATGAGGTGTAGATATAAATATAACCTTGTTACATATGACATCGAGATATTGACAGAAGAGAGCAAGATTTTCATTAAGAGAAGAAGAATTCTTCTATTCTACCTTTTACATGGAGTTGTTGTGTTTGTTGTTTTTTAGGTGTTTTTCTTTCCCTTTTACGTTGTAATGTTTTTATTTAAAATTTTAAATGTTTTTTTTATTATATATTTATGACAATATTCTTCACTACTAGGACTAACTGAATATTTTCAATGTAAGTTTTAGATGTTAACTTCCACCACTTGCACTAAATAAGTTTACCATTTAGGTGCTGATGAAGGTGACAGCCTATCACCGAAAATTTCACATTTCGAATGAAGTTCTTCACCAATCTGGCTTATACCATCTTTAGCCAATCCTTGACTTAACGCTTTCCCGAAAGTTACCTACCAAAGAAGTGTATTCTTAGCGTCGTTATATATATATATATATATATATATATATATATATATATATATATATATATATATATATATATATATATATATATATATATATATATATATTTCTAGTATTCAACTAGTGAATTCAGAGGTTTAATCGGTCATTCAGGTTGGCAAATAAAAAAAGAAGTCAACTATTTCATAAGTTTATCGAAGACGCTTCGCTTTATATTTCTAAAGCTTCATCAGTTCTCTAAAATACAACAGATGACATAGAGTTTATAAGAAATACAGATGTTAATAGTTCATAACTTACAAATCAATATGTAGTATATTATCGATGTTATTATATATGTACTGTAAACTTTACTCATTATTTAAAACTAACTTAACAAAAAAAAAAAAAAAATTTGGCTTCATTTAGAGATGGTTCTCCACTGAAGACAAATAAAGCACTGATTTATTGCAATCCATTGCAATCTATGCAAACGACGTGACGCGATACCGAAAATTTTTTAAGGGCTATATGTCACCAAATTCCAAGGTTTGAGACAATTATGAACTTCTACATTGAATATTGAGATAGAACAAATAGAGTTTTATTTCCTAGACCGATTGCTGATACTATAAATCAATATTTAAAACAGTACGGTCGAAAAATGATTTGAATATATATATATATATATATATATATATATATATATATATATATATATATATATATACTGGGTATGCCTCAATCCTATTAATCTACTAACGGCCATATATCTCGTTTTCGTTTTATTATTTTTAGGCCACAAGAGACATGGTCTCC